>NC_062288.1:101713627-102010622 GCF_902655055.1 Lutra lutra | reverse complement strand
TGTTCTGTTGCTTCTGCTTCTCCTTCTTATGGTTCTCCTTCTGCTTCTGCTGCTTCTTTTGCTTATTCTACTTCTGCTTTTACGTCTTCTTCTGCTTCTGCTTCCTCTTCTGGTTCTCATTCTGCTTCTGCTGTTTCTGCTTCTGCTACTCTGTTTCTCCTTCTTCTGGTTCTCGTTCTGCTTCTTCTGCTTCCTCTACTTCTGCTTTTGCCTCTTCTTTTGCTTCTGCTTCCTCTTCTCATTCTCGTTCAGCCTCCATTGTTTCTCTTTTTGCTGCTTCTGCTTCAGCTTCTCCTTCTCCTTCTCGTTCTGCTTCTTCTGCTATTGCTTCTTTTTCTGCTTCTGCTTCTTCTTCTGGTCCTCGTCCTGCCTCTGCTGCTTCTGTTTCTGCTGCTTCTGCTTCTCCTTCTTATGATTCTCGTTCTGCTTTTGCTGCTTCTTCTGCTTAATCTACTTCTGCTTTTATGTCTTCTTCTGCTTCTACTTCCTCTTCTGGTTCTCATTCTGCTTCTGCTGTTTCTGCTTCTGCTACTCTGTTTCTCCTTCTTCTGTTTCTCGTTCTGCTTCTTCTTCTTCTTTTTTTTTTTTAAGATTTTATTTATTTATTTGACAGAGAGATTACAAGCAGGCAGAGAGGCAGGCAGAGAGAGGAGGAAGCAGGCTCCCTGCTGAGCAGAGAGCCCGATGCGGGGCTCGATCCCAGGACTCTGAGATCATGACCTGAGCTGAAGGCAGCGGCTTAACCCACTGAGCCACCCAGGCGCCCCTCGTTCTGCTTCTTCTGCTTCTTCTACTTCTGCTTTTGCTTCTTATTCTGCTTCTGCTTCTTCTGGTTCTCGTACTGCCTCTGGTGTTTCTGTTTCTTCTGCTACAGCTTCAGCTTCTCCTTCTTCTGGTTCTCGTTCTGCTTCTGCTACTTCTTCTTTTTCTTCTACTTCTGCTTTTGCTTCTTCTTCTGCTTCTGCTTCTTCTTCTGCTTCTTGTACTGCCTCTGCTGCTTCTGCTTCTTCTGCTTCTCCTTCTTATGTTCTCCTTCTGCTTCTGCTGCGTCTTCTGGTTCTTCTACTTCTGCTTTTGCATCTTATTCTGCTTCTGATTCCTCTTCTGGTTCTCGTTCTGCTTCTGCTGATTCTGCTTCTTCCTCTTCTGCTTCTGCTTCTCCTTCTTCTGGTTCTCTTTCTGCTTCTGCTGCTTCTTCTGCCTCTTCTAGTTCTTCTTTGCTTCTTCTTCTGATCTGCTTCCTCTTCTGGTTCTCATTCTTCCTCTCCTGCTTCTGTTTCTACTGCTTCTGCTTCAGCTTCTCCTTCTTCTGGTTCCCGTTCTGCTTCTGCTGCTGCTTTTGCATCTTCTACTTCTTTTGCTTCTTATTCTACTTCTTCTTCTTCTGTTTCTCATACTGCCTATGCTGCTTCTGCTTCTACTTCTGCTGCTTCTGCTTCTGCTTCTCCTTCTGGTTCTCGTTCTGCTTCTGCTGCTTCTGATGCTTGTTCTACTTCTGATTTTGCTTCTTATTCTGCTTCTGCTTCTTCTTCTGGTTCTCGTTCTGCCTCTGCTGACTCTGCTTCTGCTGCTTCTTTTTCTGCTTCTCCTTCTTCTGGTTCTCTTTCTGCTTCTGCTGTTTCTTCTGCTTCTTCTACTTCTGCTTTTGCTTCTTATTCTGTTTCTGCTTCTTCTGGTTCTCGTACTGCCTTGCTGATTCTGCTTCTCCTTCTGGTTCTCCCTCTGCTTCTGCTGCTTCTTCTGCTTCTGCTTTTGCTTCTTATTCTGCTTCTGCTTCCTCTTCTCGTTCTTGTTCTGCTTCTGCTGTTTCTGTTTCTGCTGCTTCTGCTTCAGCTTCTCCTCCTTCTGGTTCTCGTCCTCCTGCTGCTTCTTCTACTTCTTTTTCCATCTTATTCTCCTTCTGCTGCTTCTTCTGGTTCTCGTTCTGCTTCTGCTGCTTCTGCTCCTGCTTCTCCTTCTTCTGGTTCTCGTTCTGCTTCTGCTGCTTTTTCTGCTTTTTCTACTTCTGCTTTTGCTTCTTATTCTGCTTCTGCTTCTTTTTCTGGTTCTTGTTCTGCCTCTGCTGCTTCTGCTTCTGCTGCTTCTGCTTCTGCTTCTCCTTCTTCTGGTTCTCTTTCTGCTTCTGCTGTTTTTTTTTTTCTGCTTTTTCTACTTCTGCTTTTGCTTCTTATTCTGTTCTGCTTCTTCTTCTGGTTCTTGTACTGCGTCTGCTGCTTCTGCTGCTTCTGCTTCTCCTTCTTCTGGTTCTCATTCTGCTACTGCTGTTTCTTCTGCTTCTTCTACTTCTGCTTTTGCTTCTTATTCTGCTTCTGCTTCTTCTTCTGGTTCTCGTACTGCCTCTGCTGCTTCTGCTTCTGCTGCTTTTGCTTCTGCTTTCCTTTTTATGGTTCTCGTTCTGCTTTGCTGCTTCTTCTGCTCCTTCTACTTCTGCTTTTGCATCTTCATCTGCTTCTGCTTCCTCTTCTCGTTCTCGTTCTGCCTCTGCTGTTTCTGTTTCTGCTACTTCTACTTCAGCTTCTCCTTCTTCTGTTTCTCGTTCTGCTTCTGCTGCTTCTTCTGCTTCTTCTACTTCTGCTTGTGCGCCTTCTTCTGCTTCTGCTTCCTGTTCTCGTTCTCGTTCTGACTCTGCTGTTTCTGATTCTGCTACTTTTGCTTTAGCTTCTCCTTTCTGTTTCTCGTTCTGCTTTTGCTGCTTCTTCCGCTTCTTCTACTTCTGCTTTTGCTTCTTCTTCTGCTTCTGCTGCTTCTTCTGGTTCTCGTTCTGCCTCTGTTGATTCTTCTGCTTTTTCTACTTCTGCTTTTGCATCTTCTTTTGCTTCTGTTTCCTCTTCTCGTTCTCGTTCTGCCTCTGCTCTTTCTGTTTCTGCTACTTCTACTTCAGCTTCTCCTTCTTCTGTTTCTCGTTCTGCTTCTGCTGCTTCTTCTGCTTCTGCTTTTGCTTGTTATTCTTCTTCTGGTTCTTGTTCTGCCTCTGCTGATTCTGCTTCTGCTGCTTCTGCTTCTCGGTTTTTTTTTTTGTTTTTTTTTTTGTTGTTGTTGTTTTGTTTTTTGTGTTTTTTTTTTGACGGAGAGAGAGATCACAAGTAGGCAGAGAGGCAGGCACGGAGAGGGGAAGGGAAGCAGTCTCCCTGCTGAGCAGATAGCCCGATTTGGCGCTCGATCCCAGGACTCCGGGATCATGACCTGAGCTGAAGGCAGAGGCTTTAACCCACTGAGCCTTTAGCTTCTCCGTTTTGTTTCTCATCCTGCTTTGCTGCTTCTTCCACTTCTTCTAGTTCTGCTTTTGCTTCTTATTCTGCTTCTGCTTCTTCTTCTGGTTCTCGTTCTGCTTCTGCTTGTTTTTCTGCTTCTTCTACTTCTGCTTTTGCATCTTCTTCTGCTTATGCTTCCTCTTCTGGTTCTCGTTCTGCCTCTGCAGCTTCTGTTTCTGCTGGTTCTGCTTCAACTTCTCCTGTTTCTGGTTCTCATTCTGCTTCTGCTGCTTCTTCTACTTCTGCTTTTGCTTCTTCTACTTCTACTTTTGCTTCTTATTCTGCTTCTGCTTCTTCTTCTGGTTCTCCTACTGCCTCTGCTGCTTCTGCTGCTTTTGTTTCTGCTTTCCTTCTTATGGTTCTCGTTCTGCTTTGCTGCTTCTTCTGGTTCTTCTACTTCTGCTTTTTGTCTTCTTCTGCTTCTGCTTCCTCTTCTCGTTCTCGTTCTGCCTCTGCTGTTTCTGTTTCTGCTACTTCTGCTTCAGCTTCTCCTTCTTCTGGTTCTCTTTCTGCCTTTGCTGATTCTTCTGCTTTTTCTACTTCTGCTTTTGCTTCTTATTCTGCTTCTGTTTCTTCTTCTGGTTCTCGTTCTGCCTCTGCTTCTGCTGCTTCTGCTTCTCCTTCTTCTGGTTCTCATTCTCCTTCTGCTGCTTCTGTTGCTTTTTCTACTTCTGCTTTTGCTTCATATTCTGCTTCTTCTTCTTCTGGTTCTCGTTTTGCCTCTGCTGATTCTGCTTCTGCTGCTTCTGCTACTGCTTTCCTTCTTTAGGTTCTCATTCTGTTTCTGCTGCTTCTTCTGCTTCTTCTACTTCTGCTTTTGCGTCTTTTTTGGCTTCTGCTCCCTCTTCTCGTTCTCATTCTGCCTCTGCTGTTTTTGGTTCTGCTGATTCTGCTTCAGCTTCCCCTTCTTCCAGTTCTCGTTCTGCTTCTGCTGCTTCTTCTACTTTTTCTACTTTGCTTGTGTGTCTTCCTCCGCTTCTGCTTCTTCTTCTGGTTCTCATTCTGCCTCTGCTGCTTCTGTTTCTGCTGCTTCTGCTTCAGCTTCTCCTTCTTCTGGTTTCCGTTCTGCTTCTTCTGCTTCTTCTACTTCTGCTTTTGCTTCTTATTCTGCTTCTTCTTCTGGTTCTCTTTCTGCCTCTGCTGTTTCTGTTTCTGCTGCTTCTGCTTCTCCTTCTTTTGGTTCTCATTCTCCTTTGCTGCTTCTTCTGCTTCTTCTACTCCTGCTTTTGCGTCTTCTTCTGCTTTTGCTACTTCTTCTGGTTCTCGTACTGCCTCCGCTGCTTCTGCTTCTGTTGCTTCTGCTTCAGCTTCTCCTTCTTCTGGTTCCCATTCTGCTTCTTCTGCTTCTTCTACTTCTGCTTTTGCATCTTATTCTGTTTCTGCTTCTACTGGTTCTCCTTCTGTCTTGCTGCTTCTGCTTCTGCTGCTTCTGCTTCTCCTCTTCTGGTTCTTGTTCTGTTTCTGCTGCTTCTTCTGCTTCTTCTACTTCTGCTTTTGCTTCTTACTCTGCTTCTGCTGCTTCTTCTGGTTCTCGTACTGCCTCTGCTGCTTCTGCTTCTGCTTTTCTTTCTTGTGGTACTCGTTCTTCTTCTGCTTCTTCTGCTACTTCTACTTCTGCTTTTGCATCTTCTACTGCTTCTGCTTCCTCTTCTCATTCTCGTTCTGCCTCCGTTGTTTCTGTTTCTGCTGCTTCTGCTTCAGCTTCTCCTTCTTCTCGTTCTCGTTCTGCTTCTGCTTCTTCTTCTGGTTCTCGTACTGCCTCTGCTGCTTCTGCTGCTTCTGCTTCTGCTTCTCCTTATGGTTCTCGTTCTGCTTCTGCTGCTTCTTCTGCTTCTTCTACGTCTGCTTTTATGTCTTCTTCTGCTTCTGCTTTCTCTTCTGGTTCTCGTTCTGCTTCTGCTGCTTCTGCTTCTGCTACTTCTGTTTCTCCTTTCTGGCTCTTGTTCTGCTTCTTCTGCTTCTTCTACTTCTGCTTTTGCTTCTTCTTCTGCTTTTTCTTCTTCTGGTTCTAATTCTACCTCTGCTGATTCTGCTTCTGCTGCTTCTGTTTCTGCTTGTTCTTCTTCTGGTTCTAATTCTGCTTCTGCTGCTTCTTCTTGTTCTTCTACTTCTGCTTTTGCTTCTTATTCTGCTTCTTCTTCTTCTTCTGGTTCTCATTCTGCCTCTGGTGTTTCTGCTTCTGATGTTTCTGCTTCTTCATCTTCTTCTCCTTCTTCTGGTTCTCATTCTGCTTCTGCTTCTTCTACTTCTGCTTTTTCTTCTTATTCTGCTTCTGCTTCTTCTTCTGGTTTTCGTACTGCCTCTGCTGTTTCTGCTTCTGCTGCTTCTGCTTCTCCTTCTTCTGGTTCTCGTTCTGCTTTTGCTGCTTTTTCTGCTTCTTCTACTTCTGCTTCTGCATTTTCTTCTGCTTCTGCTTCCTCTTCTGGTTCTCGTTCTGCCTCTGCTACTTCTTCTTCTACTTCTGCTTTTGCTTCTTATTCTGTTCTGCTGCTTCTTCTGGTTCTCGTACTGCCTCTGCTGCTTCTGCTTCTGCTGCTTTTGCTTCTGCTTTCCTTTTTATGGTTCTCGTTCTGCTTTGCTGCTTCTTCTGCTCCTTCTACTTCTGCTTTGCATCTTCATCTGCTTCTGCTTCCCTCTTCTCGTTCTCATTCTGCCTCTGCTGTTTCTGTTTCTGCTACTTCTACTTCAGCTTCTCCTTCTTCTGTTTCTCGTACTGCTTCTGCTGCTTCTTCTGCTTCTTCTACTTCTGCTTTTGCTTGTTATTCTTCTTCTGGTTCTCGTTCTGCTTCTGCTGATTCTGCTTCTGCTGCTTCTGCTCCTGCTTCTCCTTCTTCTGGTTCTCGTTCTGCTTCTGCTGCTTTTTCTACTTCTGCTTTTGCTTCTTATTCTCCTTCTGCTTCTTTTTCTGGTTGTTGTTCTGCCTCTGCTGCTTCTGCTTCTGCTTCTGCTGCTTCTGGTTCTCCATTTACCGCTTTTTCTGCTTCTGCTTCTGTTTTGTGTGCTTCTGCTTCCTCTGCATCTTCTGCTTTTGCTCTGCTTCTTCTGCTTCTGCTTCTTCTTTTTCTATTTCTTCATCGTCATCATCATCATCTTCTTTAGTTCTGCTTCTGCTTCTCTACTGGTTCTGCTTCTGCCTTTGCTTCTTCTTCTGGTTCTCGTTCTGCTTCTGCTGCTTCTGCTTCTTCTACTTCTGTTTTTGCTTCTTATTCTGCTTCTGCTTTTTTCTTCTGGTTCTCATTCTGCCTCTGCTGCTTCTTCTGCTGCTTCTGATTCTGCTTCTCCTTCTTCTGGTTCTTGTTCTGCTTCTGCAGTTTCTGCTACTTCTCCTACTTCTGCTTTTGCTTCTTCTTCTGCTTCTGCTGCTTCTTTTGGTTTCCGTTCTGTCTCTGCTGCTTCTGCTTCTCCTTCTTCTGCTTTTGCTTCCTCTTCTTATTCGTCCTCTTCCTCATCTTCTTCAGCTTCTTCTTCTTCTGGTTCTTGGTGTGCCTCATCTGTTTTTGCTTCTCTTGCTTCTGCTTCTCCTTCTTCTGGTGCTCGTTCTGCTTCTGCTGCTTCTGCTGCTTCTGATTCTGCTTCTGCTCCTCCTCCTTCTTCTTCTCCATTGTCATCTTCATCATCTGTTCTTGTTTCTGCTTCTGGTTCGGCTTCTTCCTCTGCTGCTTCTTCTTTTGCTGCTTCTTCTGCTTCTTCTTCAACCTCTGCTTCTGCTGCTTTTGCTGCTGCTTCTGTTTCTTTTGCTTGTGCTTCTTTCTTCTGTTTCTGCTTCTTCTTTTCCTGCTTCTTCTGCTTCTTTTTCTGTTCCTGCTCTTCTCCTCCTCCTCCTCCTCCTCCTCCCTCTCCTCTTCTCCTCCTTCTCCTGCTTCTTCTTATTCTGCTTCTTCTTCTTCTCCTCCTGCTTCTTCTGCTACTGGTGCTATGTGCTCCTGCTTCTTCTTCTTCTTCTGCTTCTTCTTCTTTTATAAACATTGGCTTCATGTCCATTTTGTGGCGGCCCAGCACAGGGCTTGACCTCACAATTATAAAATTAAGACCTTAGCATAGATTAAGAGTTGGATGCTTAAACACCTGAGCCACTAGGCTGTCCAACCAGGCTTGGCATTCTAACAACTTAACATGCTAATTTCCTGGGTGGTGGTTTTATTCAACGGCCATCAGTGTAATAGAAGTGTCAGAATATACCCAAACCGCACTTTGCATTGGGAAATGTAGTTTGCCAAAAGTACTGTCTCTTGGGTACACCAGCAACCCCATACGTGTGTCTTGTACCCTCACAAAAACACCTTCTCCCTAACAAGTGAATCACAATGCTGCAATTATCAGACTGTTATGAACACAGAAATCAAGCAACTGCTTAGAACCTTATTTTTCTCATATGTAAAAGGAGGGATATATCTAAAGACCTCTAAAATGGATCTCTAGGGTTCTGTGATTCGGAAATGATCTTAACTCTATTGACATATACACTGTAAATTCCGTCCTTTTAAAGTGTATAGTTCAGTGGTTTTCTATATGTTCAGGGTTCTGCAACCATCACTACTACTAATTTTCATCACCCTGAAAAGAAACCCCATATCCACCGGTAGTCATTCCCCCACTTCCAACCCCCCACTGCCCCTAGCAACCACTAATCAATCTACTGTCTGTCTAGATTTGCCTGTTGTGGGAGCTGCCTATGTGGCTCATTTGGTTAAGCATCTGCCTTCAGCTCAGGTCATGATCCCAGCGTTCCGGGATTGAGGTCCTGAGATCGAGTCCCGCATAGGGTCCTTGCTCAGCAGTGTGTCTGCTTCTCCTTCTGCATGCCACTCCCCCTGCTTGGGCAGTCTCTCTCTCTCCCTTTCTATGACAAATAAATAAAATCTTAAAAAAAAATTTTTTTAGATTTGCCTGTTCTGAACATTTGGAATGTAATCATACAACATGTGGCCCTTTGTGTCTGACTCTTTCACTTAGGATGTTTTCAGGGTTCTTCCTGTTGTAGCAGGTGTCAGTGAGCCATTCCTGTTTGTGGCAGAAGAGCATTTGACTGTATGGATATACCACATTTTGTTTATGTATTTAGCAGAGGATGGACATGTGAGTTTGAATATTATGACTAATGCTGACATGAATATCTATATACAAGATTCCAATATGATTTTATTTTATTTTTTTAAAGATTTTATGTATTTATTTGACAGAGAGAAGGAACACAAGCAGGGAAGTGGGAGAGGGAGAAGCAGGCTTTCTGTCGAGCAGGGCACCTGATGCGGGGCTCAATCCCAGGACCCTGGGATCATGACCTGAGCTGAAAGCAGACACTTAATGACTGAGCCACCCAGATGTCCCTCCACTATGATTTTAAATGGTTCTCTGTTTCAGCAGATCTTTTTTTTTTTTTAAAGATTTTATTTTTATTTATTTGACAGAGATCACAAGTAGACAGAGAGGCAGGCAGAGAGAGAGAGAGAGAGGGAAGCAGACTCCCTGCTGAGCAGAGAGCCCGATGCGGGACTCGATCCCAGGACCCTGAGATCATGACCTGAGCCGAAGGCAGTGGCTTAACCCACTGAGCCACCCAGGCGCCCTGTTTCAGCAGATCTTGATAGGCTTTGTACCCCTGTGGGTCATGGGATTGCAGGAAAGAAAAGATTCTCCATGCCTGCCCTTCAAAACAAGAGAAGGAAAGCCCACCAAGAGGCATATCCTGGAGTGCTGATACCTATTCGTTGAGTGATTGAAAACAAAGACAGAGAGAAAAAGAATCCAGTGATGGTAAATGGCCAGATTGCTCTTCCCAGGCATTGATGGTAGATCCAAATGGATTTTATACAAGAGGGGTAAGTCATTATATAGTAATATCCTGGGAGCACATGGGATTAAAAAGCAAAGAGAAAAATGAGGGAAGTGTTCAGAAAACCTCTCTGCCACAGACATAATTTGTGGGAGACACAAAGTCACATGATACAACTCGAGGAACCTCTCAGGAGTACTGTAGACTCAGAATGAACAATACTTTCTGGAGTTGTGCAGTGGTCAGCCTGCCTGGCCAAACACAGCGGTGTGGGCAAGGCCTCTTTGGGGAGGGGCAGAAGGTTGACATTCTCAATCGGCTCTCCCTGTTTGCCAGGGCCAGCATATCCATGTCTGCTCTGTGGGAGCCTGAAAAAAGCATAGGGTCGATACTGAGGCATACATTTTCTACTTTAATTAAAACATGACTTCCCAGGGCACCTGAATGTCTTCATTGGTTAAGCTTCTGCCTTCTGCTCAGGTCATGTGATCTCAAGTTCCTGGGATTGAGCCCTGGGTTGTGCTCCCTGATCATCGGGGAGCCTGCTTCTCCCTCTGCCTCTCCCCTCCCCTCCACTCATGCTCTCTCTCTTTCTCAAATAAATAAAATCTTAAAAAGAAAAAAGAAATGGGATCTTGCCATCCCCCCATTGTCAAATTTTCAACAATGATGATTTTTTTTAGAAGATTTTAGTTATTTGACAGACAGCGAGCGAGGGAACACAAGCAGGGGGAGTGGGAGAGGAAGAAGCAGGCTTCCTGCTGAGCAGGAGCCTAATGTAGGGCTTGATCCCAGGACCCTGGGATCATGACCTGAGCCGAAGGCAGATGTTTAACGACTGAGCCACGCAGGTGCCCCCAGTCATGATGATATTTCATAAACGTGCATGTGTATTCTAATAAGAATATAGAATGTAAAAATCTGTTATATATAACATAACATAACATATAATAGAATATAGAATATATATGATTTGACATGGGATATTATATTCTATATTCTTCATATTATAGTTCTTTATAAATAACCAAACATATGGTTATAAATATGTAAACATATACTATGTATATATGAGATATTGCATGTAACATAATACATATGGTATGTTATATATAAAATACAATATTTAGAATTAATGTATTCTAATAAGTGAGCTGTGATTAATGAATCACATAAGGCCACCTTAATGCTGCAATGATGAAATGATCACTTACTTCAAAAAATAGATTGCAGGGACGCCTGGGTGGCTCAGTTGGTTGGACGACTGCCTTCGGCTCAGGTCATGATCCTGGAGTCCTGGGATCGAGTCCCGCATCGGGCTCCCAGCTCCACGGGGAGTCTGCTTCTCCCTCTGACCTTCTCCTCGCTCATGCTCTCTCTCACTGTCTCTCTCTCAAATAAATAAATAAAATCTTTAAAAAAAATAGATTGCATATTTCTGTCCAATAGGAGGAAATCACTAATTACAGTAGGCAATTATTCTTTCTATGAGTTCATTTTAAAAATTCAAATATTGTAATTAGAACATTGCCCAGGGATCCAATTTAAACTTAATGATACTTGCTAGCAGGCACTGATGTTTTAACAGAGACGATAATTACGCTGTCAATGAGTGATGCCATGATTGGCTGGCCCGCGTGTCACCGCTGACAGCATTAAACAAACAAGGCTTCTCCGCCACTCACGGCCTCTTCACCACAGGTCACACAAACTGTCTCCTGCTCCCTCGTGATACCCACTTGCCCGGTTCTTGCTCCATGAGGATATTTATTCAAAGTGCAGAGCAGACTCACTGTATCGAGAGCAAGCTATGCATAAGGAAGGGACAGAGTGCTTTGGAAAAGGGGTCTGTGACAGCTCATGTAGGAAGTGTGAGTGTGTGTGCATGGACGTTGGTGTTGTCGTGATCAAGGGAAGTCAGGCCACCAGAGGAATGCAAAGATTACAATGTTAATAGCATTGAGACACTGGCTGGCTCAACTTCCCACCAAAGAGGATGGTATTAGAAGGGAGAGAAAAAAAGAGTAATTTTCCAGTGGAGAAAACTGACAAATCATCAACCAAGCGAGGGAAGGTTAAGTCCACAGTCGTGAGTTGTATTGATAGTAGGTAACCTTCATATGGTAGGACGGGAATGGTGCTCATGGTACTATTTGTGAGAAAAAGGTCAGAGAAATCCCAACGAGGGGACATTCTACAAAATACCTGACCAGCAATCCTCAAAGCTGTCAAGGTCCTCAAAAACATGAAAACCTAGAGAAACTGTTAGAGCCAAGAGAAGCCTAAAAAGATTTGACTTTCAAATGTAATGTGGTATCCTGGGTAGGATCCTGAGACCGAAAAAAAGGATATTAGGGGAAAACAGGAAATCTGAATAAAGGATGGACCTTAATTAATAATAAAGTATCAACATTGGTTTACTAATTGTGGCCGCTGTACCCTACTAATGTAAGATAGAGGAAACTGGGTGCCGGGCATATGGAAACTCTGCATTATCTGCTGAATAATTCTGTAAATCTAAAATCAAAAAGCTCATCTTTTTATTTAAAACAAACAAGCAGGCCCCTTCAAAGTTGGTGAATATTTAGGTGTTCCCTTGTAAAGTGATTTATCTCTTGCAGTGGAGAAACCAAGGAACTCAGAGTTTCAACCAGAAGCAAAGAATGTGCGGCCCTCTTTCCATGGGGTCCTGACTGGAAATAGGTTTCCCTCCTAAAGTCAACTGTTCACCGTGCTGGTGCTGCTAACATCTTTCATCCCTCACCTTGAATTCTTGAATTACGGGTATCAGAGGTACATAGGAGTAACAGGGAGGTATCTTCTAAATTCCTGGAAGGACAGAAATAAGAATACAGTTATTCATTTTGGAAATCACTCCCCAGTTAGCATAAAGTATGGAACCATCTTATATCAACTTAGGGCACCTGAACTGGGCTGTGGTTGTAATGCACTGAGCCACACAGGCACCCCAGGATTTCATTTTTTAATGGTGAAATGGTTGAATTTTAATGGGTGAATGGTTGAATAATGTTCCATTGTATATATACAGTATATATGCTACATACATAAAGAATGTCGATGGAGGCGCCTGGGTGGCTCAGGGTGTTAAAGCCTCTGCCTTTGGCTCAGGTCATGATCTCAGGGTCCTGGGATTAAGCCCTGCATTGGGCTCTCTGCTCAGCAGGGAGCCTGCTTCCCCACCCCCTATCCTCTGCCTGCTCTCTGCCTACTTGTGATCTCTGTCTGTCAAATAAATGAATAAAATCTTAAAAAAAAAAACATGTCGATGTTCATTCATTCATCCATGGAGGAACATTCATCCCTTGATGAACACTTAGGTTGCTTTCATATCTTAGCTATTGTAAATCGTGCTGCAATGAACATGGACGTACAGATAATGATTTCATTTTCTTCAGATGAGTATCTGAAAGTGGGATCGCTGGGTCATATGGAAGTTCTACTTCTAATTTTTTGAGGACCCCTCATACTGTTTTCCACAATGGCTGCACCAGTTTTCATTCCCACCCACATCCCTTTTCTCCACATTCTTGCCAACACTTGTCTTTTGTCTTTTTGTTAAGAGCTACTCTGACAGGCGTGAGTGATACGTCACTGTGGTTTCGATTTGCATGTTCCTGATGGTGAGTGATGTTGAGCATCTTTTCATGTGCCTGTTGGCCATCTGATGTCTTTAGTCTGTTGCGATTTTTAATTTCTTCTTGAGTCAGTTTTGGTAATATGTATGTTTCTCGAAATCTGTCCATTTCATCTAGATTATCTAATTTGTTGGTGTCCAATTGCTCATAGTATTCTCTGATAATCCTCTTTATTCCTATCAGGTCAGTAATAATATCACGGTGTCTATGTCTGACTTTTTCTTAGTCAGTCTAGCTAAAGGTGTGCCAATTGTATTGATTTCCAAAGGACCAGCTTCTTCTGTTGTTTCTGTTCGCCCTGTTGATTTTCAATTTTGCTTATTTCTGCAATAATCTTTATTATTTCCTTCCTTTGTTGGCTTTGGGTTAGTTGCTCTTTTTCTAATTCCTTAAGATGTGAACCCAGGTTATTTCTTTGTTTTTGTTTTGTTTTTATTTTTTAAAATTTTGTTTATTTTTTTAAGTATGCTCTAGGCCCAGTGTGAGGTCCAAACTCAAAACCCCAAGATCAAGAATTGCATGCTTCACCAACTGAGCCAGACAGATGCCCCTTGTTTGTTTATTTCAAATGTAAGCATTTAGGGGTGCCTGGCTGGCTCAGTTGGTGGAGCATGCAACTCTTGATCTCCAAGTTGAGTTCTAGCCCCACATTGGGTGTAGAGCTTACTTATAAAATAAATGCAAGCATTTATTTTTATTTTTTTGAAGATTTTATTTATTTATTTGAGAGAGAACGAGTAAGAGAGAACATGAGAGGGGAGAAGGTCAGAGAGAGAAGCAGACTCCCTGTAGAGCTGGGAGCCAGACATGGGACTTGATCCTGGGACTCCAGGATCATGACTTGAGATGAAGGCAGTTTGCTTAACCAACTGAGCCACCCAGGCACCCCTAAATGTAAGCATTTATATCCATGCATTTCTCTCTGATCCCTGCTTTCACTGCATTGCATACATTTTGGTATGCTGTGTATTCATCTCCATTTGTTTCTAAGTATTTTCTAGCTTCCTTGGGGATTTTTTTGACCTGCTCATTGTTTAAGAGTTGTTTAATTTCCATTATGTGTGAATTGCTGTTTGTCTCCAGTTAATGATTTCTAGTTTCATTTTATTGTTAGAGAAGACACATTATATGATTCAACCATTTAAAGAGAATTGTCTTATGACCTGAAAACATAACATTAGAAGGTCTGTCCTCATGTGTGCTCCACGTACGCATGAGAAGGTGTATTCTGCTGGCGTGGTGGGGTGCTTTGTGTATCTGTTAGGCCCCACTGGTCCACAGTATTGTTCCCACATTGATCTTCTGTCTAAATGTTTCATCTACTGTTGAAAGTGGGATATAAAAGTCTCCAACTATTATTGTATAACTATCAATTTTTCCCTTTGGTTATCAATGTTGCCTCATATATTTTGGGCCTCTGTGGTTTGGTGTGTATATCTTTCTGTTACACCTTCCTGGTAAATTGATCCTTTTATCATTACATGAAGTCTTGTCTCTTGTAGCAGTTTTTTAGTTAAAATCTATTTTGTCTGACATTAACCTAGCCTTCCCAGCTCCTTTGGTTACGCTTTGCATGGAGTAACTTTTCTATCCTTTTACTTTCTATCTATTTGTGTCTTTGTTTTTTTAAGATGATACTTTTTAAAGTAATCTCTATACCCCACAACAGGCTCAAACTTGCAACCCTGAGATCAAGAGTCATGTGCTCTACTGGCTGAGCCAGCCAGGTGCCGCTGTGTCTTTGGATCTATGGTGAGTGTCTTGTAAGCAGCATATAGTTGGAATGGGGAAAAATTATTTACTGGGTCTAGAATGTTCTTCTGGGATGTTGACCTCCCTCTAGTGAACTTTTCACTTCAGCTAGTGTATTAAGCTTCGGAATTTCTATTTGGTTCTTTATAAAAATAATCCCTGTCTCTTTATGAAGATTCCCTATTCAGGCTTATGATTTCCTTGAGTTCTGTGTCCATGGCTCCTTCAGCTTTTGGAGCATATTTAACACAGTTCATTTAAAGTCTTTGTCTTTTAAGTCTAATGTCTGGGTTTCTTCAGGGATAGTTTCTTACCATTTCTTTCTTTCCTGTGACTAAGCCATCCTGTTTCTTTGTATGCTTCCTAATGTTTGGTTGAAAACTAGGCAGTTTGAATACTGTAATGTGATAACTCTGGAAAAAACATTTTTCTCCCTCCCTCGGGATTGATGTTGGTGCTTTTTTTTTTTTTAAAGATTATATTTATTTATTTGAGAGACAGAGCACGATGCAGTGGTGGTGGGTGGTTGGTGGAGAAGAGGGAGAGGGAGAAGCAGACTACCTGCTGAGCAGGGAGCCCAATGTGGGGCTTGATCCCAGGACCCCAAGATCATGACCTGAGCTGAAGGCAGATGATTAACCGACTGAGCCACCTGTTTGTTCAGTGACTTTTCCAAACTGCTTTTGCTGACTCTATTCCTTGTTATGTGTGGTCACTGACTTCTCTATTCCATCATCTCCACAATCAGCCTGTGATCTCAACACCTGAATCAGCTACCCCTTTCTTTTCAAAATAAGAAAAGAAAGGGGTAGTTGGGTGGCTCAGTTGGTTGACTGTGTCCACTCAGGGTGTGAACTCATGTGTCATGGGTTGAGCCCTGTGATAGGCTCTGCACTTAGCAGGGAGTCTACTTGAAGATTCTCTCCCTTTGCCCCTCTCCCTACTCATGCTTGCGTGGTCTCTCTCTCTCAAGTAAACAGATAAATCTTAAAAAAGGAAGGAAGGAAGAAAAAAAAATGCTTTATCTCTTTAAATTCTTTTTAGGAGAAGCTGCTTTAGAGAAGCTGCTTCTGCCTGAGTGATTGAAACCTGGCCAGATCTGTGCAGGTCTCTCAATGATTCACCAGGCAGATCAAAACACACAACCTTGATTTGGGGGCAGGGTGGGAGACACAGTCCTTATGCCTACTCTGGCACCATCATACCACACCACCTTCTCTGAGGCTGCTGGGGAGGGGGCCATGGGGTGGTGGCTGCTCCATAAATACAAGCAAATATTCTTCAAGCTGCTATCCCAGAGCCTGTTACATGAGGCACAGTGGTGACCATGATGGTCAAGCAGCTAGGGGTGTCCTCTGGCTCCTGCAGCTGATAAGTGTGCCACACAACACAGCAGTGCTCAGAAAGCCACCCAGACTTTCTTCAGAAGTCTCCATCACTAGCAGCCACCAAGGAGGTGGGCCACCACTAAAGAATCCAGGTTTCTGTAGCCAATTTTAACCCTTTCCCAGTGCAACCTCTGTTGTTAACTCCTTGGTGGATTAGGAAGCTCACACTTCCACTTTGCAGAGATGGAAGTGAAGAAGAAAAAAGAACTGATGCTGAAACAGTGCTGATGAGAGCTCCCCTGAGAATCTTATTGGAACCTCCGTGCACCTGCGGAGCTGAAACTAACACACACACACGCTTCCTGTTTGTGAGTGGTTTTATTCTGGAGATAAAATGCAGGGAGGGTTGTACCTAAACATGAGAGCTGGGGGACACAGGGCTGCCATATTAACCCTTCTGTGGAAAGGTGCAGCTTTCAACAAATAAAACAGGCACCTGCTGGATTCCTGCAAATGACCCCTGAGGGAGGCTCTGGGTGATAGGAAACAGCATCAGGGCCTGCCTTCCACTTTCAGAAGTTGGGAAGAAGTGGGACACCTGGGTGGCTCAGTCGCTTAATCATCTGCCTTTGGCTCAGGTCATGATCTGAGAGTCCTGGGATTGAGTCCAGCATCAGGCTCCTTGCTCAATGGGGAGCCTGCTTTTCCCCTTTTTTGTGTTTACTCTCTCT
This sequence comes from Lutra lutra, assembly GCF_902655055.1. Taxonomy (NCBI): domain Eukaryota; kingdom Metazoa; phylum Chordata; class Mammalia; order Carnivora; family Mustelidae; genus Lutra; species Lutra lutra. The sequence continues at coordinate 101,994,131 of NC_062288.1, read as the reverse complement.
GACAGATAGATAAATAAAACCTTAAAAAAAAAAGTTGGCGAGAAGTGAAGGTGCTTCTGAGCTGCTTCTGAGTTGAGTGGTTTCAGGGGGGCCTTATCAGCATACCTCTGACCACTATGGCTCCAAGCCAGCAGAGAGCTCAAGGCATGACCAGTGTGTTCCAAGAGAGCCATCTTCAGCCATGTCCAACTCCATTCTGTCCTTCTTGCCTCCCCCATCCGCTTAATCCCATCATTTGCTAATTCCCTTCACCACCTGCAGCAGCTCCCACAGGGGGCCAGCTGACTCAGCCCATTCATTAGGAATAAACTATTAGACCTAGGCATTGAAAAATTTGCATATTACACTTGGTGAATTTTATGAAATATTTATTCAATTGTTCATTCATTCCAGAAACACTTATTGAGTACCTGGGAAATGGGAGTTTGGGTGCTCAGCAAGAGGAAAGCTTGGGGAAAAGAACTTAGGAGACACTCGCTCTTGAGCTGGGGAGCCAGAAAAGTGGGTGGAGAATGAGAAACTGAAGCCATAGGTGGCAGGAGAAAGACCCCACCAGGGACTCTGCCTGGAGGGAGGGAGGGGTGTTTTTTTTGCCAAAGGCAGTGGCTGTGGGTTCAGCGATGCGGTGGGAGATCAGAGAGGTGGGACCCCAGGAGCAATGAGTATCTCCAAGGTATCAATTTCCATTCTGGCCCCTGGAGAGCAAGACATTTGATATCTGGCTCAATCCAATTATTAGTCCTCAAGGGACCATGAAGAGAAAAGCAGTGGGGTTGCTACAATCTCATGGTTCAGGCAACTGAGGAAACGCTATTCAGATATAAAAGTGGGGAGCAATGGGAAGGCTGCCTCAATTATCCAGATATTTGCTTTAGTTCTTCGTCTCCTGTAACTGGTGGTGATGAAGTTTGGACTAGAGATCATCTAACATGGTATATCCAGGGACTCTGGCTACGTGTGTTTAGTCACTCAGCCCCCAACCATTCCTCTTCTTCCCCACTGCAGAAAAAAGAAAAAGATCTATGCATTATTTCCTCCATAATCAGAAAGTTTTGGGAATGACTTTACCCTGGTTACGTTCTCGGCTTTGCTCCCATGGGCAACCTTATTCTCTAGGAAGCAAGGATTATGCGGGTTTTATGGTTTTATTATTTTTTAATCATCATTACTATTTTAAACTAAAGCAAATATAATAGAACAGCATAGAGGAAACCCTGTGGCTTTCTCCCTCTTTGCCCTGCACCTTAGCTCTCATTACTAAACTCCTCTAAACAAAGTGGGTAAGCCTGAGCTACTGAGAGATGCTCTCAGAGTCAGATAATTGACAAGTATTTGCAGCTTAAATAATAGGTCACCATGACAGCAAGGAGAGCCTTGACCCTCAAAAGAGACAACCAAGGGAGATTGTCTCTGGTCCCCTGAAAACTGCTCCTCCCTCCCAAACAAACAGGCACCTGGCACAGTCCTCTTTCCCCTTCTCTCCCCACCCTCCCGGGCAGCTGCTCCCTCCCAGAAAGCTCCTGTAGGGCAGGTGTGTGTCCATCCCCGAAGTCATAGGAAACTGGCATTAGGCTAAGCACAGATGGAAGAATCAAACCTGAAAAAGATCATTTCTGGTAGGAAAAAAAGGGGGGGAGGGGAGATTACATACCGTCATCATTAAATTTAGAAAAAGAATGGTATTGTTCCTGGTTGTTACAACTGCATTCAATTAAGAATGTTTTCCCCCAAAGTGAATTGTTTGCCGGGTTATCTTTGTAATTGGATAGCAAATCAAATTGTAAAAAGCCAGTCAAATTTAGCAGTGGGGGGTTGTATACCAACTTTAGTGACACTAATGTTAATAAGTTCTGATAACCCACTACCATCGGACCAGCCAAAGGATTTGCTTTCACTTTCATTATATAAATCTCTTAAGGAGCTACTCCAAATCACTTAGGATGACATGTTTTAATAATTTATAAAAAGGCTTAATGTCACACGAACCATACGGTTGGTTGTGACAAAAAATAGTATATTTCCTGGTTATTTTCCTTGAGTTTTGGACAGTTTAACACAAACTGATATTCAAAATGAATGTAGTTGCATGATGGGAAATAGAAACAAATGGCCAGGTGGTGGCCTCTTGTCCTTCACAAATATCTTAGGACATGTGGGGCTCACAGAAAAAAAATAATGAACATACTTGTGCCAAATTTTTAGCAATAAAGGGAAAAAATATAACGTCAACAAAATAAGCTTTCTTTCTTTCTTTCTTTCTTTTTTTTTTTAAATCGTCCTCCTGTCTATGAGCTGCAAAATGCCTTTCTGATTCAAGGCAGCAGCAGATGGCAGTAAACACACAGAGGATTCACTTTCTGTCCAGTTTCTATGTGAGCTTTGGCTAGAACACTTCGTAGCCAAGAGCACATTTGGTGTTCACACTTGTTGTTTTCTAGACTTCTTCTTTTCCTAATAATAATCCCTAATAGTCACAGTTGGTGGAATAGTTATGCCAAGTTTAATATGACTGTATCCTTCCATTTCCAGAAAGATTGCTGTTGCAATGCAGAGATTGCCATAAATGCTGAAAATAGCCTTTTACGAATGGTTATGTTGGTGGAGTCCTACTCAATGACAAGGTGTGAGCACCCTGGCCAAATTCCAGGTAAGAAATCTCACATTAGCCAGGAGAAAAAGCATCAAGAAATCTTAGCTATTATCTTTGCCTGCCAAATCATATATTGCTTTTTTGAAGATTTTAAAATACTAAATGTTAAAGTGAATCGAAGCTTTCAAGGACAGAAGAAAATGTGTGTTCAAGAGTATGATTAACTTGAATGCTTAAGAAATGTCACTTTTTATGGAATGACGTTTGCCAATTTCATATGCATTGAGCCTGGCTGGTAACAGGGAGTTTCCTATGTACCTGGCATGAGAATTCGGACAGTTCACTGGGAATAGGGGCTTAGAGAAGGGAAAAGGCTGAAAGACTTCTGGAAAGTGTAGAGAGAAGATAGTCTTTCTCCTCATCCTTCTAATCCATGCAGCAATTACGATCGATTGCCAAAGCAGGCTAGCTGGGGGTTCCTGGAAGCCTGACCAGTCCAAAATTACTTTCCCCTTTCCCACAATTGAGAGGTTCTGTTCATTTGCATGGAAGGCCATTCTGGTCTCCGACATCTCTTATCAAAATTTAAGTAATCAAATTTTGTTTAACATGGTAGCCTGAACACATGCATTTTTCTGAATTCCTTCTCGAATCCCACTGTCACTGAGTGAAATACTAAACACAGGACAAAGAAAAGAGAAAGAAGACACACTTGCACTCCTTCCTCCTGCCTAGAACAGGGATTGGTACCTAGAGTTGGAAAAAAAATATCTTGGCACATTGAGGACACCTGGGGCATTGCTCCAGCCCTGGACCCTGTCTAGCTCCATACTTCCTGGGTCATGATGACCGTCAGTGTGCTTGGACTCAAAGCACTGTTATTTGGTTTTCCTGTTAGATGCAGCTCAACACATTCCTAACTTACGGAAAGAGTGTACTAAGGCATGGGATATGTTTCACTGGATCACAATCGGGAGATGAGAAGTCCTAGATTGTGCTGTGCATGGACTTAAATAACACTGACTCCTATAATGAGAACTTTATTCCTTTCGATCCTTCCAATTGCATCGATGATAGGTCTTTAACATCTCCCATTTGCTCAGCTTCTTTTTTAAGCAAAGGGAGAGGAGCTTTTGCGGCAACAGAATCTCAGTAGAATTTAAGAACATTATTTTGTTTTCATAGTATCCATATTTATGTTTTCCTTTATTGATAGTAATTGGTATTGATTTTTTAAAAAGATTTTTTTTAAAATTTATTTGACAGAGAGAGAGAGAGAGAGTGAGAGAGCACAAGCATGGGGAGTGCAGGGGGAGAGGGAAAAGCAGAATTCCCACTGAGCAGGGTTTCATCCCAGGACCCTGGGACCAGGACCTGAGCCGAAGGCAGACTCTTAACGACTGAGCCACCCAGGTGCCCCAATATTGATTTTCTAATTTGCGTAGAGAGATCAAGTTTTCTTGAGAAAATAAATATATTTCTAAAAGTTACTGGGGGGGGGGGCTGGGTGGCTCAGCGGGTTAAAACCTCTGCCTTCAGCTCAGGTCATGATCCCAGGGTCCTGGGATCGAGCCCCGCATCAGGCTCTCTGCTCAGTGGGGAGCCTGCTTCCTCCTCTCTCTCTGCCTGCCTCTCTGCCTACTTGTGATCTCTGTCTGTCAAATAAATAAAATATTTAAAAAAAAATAAAAAAAAATAAAAGTTACTGGGGAACAAAAGGGACAAATTAGCAATAGATGCAACAGCATGAATGAATGTCAAGAACAATAATGAACAAAAGCAGCCAGTTCCAGCAATGTACACAGTGTACAATTTCATTCATATGAAATTCTAGAAAGGGGAAAAAATAATCTATGGTAACAGAAGCAGATCTGCAGTTATCTGGGATAGGGTTGAAGGTGGGAACTTTGCAAATGGCCCTGAAGGAACTGTTTCGTGGTGATGAAAACATTCTGCATCTTGGTTGTGATTCCGTGTCAGTATACGTTTGTCAAGCGTCATTGAATTGCGCAATTACAATGGGTGCATCTTATTATATAAATTATTCCTCAATAAGGAGAAGACATTAAAAAGAAGTACCTAGGGGCACCTAGGTGTCTCAGTGGGTTAAGCCTCTGCCTTCGGCTCAGGTCATGATCTCAGGGTCCTGGGATGGAGCCCTGCATCGGGCTCTCTGCTCAGTGGGGTGCCCGTTTCTCTGCCTGCCTCTCTGCCTAGTTGTGATCTCTCTCTCTCTGTCATATAAATAAATAAAATCTTTTTTTAAAAGTACCTAAGTAAAATAATTTATTTAAAGAAAATATTGGGAGCGGCGCCTGGGTGGCTCAGTTGGTTAAGGGACTGACTCTTGGTTTCAGGTTTCAGCTCGTGATCTCAAGGTCATGAGATCGAGCCAGGCATTGAGCTCCCACTTAGCACACACTCTGCTTGGGACTCTCTCTGTCTCTGCCCCTTGTCCCTGCTTGCTCTCTCTCTCAAATAAATAAATCTTAAGAAAAAAAAAGAAAAGAAAATATCGTGTAGATAACCGTTAGAGTGATATTTGGGCCTCACAAAACCCATGGAGTGAGCTTCACACGGCTGGGACTTGAATGGGAGTCGAACAGGTGCTGAGCTCAAGGTTCTACAAGGGCACCCAGGAGTGTAGCTTCTGGGGTGGGAGCGGGGGCTCGGGAGAGCTAGGGGGCAGCCGGGAAGGGATCTGAGAGGAAGTGGGGGGACAGACAACATAATTAGCCTATCTCACAGTTGGGCTTTGGCCTACCTGGAAAAATGGCCATTCTTTAGGAGCATGGGCCACTTGGTCATAGGGATGAATACTTTTCATGTGCTAACCTATTCTTGTCTTCTGAATGTGCTGGAAACTCTTCCATGGCTCTTGCCATCTTTAGATGACGTTTAAACGCCCTAAATGTCTTTGGGTCCTGTCTTCCACAGGCTCATCTCTGCAAGCTGTCCACGACTTCGGCTCTCCACCCAGACCCAAGAATTGCTTGCCGGTAGCTCCCCGCTGTCCAGCTTCCATCCCCCCACCCCTCCATGATAACCAGCGCTTATTAACCGGTAAGAGAAGCAAGCAAACCCTTATTTAAGGGGAATGTTTCTGGGGACAAAAGCATCGTCAGCCAGCTGTGTCTAAGCCGGTCTCCCCTATGATTTCTCCACTTAAAAAAATCTCTGTGCATGGGATGTAAACAGACGCTAAAATGCTGAAGGAGAATATAATTATTGAAACAACACTAGCAAAATGTCCTTTGGGCAAAGATCACAAAGGAATATGGGGAAAAAAAAAACATTGGTGATGCTATAGTGGTAGAACAACCAGGTCGTTCTTTCTGGTAAAAATTTATTTTTACCGGGTGCCTGGCTGGCTGGCTCAGTCAGAGGGACACGCAACTCTTGGTTTCAGGATCATGAGTTTGAGCCCCACATTGAGTGTAGAGAGCACAAAACAACAACAACAACAAAACTTTAAAAAATAAATACAAACAAAAAATTACTTGTATGGGAGGCTGGCCTTAGGGGCCGAGGGAGGGGGTGTCACATGTACTGTGGGGAAGGGGGTAAAGCTACATTGGAGAACGTGGGCAGGCCTCATGGCCCTCGCAGCATTGACCAAACCAGGAAACAGGAACTTGTCTTGTGTTCAGACATGTAAGTCAGCCAGATGATGAAGCTATAGGTGAACCCATGGAGGTAGCAGTTTTGTTCACTGGGGTTTTGTTTCTAAGTGATACATCTTTTTTTTTTTTTTCCACCTTTCAAGTAGGGTCCATGATGTGGAGCCAGAACTCAGGACCCTAAGATCATGACCAGAGCCAAAACTAACAATCCCACATTTAACTGTGCCACCCAGAAGCCCCTAAATAAATCTTATTTATTTATTTATTTATTTGTGAGAGAGTGAGCAGAAGCAGGAGGAGCAGCAGGCAGAGAGAAGCAGACTCCCCGCTGAGCAGGGAACCTGATGTGGGACTCCATCCCAGGATGCTGGGATCTTGACCTGAGCCGAAGGCAGTGGCTTAACCAACTGAGCCACCCAGGTGTCCCAGCCCCTAAATAAATCTTAAAAAAAAAAAAAAAAATCATTACACTCTTCTGGATTCTGATAAAAATTATACATCTATGTTCACTGAAGTGCACATACTCTGTGTACAGTATCAGGGTGTTCAATGACCCCACCTAACCCCGCCCCCAGCCTGACCATGAACTCAGATTAAGAAAATCTGATCCCAGCATGTGGTGGCTCAGTTAAACATCTGACTCTTTTTTTTTTTTTTTTAAGATTTTCTTTATTTATTTGACAGAGAGAGATCACAAGTAGATAAAGAGGCAGGCAGAGAGGGAGAGAGGGAAGCAGACTCCCTGCTGAACAAAGAGCCCAATGTGGGACTCGATCCCAGGACCCTGAGATCATGACTTGAGCCGAAGGCAGCGGCTTAACCCACTGAGCCACCCAGGCGCCCTAAACATCTGACTCTTGATTTCAGCTCAGGTCATGATCTCAGGGTCATGGAACTGAGCCCCGTGTCACAGCGTGGAGTCTGCTTCTCTCCCTCTCTCTCTGACCCTCCCCCTATTGGTGCGTGTGCGCTCGGTCTCTCTCAAATAAATATATGAATCTTAGGGGAAGAAAAAGAAAAATCTGATCTAAATCTGAGGAATACAGATGGCCGACTGCAAAAATTGTTCAAGTATATCACGTCTTCTGTCCCTTTCTCCTTTGCTTCTCTGTCCCTTTGTCCCATCCAGAGCTGCCCTGGGGCAGCCATGCCCAACCTTCAAAATCGGCACCTGCTCCCAGTCATAAAAACCCTTGTTTCCGCAGATCGCCTCCAACAATAAGAAACATAGTAATATATTTTATACATCTAGTTGTAAAATGGAAACCTACACAGATTAAAAGCAGAAAATTGTGAAGACCCAGTAGTACGAAGGAAAAGGTTTAAATATAAAGTTCAGTGGGAGAGAAACAAAGAGCAAACCAAGTCAGACTGTGCTCACCACACAGAAGAGCCGGCAAAAGCAAAGAACACTGAAAATCGGAAGTTTGATATTTGGGACAGTGTCTCTTTCCTTCGCGCCACGAAGGCACGAGCTCCCCGCAGCGGACAGTGTCGGTAGCGTTGTAGGGGCAATAATCCGAAATCTCATCCCTCATTGCCTCCGGCTCATCTAGTTAGAAGAAGCAAAGCAGAGCAAACCAGTCCCCCTGCGATGGGAAGAACGCGTATAAACATCGATGTCTGATGTCCGTGGAATTCTGCAAACCCCAGATGACCCGGCAGAGGAGCTGGAAGCCACCAGAGCACCGTGAGCCTTCGGTAAAGCTGAGCCGCGGGCTTCTTAGTGCGGCTTCCCAACTGGAGAAAGGAAGAAAAGCGGAACGAAACCGGTGCTTCTTCCCCGTCAGTGAGCCCTCCTCCTGGGGACGCTTGGATCCCGAAGATGGCACTTGTCGCGGGCCGGGATCCCCAAGGGTGGGAGCCCTCCAGGCGCCGCCCGTGGCTCAGCGGGCTGCGGGACAGGCCGCGCCAGGGTCCGCAGCCCCGGGGCGGGTGGGGGTCACCGGGCGGAGCGGCGGTTCTCGGCGTTTCCAGGCTTCTCTCGCAACAGGCTGCACCTGGGCGGTGCGCGCAGCTGCGGCCGGGCGCGGGGCTGAGCCGGGGCACCTGGGGCCTGCGGGGCGCAGAGCGGCGAACCGCGGGCAGCAGCCGGCGCCGGTGCCGACCTCCAGCGCCTCCGCGTCCCGGCGCGGGACGGACCGTGCCGCGTCCTTCGGCTGCCAGGTGAGGCGGCGGAGACACCGCGGACCGACGCAGCAGCGCGTTCCGCGTTCTGACCGCTCCCGAGCCCTTCCCGCCTGTTCAACTCTTGCTCCTTTCTCCTCTGTACTTCCCTCTCCCTCTGCCCAGATGAGACCTGTTGCCCTGTTCTAGAACGGGCTCGTCCGGCCCGTCTCCGCTTCAGGCAGCCGCGCTGGGGTGGGCTGGCGCGGGCGGGGGAGGGCTTGGGGACCTGGGGGTGTCCCCGCTCTGCCGCCACGTGCCGCCGCGTGCAGGCCCTTTGGTCTCTCGGGGTCTCTCTCCCTTTGTAAAATGGGAATGAGTGTTTGCACGTGCAGGGGGCGCTCGGGGGACCTTGTGGCCACCGTTTGCTACGCTGGAGGTCTTGACTCCCCGTGGCCACCACGCTCTCTCTCCTTTCTCCTTTATGGTTCCTAAACCAGCTCAGATTGCCTTGTTCCAGGTCTGTCAGTGAGTTTGGCATTAGTAAGAGTCACTGCTGGGAGTTATGTTGTCTTTTTTTTTTTTTGCATCTATGTTGAAACTGCCTTCAAGGACGATCCTTTATTGCTGCGTCTGGTCTTCTGGGGGAGGTTTGTAGTCACCTGGGCATTTACTCACCCTGCAAAGGCCTCAGAACGGGGTGCCGGAGCCCTGAGGTCACTCAGGTCCTGTGCCAGCCCCAAAGCGAGGCTGGAACAAAGTAGAGCTGGTGCTTGAGATCAAGGTTGGCCTAGGGGCGGCGAAACTGACAGGAGGCTAAGCTTGGGACACCAGGAGCAGATGAGCTGGGAGGTATATGAAGTGTAAGAGGTATAAGAAGAAGTCTAGTTAACATCAGTCACCACACGTAGTTACGGTGACAGGACTTTTTCTTATGAGAACTTTTAGGATTTATTCTCTTCCTATGGTGAGTGCTGTGAAGTGTGTAAACCTGGAGATTCACAGACCTGTACCCCTGGGGCTAATAATACATTATATGTTAATAAAAAATAAAAAATATTAAAAAAGATTCTCTTCGTAACTTTCAAATACACAGTACAATGTTATTAACTAGAGTCTCCAAACCTTATATCCCATGACTTATTTGTTTGATAACTGGAAGTTTGTACCTTTCCACCACTTTCATTCATTTGGCCTATCCGCTCTCCCTCCCCCCCCATCCCCCACCCCACCTCTGGCTACCACCAATCTGTTTCCTGCATTGAAGATTTCGTTCTTTGTCTTTTGTTTAAGATTCCATGTGTAAGTGACAGCATATGAAATAATATTTCATTTAGCATAATGCCCTCAAGTTCCATCCATGTGGTTGCAAGTGGCAAAATTTTCCTTCCTTTTTTATGGCTGAATAATAGTCCATCATATGTACCACAATTTCTTTATCCATTCATTGCTAAATGGAAACTTAGGTTGCTCCCATGTCTTGGCTATTGTAAATAATGCTGTGAACATGGGGGTACAGATATCTTTTCAAATGAGTGTTTTCATTTCCTTCTTTTTTTAAAAAATATTTTGTTTTTTTATTTGGCAGAGATCATAAGTAGGCAGAGAGGCAGGCAGACAGAGAGAGAGAGAGAGAGGAAGGGAAGCAGGCTCCCCACTGAGCAGAGAGCCCGATGCGGGGCTCGATTCCAGAACCCTGGGATCATGACTTGAGCTGAAGGCAGAGCCACCCAGGTGCCCCTTTTCATTTCCGTCTGATAAATACCCTGGAGGGGACTGTTGAATCATGCGGTAGCTCTACTTTCTTAATTTTTTGAGGAAACTTCATACTGTTTTCCACAGTGGCTGCCCCAAGTTTGGATTCCCACCGACAGAGCCGGAGTGTTTCCTTTCTCCAGAGAGTCTGGCATGTGTCATTTCATGTCTTTTTTATAATACCCGTTCTGACAGGTGTGTGGCGTTATCTCACTGTGGTTTTAACTGGCGTTTTCCTGATGCTGAGTGATACTGGGCATCTTCTCATGTACCTGGTGGCCATTTGGGTGTCTTTTCTGGAGAAATGTCTATTCAGATCTTCTGCCCATTTTTAATTGGATTGTTTGGTTATTAAGCTTTATGAGTTCCTTATATATTTTGGATATTACTCCCTTATCGGTAAGATGTATGACTTGCAAATATTTTCTCCTGTCCCATAAGTTGCCTTTTCATTTTATTGATGGTTTCACTTGCTCTGCAGCAGCTTTTTAGTTTGAGGTAGAACCACTGTTTATTTTTATTTATTTATTTAATTATTGAAAAGATTTTAATTTCATTCGAGTCATCTCTATTCTGAACATGGGGCTTGAACTTACAATCCTGAGATCAAGAGTTGCGTCTCTACCAACTGAGCCAGCTAGGCTCCCTACTCCCACTATTTATTTTTGCTTTTGTTGCCTTTGTTTTTGGGGTTGAATCCAAAAAAGACATCACCAGGACCCACGGCAAGGAGCTCACACCTATGTTTTCTTATACCCATTTTCATAATGAGAAAACTGAGCCTCAATGCCTATATTGCACACGATGGCGCTGCTAGTGGCAGAAATGGAATGTGATGAGTGGTGTCCCAGTCAGCTCAGGCTGCAGAAACGAATGACCATAGGCTGGGTGGCTCAGATAGCAAACATTTGTTTCTCAGAGTTCTGGGGGCTGGACGGCCAAGAGCAGGGTGCTTGCTGGCAGATCTGATTTCTGGTGAGGGCTCTTTCCTTGGTTTGCAGAAGTCTGTCTTCTTCTTGTGTCCTCATGTGGTGGAGAGGAAGATCCTTTCTCTCTTCTCTTCTCAGAAAGGCACTAATCGCATTAATGGAGGCTACACCCAAAGGCACCACCTCCAAATACCATTGTGTTGGGGACTGGGGGTTCAACATATGGATTGAGGGGAGACATAAACATTCGGTCCGTAGCAAGGTGGCAACAGCCTCCAGGTTTTAACATAGCACTCTTCTCTAGGCACTCAGGACCTTTCTCTGTATGTGACATTCAGAGCAAGACACTGGCAATGAAGTCACTGGATTCTGACAGCACCTGTGCCGTGGAATGTGGTTTTCATGTAGTCACGGGTATCCGCCGCGTGTCTGCCGCATACAGGAAGCTGTAGACGTGCTCTTGCACCTCTGCTGACTTGTCCTGCTTGTCACCTCCTGGAGGAGGCAAATGGAAATGACAAGTTATTTTTAGGAAAGCAAGACTACAGTAGAGATTGCTGCCAGTTGTTCCAGCTGTTTCCTTCCCATGAAGTGACCCTGTGTGGCCTCGGAGAGATCTCTGTCCCCTGTTGTAGGGGTCCCTTTACCCTCCCATTGCCTAGCAGTTTCCTCCTCACCCAACTCCTTACCACGAGCACACCGCACTATCTGTGCTGCCGTCACAGGACAGTGGCATGGACTCCTCATCACCAGTCATCAGTCAAAAATCACATATGTTCTTTCCTTGGAAACGCATTCTTTTACCACTAACACTCCTTACTGTGTGTATTATAATTTTATGGAAGCTTTTTTCTTCAGTCATTTTCACAAACTGAATAACCTACCCTGTAAATTTGCATGGCGCTTATCATTTTCTTCAAAATGCAGTAAAAGCTCTTTATTTGTTTAGATTTCCTTTTTAACCCAGCGTGGGGCTCCAACTTGGAACCCTAAGTCCAAGAGTCACATGTTTCTCTGACTGAGCCAGATGCCCCTATAATGCAGTAAAATCTCTTGAAGTCGCATATAGCCTTCCCTTTTCTTTGGAAATACTTCAGGCTGAATGTGTATTCCTACACACCCATCACAATCGGGAGACAGTGGCATCAGGCTTGGCCTCAGAAAAGTGGAGTGGCGTTTGGGTTGGGTCGCCTTCCAGCGGTGCATTCTTGGCTGAGCCACGCAGCCTCTCCCGTCTGAAGTTCACTGTCTGTCCACTGTGCCACGGGACCTTACATGGTGCTTTGGTGTTATCTTATACTTTGGAGAAAAACACAGTGGCAGGTAAATCATGTTATATACTTGGCGACTCGAGGACAGAGGTTATTTCTCGTATGCATTCCTCGCCACGGTGCTTCCCCAAAACGGGCTCCAGTAAATATCGACAGCCTCCTTATTAAAATGATGGTGTTGACAACTTCGTGTAAAGGATGGCAAAGACAGGAGAACTCAAGGGTTAGCTCAAGGCTCTGTTGAATCCCTTTTGAATTCAGGTCCTTAGGGATTAAAAGAAGTCCCTGAAGGCAACAACTTCAATTGCTGAAGAATGCCCTAATGAATACAAATCAAGTAACCACTTTAAAAGAACACTGTCGGGTAATAGTAGTCTGGGAACGCCTCAGAATGGTCAAGTTCACTGTGAATCCTCTGTCCTGCTGAGTTTCGTCAATAGTCTTAGCAGTTTGGAATCTCAAAAAGGTCGGCTGCAGCTGATGGAACATCAGAAATTGATCATCTTTTGGTGCTCGCACGACTTCTGAAGCGACCCAGATCCTGTCTGTAGTTGATAACATGGATCTTGGAGATGAAAACTGTCCATCCACTTAGAAGTAGTCTTCAGAATAAGCGACAGCTCTGTACAAGGCATTGCCAGGCTAATAAAATGGATACAGTTTTATTCCCACCAGTGAAGAGGTTCGAATTGACCTGGGGGCATAAGACACATTTACAAATTATTATAAAACAACAAAAGATATGTTAATAATAATATACAGCAAAGATATAAAAAGGGTCTTTTGTGGTTCCCAGGAGGAAGGAACAGACTAAGGGTAGAGAATTGTCCCGGGAATGGAATCAGCAATGACCTTTCTCTTGGTTGTAGCCAGCAGGAACACATCCAGCCAGACACCCTCATGGACAAAAAAAGAACATGAAAGAGTGGGTTTCTCAGTAAAGGAACCCTGTGAAGTAACTCAGTAGTTCCTCTGAGGCCTCTAACACAGTAGCTCTTGTAAAACCCTCTCCGAAAAGCCATTTGTACCACATCTGGCACAAATTTTGCTAGCATTGCAGTTGGATACATAAGACCCCGGTTAGCCGAATGAGTGGAAAGTTCTAGTCAAAGTCTGACATGTTACTTAAAAAAAAAAAAAAAAAAAAAAATTTGTCAGGTTTTACATAAAGACCCAAATCTTTGTTTGCTCTTTGGAGCTTGTACCTTCCTAAATTTGACCAAAGACTTAGATGCTCTGATTTCTTTTCCTTTCTCTTATAGGAGAATGTATTTAGAAACATTAATGTTTTGTATATTTCCTAAACTCATCACATTGAAATATTTTCTGAATAGAGGTGAGATTTTATCACAGTGAATAAGAATCTGTCCTTTGTTATTGTCATGATATTATTGTACGAGATATAACTAGAAATCAAGCAAACAAGCCAGATGGCCTTGTAGCAAAGAGCAAAGGCCCAAACCGGACTGCCCGGATTAGGTTCCTGCTCTGGCACAGACCCTGTACACCCTGCCATCCAACAAGTCCTCTGCCTCAGTCTCTGTCATCTGTAAGACAGATAATAGCACTTAACTCAGAGTAATCATCAGTGGGACATGTCATACATTTGCTAGATACTAAGTAAACACGGAACAACTCATTCCTTGACTAATTTGTGTGTTAAATCTAAAGTAAGCATTATCCCTTTCAAAATGATCCCCTTAGAAGAATTATTCCAGTGAGGTAGTCATTGGTTAAAATAGATCTGCAGGCAAGCGAAATTGTCTTCGGAAGCTGTGGCATATTCTTTTTTAGTGTTCCTAGTGGGGATGAATCTTCCTCATCTTTGGAAGGTAGAGTTTTTGTTTGTTTGTTTGTTTGTTTGTTTGTTTTTAAACAGGCCAGAGTCTGTCAAACAGAGTGAACACAGTGAGAATAACCTGGGAAGTGCTTCTTGGCAAAACTGAGGCAGGGACTAAAGTAACACAGTCCACTTTCTGTGTGGCTCATACTTTGAGATTTTGGGAACAGAAGGATTCCAGATCTGCTTAAGCAATGGCAGCACTTTTTGGCAAAGTCTATGGTTAGTTATCTGTTCCTGCACAAGATTAGCCCCAAATTTAGCAACTTAATTTGCAGGGTTTCAGGGTTCTCTCTCACAGAGTCCAAGAATGATTCTCAGGGACAAAAACGTGTCGTGAAGAGAACAGAAAAGAAAGAAAAGAGCTCCCCTGAGTGAGAAGGGTTGCCACTGAGGGCTGCTTTTAATTTGGTCTTTTATGGGAAACTGACCAGGGAATTTGGTCAATTTCTTGTAGATACCATGGTGTGTTCATGAATATCATGTCTATATTCAAAACAAACATGGTGGATGCCTAACTATCATTAGAACAAACAAGACGTTCTTGTAAATATCATGTCTATTTGCCCTCTGAGATTTCTGTGAGCAGGTTTCATGGTCCCCCTGGGTAACCCTAGTCACAATGCCCCCCACATGTCTCTCCCTACCTGGCCTTGACTGTCCCTGACTCCTTAAGACAAAGGAACATTGTCCCCCACCCCCCCACCCCCCCGCCACCATATCTGGGACAGGAATCTGGCCACAGTCAGCTGGGTGCTAGGCTCAGGGTCGCTCACTCTGAATGGGCCAAAATGTAGACTATGGTCATCTCAAGGCTCCACTGGAGAAAGATTGGCTTCTAGGCTCACTCACAATGCCTCAGGCCTGACTAGCTGTTGGTGGTGGACGCAGTTCTATGCATTTCCATGGGGCCGCTCTCTACCCCCAAGGAAAGAGGGGAGAGAAAGCACAAGAACAAGCATGAGAGCTCTAGAACACTCATAAAAAATGACCTTTTTCAACTTAATCTTGGAGGTAACACCCCATTACTTTTGCCTTATAATTATTATTTTTTTTTCCCCCAGAAATGAGTCAGTAAGTTCAGGCCTCACTCAGGGAGCCATGATTACACAAGGACGTGGGTACTAAAAGGCAGGATCATTGAATAATTCACGGGAGTGACAATGTTGAATGATAACCCTCATTTCCTTAAGATCTCTCTTTCTCTGATTATTAAAATTTCATTATTTTATAAGGATGCTGCATTTTTTCCTATGATATATTTTTGTGGGAAGATTACCCAACACTAACAACATCATCTGAGACATTGTCATTGTGGGTCTGAGTCATGGGTTGAATTACATAGGGAAGAACTAACTCCTAGTCCATCTCTTTCAGGAACACACCTCCCCCCTTTGGAGGTTTTTAGTCCTCCAAAGCAGATAATGAAGTGCCCATCGTGTTTACAACATTGAATAAGATTCTGGTCTTCTAACATTTCTAGACTAGCAGTCACCTAGAATTTGGGGACTCTGTATCTTACTGCTTTTTAATTCAGGATTTAACTTAAGTATTAAGGCCAACAAGCCTGACTGACAGAAAACACCTGTTTTTAACAATCCCCAGCAACCTGTGAATGAGAGCTGCTGGTGCTTGCCCGTTAAGTACCGTACTCACTAACAAATGATGCCCCCCCCCTTTTTTTCTATCAAGATTGGTTAAACATAGAGCTTTTCCTTCCATTTTTTTCCAGTGTTTTTTTTTTTTTAAAGCACAATTACAATAGAAGGTGCAGATTTGCAACAAAGCTGTCAAGTTTATTTGCTAATGAATTAAGTCAGTTGTTGTTGGAACCTGTTGTTTGAATCTTAGTGTCACCTCTAACAGATCAAGCAAAGAATGAACGAAGCAGATTGACAGCTGGGTGACAACTGCAGGCAGAAAGGATGGATGAATGTGGAGCAGGAAGCATTGATACAGAGTGGAAACTGACTTACACCTCCTCTCAGACCCGGTTTTAAATTGGATATTGATCAGTGCCTGTGAACCTATGTGCTGTGTATATATATGAAACAAGCATGCTATTGCAAAAAGTGTACGTTTTCTGCTTATTTGCAGACACCTACAAAATTATTAAATTGATAGCGGCAAACTTTCTATACCTTTTTTAATTCTGAAAGTTTCTTTAAATGCCCTCCTTATGTTAAACAGTGTTAATAATTTGGTGTATATCTTCCAGATTTTTCCTATCCATCTACAAACATGCATATATTTATATACATAGACATATGAAATGGTACTATATATGTTCTTGAGAGGAAGTTTCTTCAATTGAATTTTTCCTCTTCCCTCCTGATTTATAATAAGAAATACATTACTGTCTAGCTACAAGTTAACAATCTTCCTTATAGGATTTCTAAAAACCAGCTATATTCTTTTTTTTTTTTAAACCAGCTATATTCTTGAATAAGTTTAAAGTTAATTCAAAACGAAGTCATTCTTGTGTGTGTGTATATATATATATATATATTTTGCAGGCACTTTGAAGATTAATGCATAAATGCTGCTAACAAGTTATTTTTACTAAAAATAACTATGAACAAGTAGGTGATTTTGAAAGGCTTTTCCGATTCAGATCATGAGCTAAAAATTCCTTTCATTTGCACTTTGGTTAATTTTTGTAAACCTTGCACAGGACTTTATTGAAAGAGGTAAAACTCCAAGCCAGTCAAGAACGGTTGTGGGGGGAGACAATGTTAAACAGCTTAACAATAACCCACAACCTTCGGACCAACTATGAAAAAGACTGAATCTCTGGTTATTTATAGTTCCCATCCAGACTATTTTCTAGGTAAGGAGACTTTTCATGGCCTATGCCAGAACCATAAAAAATAAGACGAGTACAACTTCCCAATTAAACAGAAGGTTAACAAGACAAAAAAATTGCTATTTTAAAAGTAGGGTTTGTGAGGATTTCATTAAATGCTAATCTTTTTTCTTTTATTTTTGCATTTCATTTTTTACAAATGCATTATGGGTAGTGCCTCGCTGAATATGAAAGTAAACTGGGCGGGTGGCGGGCAGCCGGGAGGGTGAGGCTTGCGAAAGCCGCGCCTGGGTCTGGGCGAGGACCGCGGCCGGGGCGGGGAGGGGCGGCGCTCCCCAGGGCCTGCTTGCCGGGCGCTCCGGGCGGTCCTGTCGGTTTCGTGTCGGTGTCGGCGGCGCGCGGCCGCCTGTAGACCGTGCGCGCACCGAGCGCGCGGCAGCTGAGCCGGGGAGGGCGGGGGCGCCCACCGCCGGACCCTCCTGGGGCCCGGCAGGTACCACCCTTCAGCTTCTTTTATCCTTAGGAGCCCTCCCCAATCCCGAGCGTCTACACCCACGTCAGTAGTAGTTAGAGATTAAAGGTGAGTTAGGGATTAAAGGTGAGTTAGGGAGGGAAACAGGTGGCTCCAGCGAGTCCCTCTCCCCACCCCCCACCCCCCGAAAGGAAACCTCGAGTGTGCTAAAAACCCCATTCTGGGAGTTCTTTAGCAGCCTAAATCACCCATAAATGACCAATGCTTTCTCGACTCACCGCAGGGGCCCCCGTATTCCTTCTCAAGAACTGATTGGGAAAGTGCAAAACCTTTGCTGACCTTTCAAAGCTTTACTATTTTTTTTAAAAGCTCTGAATATGTATAGTGAAAATTTAATGACAGATTGAGAGGAGATTGCCCAAAACTGTGAAGTTACTTTTCTTAAGGGAGAGGGTTTCGGCGAGGATATGGGGCTGAACTTTGGTTTTATATGTCAGATATGAATTACTGGTCCCAGAAACCAAACAATGAGATGGATTTAATACATGAGCCTTTTGGAATATTGGCATAATCTGATCCCCCCCCCCCCCCAAAGATAGTTTTGTCTTTTTTTTTTTTCTTTTTAATTAGAAAATTCCTTTTGGGGAAACTTTGACAGATTTCCTGCACTTAGTCAAACTAAAGTTCTTATTCAATATATTTCTTAAGGTTTTCCTACGAACTTAGTGTTCTTTCTTCCTGTAAAGACAAAACCAGGAAATTATTTAGAAAAAGGCTTGAGCTGGCTTCCTAACTACCTATTGTGATTAGTGAGAAAAAGTTGGGAAATAGGGAATATTGGGGCTGGGTTGAGACTTTTGGAAAAATGGAAAAACCCTCAAATTTAAGATTTTTAAATTATACTACTAAAAATGTACATACAAAAGACCCAGCAAATTCTGAAGTCTGAACTAGCTGATTCAGTGATACTTAAAAAATATATGTAAGAAAGGCAGTAAATGAAGAGAGGTATTTATAATGTTGTCAGATCCTGCATTTTAAAGGTGAAAAATTACTCTAGTGACATCCTTATGAATTTTAGGATTCTTTCTTTTGACTAAGATGGGAATATATATAGTAGTAATCATTGTAGTTTGTACAATTTCCATTTTTCTTTATATTGCCTCATTTATTTTATGTCACTGGTATCTTTATCTTTAGGAATCCATAGAACACATGAGCTTTTACTCCCCTTTGTAATATTAACTGGACCTGAAGGGAATCAGGTCCCCTTTGTGTTACCCCCAAATATGCCACTTTGACATACAATTATTTTGAGGTGAAGGCAATTGAGAATCAACAGAGGAAGAAAGCAGATTGCTCAGAGTTTCCCTTATCTGACCAGAAGCAGCAACTTCTGGGAATTAAGGCTGCTGTAAATTCCCTCTTTGGGGAGTGTCTACTCATAAATGCCCTCTCTGGGAGAGTTTTATGGCCCTGCAGAAGACAGAAAGACCCCTCAAACTTGCATAGATAAACATCACAGACTTTCTTATCTCCTGTTCTTCTCCTGAAAACCTATTTGTCTCTCCTAAAGAAACCTTGTTGTTCATCCCCCAGCAACCTTTCCTCCCTCTTCCTTTCCCCTACTAAGTATATAAATTCCAAATTCTAACCACCCCTTTGAGTTACTCGTCATTGAGCACTCTGCTTTCTTCTCTTACTATTGTCTTTTCTAGGAGCAATTCACAGATCCTAGACACTGACCATGAGAGGGTGGAGGAAAAGTTTTTTCCTCCCTCACTGACCTGAAGGAATTAACATGAACTATCAGGACATGCCTGATCAAAGAGGTTAAGGGGGTTTGGGGAGGGGGCGGAGGCGAGAGGAGTTTAGCCCTTGATCTTTATAGAAATGGTCTTAGTCCTAGATCTGCAATGCCCAAGTTAAATCAGCTTTCTTTTAATGTTTTACTGAGATCCACCTCCCTGACAAGCACTGTGGTAAGATCTTTGCTAGCGTTATCTCATTTCACCCTCAAAACAACTCCATCAGGGGCGCCTGGGTGGCTCAGTCGTTAAGCATCTGTCTTCGGCTCAGGTTATGATCCCAGGGTCCTGGGATCGAGCCCCACATCGGGGTCCCTGCTTGGCAGGAAGCCTGCTTCTCCCTTTCCCACTCCCTGCCTGTGTGTTCCCCTCTCTTGCTGTGTCTCTCTCTGTCCAAAAAAAAAAAAAAAAAACCTTAAAAAAACCCCCAACTTCATCAGGTTGTTAAATCAGAGAAAATAAGTAACATCCCCTGGGGCCACACACTATAAAATACGGAGGAGATGGGGTATCTGGGTGGCTCAGTTGGATGTCTGCTTTTGGCTCAGGTCATGGTCACACGTTCCTGGGGTCAAGCCACACAGGGGCTCCCTGCTCAGCAGGGAGTCTACTTCTGCTTCTTCCTCTCCTACTCCCCCGCTTATGCTCTCTCTCTCTCCCTGTCCCTGTCAAATAAATAAGTAAAAGCTATATTTTAAAAAAGAAACACAAGATGGGGCAAGTACTTTCTCTGAGCTTAAAAGGCTAAATGCTAATATATCAAAATGCTACTTCATGCCCCACACATCTTTCTCTCCCTCAAAGATGTTACCGCAGGGCTCAAAGTTACATCATCTAATGCCAGGCACATGTCAGAGACACTCAAGAAAGATTCATTTGAATTTGTTCATTAATGACCCCTGAGTTTGATTCTCTAGAGTTTTAATAACTGACCCGACCCACTTTGCATCTGTGTCTTTTTTTTTCCTTTCCTGTTATGCTTTTCTATCTTCCTGGACTCACACTAATGATACTTTTTTTCTCTTTAAAGCTACCCAGTTGTATACAACTGACCCTAGGTTTGAGCCACGCAGGTCCACTTGTAGATCTTTTTTTTTTTTTTTTTTGACAGAGAGAGATCACAAGTAGGCAGAGAGGCAGGCAGAGAGAGAAAGGAGGAAGCAGGCTCCCTGCTGAGCAGAGAGCCCGATGCGGGGCTCCATCCCAGGACCCTGGGATCATGACCTGAGCCGAAGGCAGAGGCTTCAATCCACTGAGCCACCCAGGTGCCCCTATATCTTTTTTTAATACAGTACTGTAAATGTATTTTCCTTTCCTCATGACTTTCTTAATATTTTTCCCTCTAACTTATTTGATTATAAGAAAACAATATATAATACATGTAACATACAAAATAAGTGCTAATCAACTCTTGTTATCAGTGAGGCTTCTGGCCAATAGTAGGCTGTTAGTAGTTAAGTTTTTAGGGAGTCAAAAGTTATATGCAAGGACTTCGGGGTAACTCGGTTGGACGTCCTACTGTTGCTTTCATTTTTTTTCCTTTTCTTTTTTTTTTTAAAGATTTTATTTATTTATTTGACAGAGATCACAAGTAGGCAGAGAAGCAGGCAGAGAGAGAGGAGGAAGCAGGCTCCCCGCTGAGCAGAAATCCCGATGTGGGGATCAATCCCAGGACCCTGGGATCATGACCCGAGCCAAAGGCAGAGGCTTTAACCCACTGAGCCACCCAGGCGCCCCCCCTACTGTTGCTTTCAGCTCCGGTCGTGATCTTGGGGTCGTGAGATCGAGCCCCCCCATGGGGTTCCATGCCTAGCATAGAGTCAGCTTTGAATTCTCTCTCCCTCTCCCTCTGCCCCTCCTACTCGTGCACTCACACTCTCTCTCTCAAATAAATCAATCGATCTAAAAAAATCATTATATGCAGACTTTGGGCAGGGTGCATTTGGGCAGGGGTAGGGTTGTTCACGGGTTATCTGTAGAGCTGTCCGCGCTCATACAGGCAGAGAAAAAAGGTTGTATCCTCCGGCCTATGTGGACCACAAGTAGGAATGAGACAGTTCAGGTTAATTTTTAGTTGTCACATCTTTTCTTATCCAGTTTCTTCCACTGCTTTTAAGTTTTAAAGTTCTTGATGATAATTTGGTTAAATATTCACCTACATTTCCTTCTAGGTTTCGTTGTTAATTTCATTCAACTCTTTTTTTTTTAAAGATTTTATTTATTTATTTGAGAGAGAGACAGTGAGAGAGGGCATGAGCGAGGAGAAAGTCAGAGAGAGAAGCAGACTGCCCATGGAGCTGGGAGCCCGATGCGGGACTCGATCCTGGGACTCCCAGGATCATGACCTGAGCCGAAAGCAGTCGTCCAACCAACTGAGCCACCCAGGCGTCCCTCATTCAACTCTTTAATTTTATTTCAGTGTGAGTGATGAAAAACCAGTTTCTCATCTTCCTTGCCTGGCTGTTCCCTCTTATCTTAATTAAGATTTCTAATTTGTGTGGGGTTTCTTAGCTTTAAAACATCTCCGGGTAGTGTAAAAATAGTGAAATTTTACTATGCTGCGGGTGATTTTCCGAGAACACTGCGCTCCTTCAAGAACTAATGAGCTGAATGACTCTGGGCAGCCCTTTTCACCAGTCTGGGTCTCAGAATCTTCCGTAAAATAGGAGACTTGAGCTGGATCAGCACCCCCCACCCCAGCCCCCTGAATATTCTGAGCCCCACAAGTTTGGCAAGGGTCAATGAGAAGGAATTGTGTGGACAAACTTGTTTTGGAAATTGAGTTACACAAAGTGTAAAAGAGTTTTTATGTTTTATTTTACCTCTAAGATTACTAGTTATTCTGAAGCCTTTACTGGATGCCTCCTAAACCAGGCATCACAAGAGGCAGAGCCCTCTGGCCAAGACACCGTGGCCCCGTGGGGTTCATGCCTGTGCGGAAGGACAAACCATGGTCCTTTCTGGGGGGAACTGGGAAGGGGTGTGAGGAGTGCCGGGCAGGAGTGGGAGCTGCCCAGGTTAAGGGCAAGGGTGGCAGAGAAAAGAGCAAATAAATGCTCTTTAAGGGAGAGGACATGGAATCCTGGAGAAATTGGAGAAAGTCAGGCGTGAAGCTAGATCACAAGGAACTTGAAAGCCTTTGGTGGGATTTTGGACTTTATCCTAGGGGAGAAAAAAGCTACTGAGAACTTTATTTTATTTTAAAAAGACTTTACTTATTTGTTTGACAGATCACAGATCACAAGTAGGCAGAGAAGCAGGCAGAGAGAGGGAGAAGCAGGCTCTCACCCGATTTGGGCCTCGATCCCAGGACCCCGAGATCGCGACCCGAGCCTAAGGCAGAGGCCCAACCTTCTGAGCCACTCAGGCACCCACTACTGAGAATTTTAACAGGAGGGAGTGCTATTTATGTTTCTGCAGGGACCCTTCTGGCTGCTTTGTGGAGAGTAGGCAGAACCGTTAGGCGGCCTGTCGTATTTTAGAAGAGAGATGCTGGTGATATTGGGTGACAGGTGTGAAAATGGGGCAAAAGTGGACAGGCCTGAGAACAATTATGGAGATGTAATTGCAAGAAATAAGGGAAAGAGCATAGTTAGGAACAATTCCCCACTTTCTGGCTTGTGCCGTTAGGGGGATACTGGTACCCATTCCAGTATGGTGGTCATACTGAAATGGAGAGTATTGATGGGGTGTGGAGGCCAATGAGCTTGGTTTTGGAGCCAGTATTGTGAACCCCTAAAGTAAAGAGTTTGCAGCATTTGTCAAGTTTATTGGACCCTTAATCCATTTCTTCTTGGCAGGATATCTCTCGGGGCCAGGGTTCCAGGGAACACACTTTGGTAAACGCTGTACTAGTTGCTCTCAAGTTCTCTCCTAGCTCAAATAGTATCTTTCCCTATAATGCTAACAATAACCAAAAAGTGAACCGCATTGCTTGATATTTTAAATAATCTTTTGAACTGAAGTGTAAGAAAGATAGAAGGTGCACAATTGGATTTTTATAGTGACCATGCCCGGGCAATCGCCACCCAGAATAACAGAAGGCATTGTCACAGAAGCCTGGGGGCGTTGTCTGATTTTCAGGTCTGTCCATGCAACACTGTCCCAGGGAGGCTGGTGGGGTAGATGGCTTGGCTGAACTATCCCTTCCACTTGTCCTCTGGGGGTAGCTCCATCCCCAGGACTTGGTGGCAGAGAGTGGCTTTGAAGTCAGCTCAGCCATCACTGTGCCCTGAGTGAATCAAGAGTCAAGGGCCCTTGAAGAGACCTTGAAGAGACTGGTAGTAACCAGTACACAAGCCTTTGTGTAACCTCAGGAAGAAAGAGAAGTGTCTCCATCCATTAGCCGAACAGTCTCCAGTAGCTCTTGATTACTTCCATTAATGGTGACCCCAGCACCGGGGTCAATAGTATTTACAGGGTTAACAGATAGCTTCTGTGCTGGGAACTCGGGTAGGGGTCAGCTCCATTGACTGGATTTGACTGCTGCTGTCTCCTGCCTCTGGTAGGCTGGTGACACAGTGGGACTGGAGACTGTGGGGCTGGCCCCCGAGTACTTGTTTCCTGCAGATGTTCATGGTAAGGGAAGTTGTCATAGGTCCTGGCACTGGAAAAGTCTTCCCGCATTCCCCTTCTAAATTTAAATGCTTCTGGATTTAGTCTCATTCTACATGAAAGTGTTTTTATGGCTCAGGGAGGTAGAAACAGGAAGAAATTTTGGAACATGCACATTTGGTCCTTTATCTTCTGGCTTAGTGAAGATGTGGTTTTGAGGACATTGGGGATCTGTCAGTTCTCCAGATCCCTTCCAGCCCTGTAATTCTATGATCTAATAGAATTTACAACAATATGTATTCTGGTAGTGACTGGTGAAGATTGCTTTGAAGGGATTACAGATGGTTCTGTAAGTATATACTTTTAGAAGAACATAATACAATTTGCTTTCTAGCCCAAAACCCTAAAAATAATTAGGTAGGAGTTCAGATGAGTGTTAAAAGGCAGTTGTTTCTGGTGAATCCAAATGGATTAAAAAATCAATTTCATTTATCCTCAGAGGAAGACTTGCATTTTAGATTTCTTACGGTTTATTGAGTAGTAAAGCACAATGACCAGGCTGGCATGAGAAAAATAAGCCATGAGAAAAAATCAGAGCAACACTCGAGATTCAAATTAAGTACAATGGAGTGAGAGGAAGGAATTTCGGAGTGTGGGAGGGAGTAATGCAACTGAGACTTCAAGTGTTGGCCTTGGGGGATTCTTGCTCGGTCAGATGTGTGACTTCAACATATGGCTTCCATCTGACTACGTCTGTAGCCCCTCATGCTTTGGAATTGTCCTGACCCATCTGGTTTCCTTTCATGAGATCGGAAGGAGACTCTGTCCCTGAAGTTCAGGTCAGAGCTCAGCATCATCGGTGCATCGAAGGGTGGAGACCGTTCAGAGGGGAGCTGAGAGCATCTGGACAGTGGTGGCCACACTGGATAGCCTTCATGTAGGCACAAAAGAACCATTTTGGGGGTTTGTCTTCAATAACCTTTTATAATGAAAAGATAATGCCTTTGATGTGGAAAAATTAGAAGAAAACAGAGAGGTACCGCGGTGCCTGGGTGGCTCAGTGGGTTAAATCCTCTGCCTTCGGCTCAGGTCATGATCCCAGGGTCCTGGGATTGAGTCCCGCATCGGGCTCTCTGCTCAGCAGGGAGCCTGCTTCCCACCCCCCCTGCCCCTTCTGCCTGTCTCTCTGCTTCCTTGTGATCTCTGTCTGTCAAATAAATAAATAAAAATCTTAAAAAAAAAAAAAAAGAAAACAGAGAGGTACCAAGAGGAAGTTGTAATCTTGTTTTTTAGAGTCATTGTGATTGCTTCCTTTTCTTTTCTTTTCTTTATTTTTTTTTTTTTTTTTTTTTTTTTGGGTGGGGAGACTCACTAAGTGATACTTTTAGGAATTAACATGAGATGGCAATGTAGGGTGTACCAAGGGAAGAGCTAAGGCAGGGAGATGACTTAGGAGGCCAAATCATGGGTCACTGGGCAAAATGGTGGTGGTAGCCATGACTAAGAGGAGGAAGGGGCAGATTTGAGGCAACTGGAAATGGGGGATGAGTTGAGATGTGGACAGAAACTGAGATGATGTCACAGGTGACATGGAGAGTGCCACTGGATGTGGGAGAATGCACTGTTCATTCATTCAACAGAAATCGATTGAGTTCCTACCACCCTCATGGAACTTAGAGCCCAATGGAGGAATACAGACAAAAAGAAAATTAAATAGCTCCAAGACATAGCATGTTGTGTGATAGTAAGTGTTATGGGGAAAAATCAAGCAAATTGAGAACAACCTGATAATAAAATGCCAAGTTCATAACCAGGAACCATAGATCAACCACAGCATTTCCCCAGAAGCCTTGGCTCGCCAGGTGCGTTTTCATCTTGTGATCTACCTTGATGAAGGACTGATCTTGCTGAAGGACAGTTTATGGCCCTTTCACCTTTTTTTAAAGATCATTTTTAAGTAATCTGTACACATAGTGTGGGGCTCAAACTTACAACCTTGAGGGCAAGAGTCGCCTGCTCCACTGACTGAGCCAGCCAGCCCCCCACTTACCTTTATTTTAATGGATGAATGAATGAGTAGTCAATTTAAGTCTGACCTCTGACCAGTGTTGAAATCCAGAAGACATTCTAATAGCTAAAGGTTCTTACGCCCTTTTTGGTGGGGTCAAAAATGCCCTTGAGAATGCAGTGGAAAATTATGGATCTCCTTCCCGACAAAACCGGACTTAGTGTTATTACATGCAGTTCCCAGGGATGCACAGGTGGGAGGGTCAGCCGGCCCATGAGGAGATGGCCCACCAAGCACCTGAGAGCATGGCCACATTTTTCTTGTGAGAACTAGTTGGAACCTCAAATCTTGACCCCAGAAAAGTGTCCTGCCTGCGTTATACCCTATAGCATGACAAAGATTTGGGCCTGGAAGTTTTTTCAAGGGCACCAGGGTCCCAGACCGCTTAGAACAGGGAAGTCTGAACCAGGGAGTCTGGTCAGGAGATGGCAGGCGCGACCCAGGAGAAAGGCCGTGAAGGCAGCACTGCAGCTCTGGGGAAGGTCAAAGCCAGCACACATTCAGAAAGGGCAGAGGGGCTGGGCTACCTGTGGAGAGTGAAGGGAAAATGATATAGACAGGACCCTAGGGGTGATGCCTGGTTGGCTCAGTTGGTGGAACCTTTGACTCTCAAGCTCAGGGTCATGAATTCAAGCACCATGTTGGGCATGGAGCCTACTTAAAAAAAATAAATAAAAAAGAACTCTGGGTTTGCAAGCCCAGAACAGGAGAAAGAGGCCCTCGGATCTAAGGTGAGGAAGGGAACTGTTTTGACGGCAGGTTCCATTTGTTGCTTATACAGTCAAAAAGCCCATACTGTTTGGACACTTTTACCTCTAGTGGCTGAACTTGTAGACACGATAGAAATGATAAATCACATTTATGAGCATCTTGAACTTTTCTTTCATGGAAAACATGGACTTCATCACTCTCAGCTCCAGCGGCCCGGCTCACCTTTTCTTCACAATCTGTTTCCAGTTGTCCTACGACCTGCATTATATTGTACATAGTTGTGTGATGACACTGTCCCCAAGTTAAATGAAAATTGCTTTTAAAGGGTATTTACAAATAGTTTCTATTGCATCCCCGACCTAAATCGTGACAGCTCAACATTCTAAGGGCACAGTGTGAAATGTTACACTGTGATAAAGTTCAGGTTGAATGTGTAGGCTGTGTCTGTGGGAAAGGACAACCTATAGGCCTTTGGAGGTGTAAGATGTGACATCTTAGCTCTCTGAGTGCTTATGGCCATGTGTGTGTGTGCAAACGCACAGGAGAAGTGCTCAACAGGCCAGACCTGCTGCTAACAGTGGCCACCTTTAAGGAGGAAGGTGGGAATGGGGTAAGGGGACGGGATTTCCCCCTTTTCCCCTACATACTCCAGTATAATTTGAATCTTTTCTTTTTTAAGATTTTATTTATTTATTTGACAGACAGAGATCACAAGTAGAGAGGCAGGCAGAGAGGGGGGAAAGCAGGCTCCCCACTGAGCAGAGAGCCTGATGTGGGGCTTGATCCCAGGACCCTGAGATCATGACCTGAGCAGAAGGCAGAGGCTTAACCCACTGAGCCACCCAGGTGCCTCAAGAATCTTTTCTTTTCTTTTCAAAGATTTTATTTTTATTTATTAGACAGAAAGAGAGCACAAGCGGTGGGGGTGGGGTGGCAGGAAGAGGGAGAGGGAGAAGCAGGCTCACTGAGCAGGGAGCCTGATGTGGGGCTCAATCCCAGGACCCCAGGACCAAGACATGAACCAAAGGCAGACACAGAATGACTGAGCCGCCCCGGTGCTCCATCATTTGAATCTTTTAAATGGAGAATATATTTTCAAATCACTTGTGAAATTTAAAACAACCAAAGAAAGATGGAAGCAAAAATCTCAAGGCCAACACAGCTGGTGGAAACAGATTCCTAGACCTTTGAGAAAATAGTAAAGGTCAACTCAATTTCAGGGCACCACAGACAGACTGGCTTTTTTTGTTGTCCTGAATACAACTTGTCATGTCGTCTGCCATTTTGAGGAGTAAAATAAGTGCTGGTTTCAGAATTTCTTCCTGAGGATGTAGCTGGGACACTTAGCTGTGTCCAGGACACACCGCGAGCCAGGTGGCTGGACCCTCTCCCAGGCTGGGATCTTTCCACATCCATGTGAGGGATTGGTGCTCTTGGCTTGTTGCTGTTCTCAGAGTGTGACCGAACTTGTCCCGAGGGTGAAACCCCAAATGCTGAAGGCCAGGGGATCACCACCCCGCTCTTTTTGAGCTACTTTTAGAAAAGAATCGAATGACACAACTATAACCAGAGTTTTATGGTTATTTTGCACAAAGGGCTCCTCACAGTCCTGTGGTACCTGCCTCACAGCCTGTTTTGTACGGTGACAAAATCTCTTGGCAAGATGAGGATTCTCATCCAATGTCACCTGCCTTCTACACGTGGATTGGCCTCCTTGGGCTGTTTGAACCAAGTACCATCCGCTGGGCACCGAGAACCCCAGAACTTGATAGTCTGACAGTTCTGGAGGCTGGACGTCTAAAATGAGGGTGTCACAAGGGTCAAGTTCTCTTTGAGACTCTGGGTAGAATCCTTCTTTGCCTCTTCCTATTTCTGCTGTGGCTGGAAACCCCTGGTGTCCCTTGCCTGGCAGTCATATCCTCCAATCTTGCCTCCTCCAGTCATCACATGACATTTTCTTGTGTGTCTGTCATCACATTGTGTCTTCCCTCTTCTTGTAAGGACATTAGTCGTATTGGATGAAGGGCACACTCTACTCCAGTATGACCTCATCTTAACAAATCACATCTGCAAAAAGCCTAGTTCCAGATACGTAATGGGGGTTAGGACTGCAACATATCTTTTCCCAAGCCATGGTAATATGCCGAAGCTAGAACTCAAGCACCCATCTTTCTTCCCCACCAAACCAACCTTATGACGATTCATTTCCTGTCTCTCTTCTTTTAAAAAAAAATCATCATATGTAGATGTTGGTAACTGATAGTGCACTAGGAAAGTTCTGGAAGGAGGATCTAGTATCTGCTGGGAGACTAATCCCAGACAATTACAGAGGAGAATTTACTGGTGGGGTGATATCCTTGCAGGAAATTGTGGTGCCAAACTCCTGGCTACTGTTAAAACACGTTGGGCTCGTCTTCTCCAGATTTCGCCAAGCCCATAAAATTGTAGTGGGTGTGGCTGACGTCATTTGAAATTCTGTAGGCTTGACGCCTCATAAGTTGAGTGACTGTGTTTGTGTGTGTGTGTGCATGCGCACCTGTGTGTGAGGTCGGCTTTCTGACCGATTCTGACGATTCTAACACCATTCTGACGATGGTTTTAGCTGAGTGGCTCAGGATTTCCATGGACATCTCTTGCTAAAGGAAGCTTTATGACCTAAAGCCTGTAAACTTGAATATTATGGCAAATTATACAGAGCAGTTTAAGTGATTTTCTTTTTTTAGTGAATAGTAGAACTCAGGATTTTTTTCACCGACTCTGATGTGTCCACAGGACACAGGCTTTTGGCTACAAAATTTGAGCAGAGAAAGAAAAACAGAGAATGCTTGAGCAGGCCACCACTGCCCTCTGGAGCTGCATGCAGAAAGGAATGACATCTTAGATGCGGGAGAAGAGACGGGGAGAGAGACAGACGGACACCAGACACCAACCTGAATTGGAAAGAATATAGGCCAGTGTTGCTCGCTGGGAGCTGACATCATAGAGTGTGGGTGAATTATAAAGGTGACCTTTTATTTTTTATTTTGTTGTATTTAGAGAGGGAAAGGGAGGGGCAAAGAGAGAGGCAGAAAGAGAATCTCCAGTGCAGACTCTGCACTGAACGTGGGGCCCAGGTCGGGGTTCATCTCACAACCCAGAGATCATGACCTGAGCCGAAATCAAGAGTTGGACACTTAACCAGCTAAGCCACCCAGGTGACTCTAAAGGTGACCTTTCTTTTTTTTAAATGAAGATTATTTATTTATTTATTTATTTGAGAGAGAGAGAGCATGAGAGAGGGTGAGGGGCCGAGGGAGAAGCAGACTCTCCACTGAGCAGGGAGCCCGACATGGGGCTCGATTCATGACCTGAGCCGAAGGCAGACGCTTAACCGACTGAGCCACCCAGACGCCCCTCCAGCAGTTTTAAGTATATCTGTATGTGTAAGGGGGGATTTACTACCAGACCATGCAATTAGGACATCTCTCATCACTTGATGGGGACAACCATGAGCAAAAAGTCAGGACGCCTTGGAGCTGCCTCTCCAGCAAGAGAAGCTGTGTGTTTGTTGGTGCAGGTTTCCTGGGTCAGGAAGGAGAAAGCTGTGTTTTCAGAAATCAGACCCCGCACACTGAGGCTCGGATATTACAATTCCGTAGTCTTAGGAAACTAATCAAGTATCCACTTACCTCTTTACTGAATACATTGATAGGACAGAAGTAAATTCTGAAGTGAATTAAAGCGAAACCTATAAAAAATTGCTTTAGAGACGCAGCTAGATGTGGAGATTTGAGGGTAAAGTAGAACTTCACCAAGTCCTAAAGCTCTGGGAACTGCAATATTTACAGGCAGACAAGATGTGAAACTGACCCAAGGTCACTGTCAGGGTTGCTGGGTAGATTTGGGTAGGTTTCCTTTTGCAGTGATGGTTGTGCTGGCATGTTCTGAGTCAGACTTAGAAGAAAGTGGATACGCCCTTGGACAAAGTGGAGAAAGGAGAATTTGAAAAACATGGCCAATATTAGTATCATTAATATGCTAATTCAACAATGAAAATGTACCGAGTGCTTGCTCAATGCTCTACGCTCTTAAAGAGGCATTTTCATTATGTGCATGTTTTAGATGCCGGCTTTAAAAAAATTTTTTTTTTAAGATTTTATTTATTTATTTGACAGACAGTGATCACAAGTAGACAGAGAGGCGGGCAGAGAGGGAGGAGGAAGCAGGCTCCCTGCGGAGAGCCCGATACGGGGCTCGATCCCAGGACCCCAGGATCATGACCCGAGCCGAAGGCAGAGGCTTTAACCCACTGAGCCACCCAGGTGCCCCTAGATGCTGGCTTTTTAAACGACACTTCCCTTGCATTTCAAGACAGTGCTTTTTGTTTTGTTTTGTTTCTGGAAAGCCCGTCTGATTTTATAATGGAAGGATTCATTTAGCGGAAATGTTTAAGGAAACTTAAAAAATTTTGTTCTGCATGAGGTGAGAGATGTTTAGACTGAGAAGGTTGTGGGGTTTCTTTGTTTTTTGCTTTCTGGTTTTTTTTTTTTTTTTTTTGAGAGAGAATGGGTTGTGGGGGGAGGGGCAGAGTGAGAGAGAAGAGAGAGAACCCCAAGCAGGCTCCATGTCCAGCACAGAGCCAGATGCGGGGCTCCATCCTGTGACCCTGATATCATGACCTGAGCCAAAATCAAGAGTCAGATGCTTAACTGATTGAGCCACCCAGGCACCCCAAGAAGGGGGTTTTAATATGCACCAATGCAGTAAAAATGCTTGCGTGATATCTAGTACATGAGCTTGAATCACCAAGAAGCAATGTTTTACAGTAGGCTCTTTCTTTTCTAAAGATTTTATTTATTTGTCAGAGAAAGAGAGAGAGAGAGTAAGCACACACACAAGCAGCCAGAGTGGCAAGCAGAGGAAGAAAGAGAAGCAGGCTGCAGGCCGAGCAAGGAGCCTGATGCAGGACTTGATTCCAGAATCCTGGGATCATGACTGGAGCTGAAGAGAGCCGCTCAACCGACTGAGCCACCCAGGCACCCCTACAGTATGCTCTTTCTTAAAGAGAGAAACCATGTCCTAAGAAATCTCTGCAAAGACAGAGATCCCATCCTTAACCACCTTCATGTCACCCACAGACCCCAGCTCAGAACTTGGAGTATAAAACTCGCTCAAAGCATGTTCTCGGAAGGAATGCTTGATCTGGGTATCCAAAACCTGAAAGTGTCATATCTTGATCTACGATTGTCATGGTTGTTTTTTTAAAAAAAAATGACATTTTCCCTGCTCTCGGTGAATGCTCAGTTCAGTCGGCAGGGTTTGGAGGAAGACATCTGAACAATAGCTAGACAAGACAAAGCCTGTTAAATCTTGTGCAGGCTTCTCCCTCTACTAATGTGGTTTAGAATTATATGTTAGGAGCATTGTATACCAGAAGAATATTGATTGCATTTCAGATAATGCAATTTACAGTTAATAAGATGGTTAGGCTGGTCCAAGGAAATATTTGTTTTGTTCAATAATGTTAGACGGAAAACATACATTTTAATAAATACTGCATGAGAACAATCCTTTTGGGTAAACTTTAAGGAAATAAACATACAACCATATGGCTACACATCAGTGAATTTTCACATCTCTGCAATCTGGAGAGATGTATTCTCAGTAGTTCTTTGCTTTACAAATAGGTTATTTTAAATTGTTCTCATAGTATCAGAACTTTGTCTGGCATTTCCTATGTAATCTTTAACATCTAAGGACAATTTATTATAAAACAGGATACACAGTATGATTCCATTTGTTTAAATATATGTGTGTGTGTGTGTGTGTGTGTGTAACCATAAATGTGTATATGTTTGTATGTGTGTGTGTATGATAAATGTGTGTATGTTTGTATGTGTGTGTGTATGTGACTACACACACACACACACACACACACACACACACAAAATGCTGGAAGATTAACCACTTCACAGTGGTCATGATGACGAGTAGGGCAGAGTGAGATTATAGGTATTTTTATGTTTAGAGTGATAGATTGCTATGATACTCGATTTTATAATAAGCACATGTTTCTTATGCAATCAGAAAAAGATGTAGGGGCGCCTGGGTGGCTCAGGTCATGATCTCAGGGTCCTGGGATCGAGCCCCGCATCGGGCTCTCTGCTCAGCAGGGAGCCTGCTTCCCCCTCTCTCTGCCTGCCTCTCTGCCTACTTGTGATCTCTGCCTGTCAAATAAATAAATAAATAAAATCTTTAAAAAAAAATGTATTAACATACAGAGCTGAAGTTGATGACACTGACAATAAAACCAGTGTCGCCAAGAGCCTGAAAGTAATCTAGTTGCAGAGTCGTCCATCAAGATGGCTTCCTGTGTGCATGGGAGGGGGCCGGGGCGGGGTGGTGGTGGCATGTGCTGTGGCGTTGCCGGAAGTGGCCAGAGACCTGCCACCACTTCAAAGTCTATCGTGGGAGGGAGAGAAAGAGGGCACAGGAATGTGTGTCCGTCTGTGCTGTCTGTCTGCCCAGACTAGGAAGATCTTGTGGGGGGGTAGGATGAGATGCTGGTAACCCTAAGGGGAGCTGGACTGTGGGAGGCGGGGGTTGTGCCTCTGCGATTTTGTACCATGTGTCTTTGCCATGTGTTACAAAAGGTTAAATACTGAAAGACTCTCTTCAGGGTGCCTGGGTGGCTCAGTCTGTGAAGCGTCAGCCTTTGGCTCAGGTCATGATCCCAGAGCCCCCAGATCGAGCCCCGCTTTGGGCTCCCTGCTCAGCAGGGGGTCTGCTTCTCCCACAGGCCTCTGTTCTTCCCCTGCTTGTGCGCTCTCTCTTGCTCGCTCACTCTCTCTCTCTCAAATAAATAAAATCTTTTTTTTTTAAGATTTTTTATTTATTTATTCAACAGAGAGAGATCACAAGTAGAGAGGCAGGCAGAGAGAGAGAGGGAAGCAGGCTTCTTGCTGAGCAGAGAGCCCGCCAAGGGACTCGATCCCAGGATCCTGAGATCATGACCTGAGCCGAAGGCAGCGGCTTAACCCACTGAGCCACCCAGGCACCCTCAAATAAATAAAATCTTAAAAAAAAAAAAAAAAAAAAAGGCTCTGTTCTGGGCCGCACAACACAGCTACTGGTGAGGACTGCCAGGATTCTGGTGGGATAGAGCCTCTCGCCTCCCAGTGACTTCTCACAGGGGTGTCTGTTATATTGTTCCCCAGACAGGGCTTCTCCAGCCATCGATGGGGAAAGACCAGTTTTGTTTTGCTTTTTATTTCCCCCAAGCCTTCCAGACTGATACTTTAATAAAATCAGTAAAAATGAATTACTGGAAAAATGAAATTAAAAAACAAGGAAGACATACAAAATTCAGGGTCCAATATTTTTATTATTAGATTGAAAAGACATAAAATCCCTCGGGCAAATTGCTTTTAAAAAGGGGTTCTCAACTGTGGGGTGGGGATGATTTTGCCCCCCGACCCCGAGGGGACATTTGGCAATGTCTGGAGATCATTTCGGCTGTCGCAGCTGGGGAGGGGGTTTTCCTGGTGTCTGGTGGGCGGAGACGGGGGAGACTGTGACATGCCCTGCAGTGCCCAGGACAGGCCTCCTCACCCCCCCACCCCATGCTAAGGAATAATCAGGCTCAAAATACCAACAGTGCCAAGGCTGAAAAACCCTGTTGTAAAACTTTTTAGGTGGTTAGTTTTTATATTTTCCTCTGGGCAGATGGGTGACATTTTGGCCCCCTGCCCCACAGACGACACTTGGAGAAGAACTGCCCTAATGTACGGACTTTGAACTCCGACTCAGTAAGGTTGTCTGACAGTCATGACCAGAGTTCTCTACTCCTTGACACCAGGGAGACTTTGTCATAATCAAGAGGCCAGAAGGAGCACAGGAAGGTGAAGCGCGGTGATGTAATCCAATAAAACATGAAAAACATGACTCTTGGAGACAGCCGGGTGGGGCGCGCCTCGGGAGCCTGGGAAAGCGATTAATGGCTCTGGGCCTCCATTTTCCCATCTGTGAAATGGGAATCCCACCCTCTTCAGAAGGCTATGGTGAGGATGGAGTATAACTAATGGGATCTGAAAGGGCTTGAGACAGAGGCACCAACGCCCAGCCCTGGGTTAGCGCCGCTCCTCTGTCACAGGGCCTGGCCGGCCCCAGGTCGCTGCCAGCCTCAGAGCACTGTCCCTTCTTGCCGGTCCTCTCGTTTCTGTGGTGCTGTGGCGGGCAACACCACTGACATTTCCTCCTCCGCGGGGAAGACTTGGGCTCCCCGGAACCTTTCCGCCTCCAGCCAGAGAAGGAGCGAAGGCCCGAGCGAGGCCGACCTCCCCGGGGAAGATGGAAGGAGCCGCTGGTGTGGAAAGTCCAGGCAAGTGCTCGGACCCGCCGGTGTCACTGGGCCCTCGCTACACGCCTTAAACATGAAGCGGCGGGAAAGGGAGCTCGGAGGAAGGAGGAAAGTCCCCGTGGAACTGTGCGTTTTGTCCCCCCTGGAGCCGTCTGAAGAGCAGAGCTGGGCGCCCGCTCGCTCCCACTGGCGAAGGGCATCAGGGAGACGATTAGCGGAGAAGCTTCCACTCAGCCCACGAGGCAGCCCCAGCGCGGCCAGCTCCGGCCTTGGCAGGGACTACCCGAGAGGTCTCACCTGGCGAATTCCAGCTGCTCCTTCACAAGTGACGTCCCGCTGGCTCCTGTCCCACCCCCCTCTCCCCCCACGAGGCAGGAGCGGTGGGCCCAGCGCCTGGCACCTGGCACTGCTCCCCACGCTCCGGGGCACCGGGACCCAGACCCGGGACAGAACCGCTGTCCTCGGTGGGTCCCCGGGGAGAGGCAGCTGGGCTAGGACATCCTGCAAGGCCGGGGCCAAGCCAGGGGTAGGGGTGACTCTCCCTTCAGGGCAGGGGTGCCCTACTGCCGAGGTGTGATACCATCTCTGCTTCCAGAACTGTTGGTCGCTTCCAGAACCCTTGTTGCTGCCCCGTCTGAGTCACGCTCTGGACCTGGTGGAAGTGGCGGAGGAGGACCTGTGGGAGGGCGGCTCTGTGTGCGTCTGAGGCAGCGGCAGGTCTTCGGAGTGACAGCTGCCCTTGAGGCTGCCATGGGGCGGTGGCGGGTCGGGAGTCAGGAGGTTCCCCCCCGCCACACCGGTCCAGAGGCTAGAAGCCACCGCGCCGGCGGGGACAGGGATGGATGGGGGGAGCCAAGCCTGAATAGCAGTTTTGTTAACAGTTACTGGTCGCTGCCGGGAAGGAAAAATCTGTTCAGTTCCACACGCACATTATTTCAGCTCCCTCTTCACGGCTGCGTCGCCCCCCAGCATCTTGGCTGCTGTCAGTGGAGGGACTGGAGAAAGATGGCTCATTGATCACCTTCTGTACCCAAGGCACCGGGAGACCCTGGGCCCACAAGACAGTTAAGACATAATTTATCCTCCACCGATGCTCACAGCCTGGACAGGGACATGAACTATAAACTACTAATAACCTTGCATGGGTCAAGTGCTATAAAAATGCATTTAGAAAGGGTTTGGGAACAGAGGGGAAGGAGCCCAGGAGTGTCCAGGAACAAAGAAATGGTCCCTGCGTGCTCTTGACAGGCTTTCAACATTCGGAGCCCTGGATGATTGATATTGTGCTCAGACTAGGTAGCAAACACTTCCTCATGCTATGACTCTTTAATTCTGATTCATATTCTCAGGTTTTGCAATGCTGGCAGAACATAGCATCTAAAAGTGTATCTTAATCCCACTTACCCAGATTTTTTCTCCTGATATATTATTAAAACTTTTTTTTTTTTAACCGAGCGCATGCTTGGTGTTACCATTAACTTGCGTTCTGTATGATGTGCCTTTCATTTCCAAAAGCAATTCATTTGTAGAGATGTTCCTGCAGATCATGAAGTCTGGTACTCTGGCACTGGGCATAATTGGAGGATGAATCCAATTCTCATCTCGAACAAACAGTTCCAACACATAGTCATGCAACATTTGAGATCTCTTCCTATTTTCAAAGAAAAAGATATACAAGTATGTGATGTATACATGTGTATGTATCATGTACAGATACGTGTATATATCATATATGTACGATGTATACTCACCTTTTTAAAAAATGTTAGTCTCGAATTTTTTTTTTTTCTATTAAATCAGGCAAGTGCCTTTGCAAGACTGAGCTCTTGGTAGATGAACCCTGTGATTCAGCTTTGCCATGGTGAGGTATTCTAGGGACTTTTATTTTATTTTATTACTTTTTTTTCTGAGGGCTTTTAAAAGTATGGAGACATCATCAGGATTAGTAAAAACAGCATCTTCAAAATCATGCAAACTGAAGGTACAAAAAAGGACCATTTTAGCTTTTGATGGTTTGATGAAACTTTCTATTCACTGGCTTCGTAATTCATAAGCATCAAAGTCAAGGAGATTGTGGTGACATAATTTGGCAGCCACGACTTCTGAGTCTCAGAAATGATCTGTTGAATCGAACATAGTATTTCTTTTTAATTCGGAATGGGTAAAATATAGATTTGCAGTTTTAGCATCAGAATCAGTTTAATGACTGGAAAAAGCCTTTGAGAAAATTTGTCCCAAACCCATCATTTAACAGATGAATACTATCAGAATACAGCTGGCTTATGACTGGAAACTCCTTGAACCCACTGTGGCTCACCTGCCTGATCTGTGAAATGAGAAACTGGGCTGTATGAACTCTTGGTCCCCTACACTGCCAACATACTGTAGGAGTCTAGTAAATGGTTGTTGAATGAATGCACTTAATGCCCAGAGAGACTGGTTGATTTGCATGAGATCACACAGCTAGTCAGGGACAGAGGCAATTCTTCTGACTCTCTGCCTTTGATGGTTACATAGAATAGGCTTAGAATGACTTGACTTTTGTAAAAGTACATAGAGATTAATGAGGAATACACCATAAGAGAGACATAACAAAATTCTATACTAAAACCAAGTCAAAATGTCAATTACATTTCAATGATCTGCATATCCACTTTAAAAAAAATGATTTTATTTATTTATTTGACAGAGATCATAAGTAGGCAGAGAAGCAGGCAGAGAGAGAGGGAAGCAGGCTCCCTGCTGAGCAGAAAGCCTGAAGCGGGGCTCGATCCCAATACCCTAAGATCATGACCTGAGCCGAAGGCAGAGGCTTAACCCACTGAGCCACCCAGGTGCCCCTGCAAATCCACTTTTTAATCATAGGCTGGTGTCCCTTAGATGGCCAGCTTCTGTCCCTTGTGTACAAGGGTTGTGGGTTAAATTGTGGCTGTCCCCCACTCCCAGAATAGATGCTGAAGTTCTAACCCTCGGTAGTTGTAAATGTGACCTTATTTGAAAATAAGATCTTTGCTGATATATCAAGTTAAGATGAGGTTTTTAGGGTGGGTCCAAATCCGGTATAACTGGTGTCCGCACAAGAGGGGGGAAATTGGCCAGAGATATCAGTGAAGGAGGCCGTGTGACACTGGAGGCAGAGATTGGAATTATGTTGCCATTGAGCCAAAGAACACCTGGAACTACCAGAAGCTGGAAGGGGCAAGGAAGGACCCTCCCCTAGAGGCTTCAGAGGGAGCACCTCCCTGCTTACGCCTTGATTTCAGACTTGTAGCATCTAGAACTATGAGAGAATGACTTTCTATTGTTTTAAGCCACCCAGTTTGTAGTAGGGAAGCCCTAGGAAATGAACGTACCCTTCATATTTCTATGGGTTTACGGGGCCCTGTTGGGTCCTTCTCTCTCAGGAATCTCAGATGGTGGCTGGGACTGGAGTCATCTACAGGCTCGGCTGGGTTGGATCTCCAAGATGGTGCACCCTCATGAGCACAGCTGATGCTGAGTTTGGTTGGGGACTCCGGTGGGGCTGTGAGCTGGAACACCAGCACATGGCCTCTCCATGTAGTGTGGGTTCCTCACAGCCTGGTGGTGGCTCCAGGATGACCATTCCAAAGAAGCGGAAAGTAAAACTGCTGAGCTAATAAGGCCTTGACCAGACATTGGAATGGCATCTGTTCTGCTGCATTGTTAGTCACACACATTGAGGGGCTATAACTCAACTCAAAGCCAAATGTTAGTGACTGAGGGACAGTTCTTCGAGATGTTCTGAGCCATTGCATCCTGCTGGTAGTATCAATGAATAAGATTAGGTGGGAGGCTGGGGTGCCTGGGTGGCTCAGTGGGTTAAGCAACTGCCTTTGACTCAGGTCATGATCTCAGGGTCCTGGGATCGAGCCCCACTTTGGGCTCCCTGCTCAGCGGAGAGTCTGTTCCCTGCCCCCCCACCCCCGCCACCTGCCTCTCTGCCTATTTGTGATCTCTCTCTGTCAAATAAATAAATAAAATCTTAAAAAACAAAAGATTAGGTTGGAGGAAACATTATTGCTTAGGATAGCAAATGCTACTCTGGGATCCAGAAGGGCTAATGAAGGGTACTAAAGGGTTCTTAGGGTTCTAAAGGTAAGGAGAGCTTCTTCAATCCATTGTCGCCCATGAGAAACTTACTCACCACTGCGTCATAGCTTGGGAGGTTGGAGGAGACAGTTCCTTTCTCCTTGCTTTTGAATCATTTATTGTAACAGTTATACCATGTTCAGTGAGTCCCTAGCTCATGAGGAGGGAGTCTCTGTAAAGGCCTCACAATTCTTTACTCAGTACACCTTTGTTAAATGCCTCCTGGGGTCCCACATTGTGTTGCCTGCTGAGACAAGGAAATAAGTAGGAATTTTAGAAGTTAAAATAAAAAATGCCTGTGACCTAGGGAGATACAGCCAGGAAGCATCTTGTAACTTTCTCTTTCTTTCTCCTTTCTGAGCTGTAGAAGGGTAGTAGCTCTGGGTCTCCGAGCTGTCCTGGCCCTGTCTGTCTCTAGACACTTTTTCTTTTCCCACAGAGTGGCTGCCCTGAGCTGCTGTCTGGGCCTGAGGAGACCCCCAGAGTCCACAGCACTGGGGCAAACACATTATAGTTATGTGAACTTCTTATGACCTGAGAGGTTAACACCTGGAAGGATCACCCTCTGGGAGATAGATTCCTGCTGTCCCTCTGGGGGAGGAGACCTAGAAACAGAATTCAAAATGGTTAGAAGAAATAGCTATACCAAACATCTGGTGTGGACTGCACAAGGCTGCTTTTGGGATCTTCACAAAAGGCGTTGCCTCTTGTGATGGGGATGATGGCCTTTATATGGCCCATACCCTTGAAGGATCCTTGGTGGCATCAGGGACTTCTAAAGGGAGGAGTGAAATGGGGTCGGGGAGAGACTTGAGGCCACTCATCCTTTTCAAAATAAAATTTCCGGGGGAGGGGAGGGTGGGCCTCTGGGTGGCTCAGTCAGTTAAGCACCTGACTCTCCATTTCGGCTCAGGTCACGATCTCAGGGTTGTGAGATCGAGCCCCGTGTTGGGCTCCATGCTGGGCATGGAGCCTGCTTAATATTCTCTCTCTCTCCCTCCTTCTGCCTCTCTCCCCCTCTTAAAAAAAATAATAAAATTTACATAGACTTTATTTTTAGAGCAGTTTTATGTTCACAGCAAAATTGAAAGGAAGGTTCAGAGAGTCCCCCTTTCCTTCTGCCCCCACACGCGCACGTCCTCCCGCCATCAACATCCTCCTCTAGAGCCGGACATTGTTACAAACGGTGAACCTCCACAGACACACCCTCATTACTTAGAGCCCATAGCCAGCATTGGGGTCCCCTCTTGGTGGCGGACATTCTGTGGGTTTGACAAATTTACAGTGATAGGTAGCCACCACTACGGTATCATAAACAGCTATTTCTCTACCTTAAAAATTCTCTGTGCTCCTCCTCCTAATCCTTCCCTCCCTCTACCGCCACAACCACTGATTTTCTTACTGTCTCCACAGTTTTACCTTTCCCTTTATTCCTTTCTAACCAGAGCAGACCTGGGTCTTTTTTTTTTTTTTTAAGTGTATTTATTATTGATTTAAGTGATCTCTGTGCTCAATGTGGGGCTCAAACTCTTGACCCCTAAATCAGAGTCCTGCACTCTTTCAACTGAACCAGCCAGGCGCCTCAGGAGAGCAGATCTGTTTCATGTACTGGGTTTTTGTTTAAGGTTTCATTTCGAGCCTAGGTTATGCTGCTTAAACAGAAAAAAAAAAAAAAAAAGGTTTTATGTTACTGGGCAGTGTCTTGACCTCCTCCCTTATTAGCTATGTGACCCTTGGCAAGTCACTTCACCTCTCTGAAACTCAACTTCTCATCCATAAAATGGGGCTAATGAGGGCTGTGTCCCATGAATGCTACTGTGTCTGTGCAGTGCCTGGCACACAGTAGGGCCAACCAGGGGGAATGACCTCTTTCTGTATCTCATGCTCACTTTCCACATTTAGTTCCCAAGGTCTGCCAGTTTTGTCTCTAGAATTCTAGAATCTCTCTCTTCTCTCATCTCATTACAAGCGCTTTCTAGCTTAGGCTTGACCTGATTTAGTGTGTTTGAAGACAGTCACTGGGCCGCATACCTCTGCCGAAAGTTCTGTAACGCAACGAAGCAGGGAGACGTTATTTAGCGGTTTGGAGATGATCGTGGGCAGGAGCCGGCAAGCAGGCTGTTTCCTAGAGCAGTTCTCTGGGGTCCTCCCCCCAACCCCCCAGGGCCCACTGACAAACCACTAGGAGACCTTGCGGTCCCTCTGAGTCCCAGGAGTTATCCCGGTGATGGCATTTAGAGCCCCACTTCCAAGTTGCTTTCTTTCTTCCTTTTTTTAAGATTTGATTTATTTATCTGACAGAGAGCACAAGCAAGGGGAGCAGGAGAGGGAGAAGCAGGCTCCCCACTGAGCAGGGAGCCCCACAGGGGGCTCAATCCCAGGACGCTGGCATCATGACCTGAGCCCAAGACAGAGGCACTTCCCCGACTGAGCCACCCAGGTGCCCTGAAAGAAAATTTCTGAGGCAGAACCTCACCTCCCAGAATTGGTGGCGTGTCACCATGTGGGACAGAGGACACAGGGAGATGCAGGCTTAGGGACTACGGAATGAGCCAGTTCAGTCTGTGGTCTTTGTGGGACCCACGAGTGTTGGCATCAACGTTGCCTCTAAGCTTCCGTGAGTCCCGGGTGCGCAGGTGGCTTTGATCCGTCCCCAGCTGACTTTCCCAGGTCTCCTTCTCCCTGGTCTATACCCATTTCCTCTCATTTTCCATTTCTTGGGTAATTCACTCTCACTCATGTCCTATTTACAAGACAATTCTTGTATGAGCTGGCATTTAGCGTGATGTTTTTTTCTATGCAAGTGCTGAGCATTTACATCGGAACTGTTGGCTTATCATTTAGGCAAGTTGATTAGTTCTTGGTGTTTGGACGCGTGTATGAATACATATTACAGACATTATGAGAGAATTTACCTTACTAGCGATAAGATCATAGAATCCTTAGAGAAGGAAAATTACAGATCATATAATCCAATGCCCTCAAGATATCAAGAAACTTAACATGCATTAATTGAGCACCTTCTGTGTGTATATGCAGACATACAGAAGAGAGAGAGAATGAATGTAAAATGTTAACATTTGGAGACTCTCAGCGAAGAATGTATAAAAATTCTTTGCACTATTTTTTTAACTTCTATTTTTTTAAATTAATTTTTCTAAGTTTTTTGAATTAAAAATAAAAGAAGCCTGGGTGGCTTAGTCAGTTAAGCATCTGCCTTTGGCTCAGGTCATGATCCCAGGATCCTTGGATCGAGTCCCACATTGGGCTCCCTGCTCGGCGGGGAGTCTGCTTCTCCCTCTGCCTGTGGCTCCCCCTGCTTGTGCTCTCTCTCTCTCTCTTGCCTGCACTCTCTCTCTCTTTCAAATAAATAAAATCTTTAAAACTAAATAAATAAAAAGTTAATACATGCCACTTTTCACCTTAAGGACTGAGAAGGGGTGTGGTGATGGGTGTGTTAATGATAGGAAACAGCAAACCTCAACAGTGTTTCTTAGAAATTGGTGATCGCACAGCCGGATCCTATATACTCAGCTCACTTCTCAAACGTCTTGAGAAACAATCTTTTTGGTTTTTTTCCTAGATGCACAGAGACATAGTTGAATAAATTAGGTCGGAAAATGAAAAGATTCTCTACTTGCTATTATAGTGGTTGTGAATTACGTATAAATCTCAGCCCAGAAGGAATTAATTTCACTAACGTAGATGTAAAATCAAAATTGATAGGACTATAATCCCTTGGGGGAATCTGTATTTGTTCTGGATGTTCTTATCAAATGCTTTGGGGACACAGGACACAATATTATCATTAAGATATGTGGTGGGCTTGGCAGAGGGTTGGATGGAG
The DNA here is from genome assembly GCF_902655055.1 of Lutra lutra. Classification (NCBI taxonomy): domain Eukaryota; kingdom Metazoa; phylum Chordata; class Mammalia; order Carnivora; family Mustelidae; genus Lutra; species Lutra lutra. The sequence goes on along the minus strand of NC_062288.1, from coordinate 101,951,303 downwards.
GAAAGATATGGCGGTCATGTGCTTGTCTTGCTGGAAGAAGCCTGATGAAAGCCTGAGATACCAGCTAGAAGGCTTGGACTGCAGAACAGGGAACCTGACCCCGGGAGCCTCTTACAGATATGTTTACCCGGACCGAGACGCAGATGTGGCCAGAGCATGTGGTCCTGATTTGTATCAGGGAACTGAGGGCTTATGGTTGATCCCCTGCCTCAAAGGAAACAGAGAGCACCTCTAATTAGTTAAGGTCTTATTAAAGTCTAATAAGATCTGCTCTAAGGGGCAGACCCCACTAGGAAGACAGGGAAGGGCTGCTCATTCGAGTATTGAGTGAGTGCTTTCTGTAAAAAAAAAAAAAAAAAAAAAAAAAAAAAAAAATATATATATATATATATATATATATATATATATATATATGTATGTATGTATGTATACGGGGCACAATGCCAAACAACAGAATAACACAGAACAAGGGAAACAGGACCTACAACATCAGTCCTTATGATCTGAGGACTGCTGACCAGGGAGTTTTCAAAGAATTCAGTTTCCCCATCTTTAAAATGGGAAAACCTACCTCCTTCACCTACGAAACCCAAAGATTAAACGAATTGATGTATGCAAAGTAAGCAGAAAACCCTTGGCAGGTGTCAGGCACCCCATAGCTCCTGGTTCCCCCTCCCTCTTTTCTTTGTGGCAAGAGCCTGAGTGGTCCTGGGTTACTCTGGTCTATCACCGGGACAGTTCCATGGCCCCAAATCTAGACCTTCTTGTCTTAACCTAAATGTCCCAAGGATGGCTGAACTTGCCCTCCTGGTGCCCCCGGCCCCACACCAAGACTGCTCACCGGAGGGCAAACATTTATTTGGTTTGGAAGTCCATGGAGTTTTAAAATGTGAATATATCGGGGCTGCAACAGTGGCTTCAATGTAGGTTTCACCATGGTTGTGTTATCAGGCGGTGTTCGGGTTTATTAACTTTATATGCATTGGAGTCTTTGAAATTGTTGGTTCATGTGTACGGGAATAAATTTTCATGAAATGAACTACAAGCTCTGTTATACAGGACATCTTTAATACAAGAGTAAAATAGCTTTTAAATTACTAGAATAGCAGGTTTCTGCTATAAATTTGTAGAGAGGAAGGGGGGAAGGGAAAGAAAGCACAGACGGAGCAAAAAGAAAAGAAAGTGGATGTGAAATCACTGTGCTTTCGGTTATGTTCGGGGAGAAATTTCCCCCCTGGAGCCCAGAACTTTCTCCACCCTGCAAAGCCCTGACGAGGTTGCGTTATTTATGCTTAGGAGAAAGTTGGGATGGCAAACCACGTTCCTCCTGAGCATAAACAAGCCTTGGGAGCTGAAGCCGAGCTAGAAGCTCAATGATAAGGGGCCAAACAAAGTACGGCTGTGATTGAAGGCAGCCCCCAACAGGCATCTGCTTCAGATAACCGGGCTCGGACAGGGAGGAAATAGGATCTCACGGTCTCTGCGCTGCAAGCAGAGCCCAGCGCCTCCCTGGATGGAACCGAGGTTCCACGGGCTGAGCTGTGGACCTGGGGGAGGAGTTGATGCCCGTCCCGTCCCCGTGGTTCGCGCTGAGATCATATTGACAGCTGTCTGCCCGGGAGGAAGGCCGCTCAGACTGCTCTTTCCTCCGTCAAGGGAATTCCTCCATCTGCTCTGGGCCACAGCTCGACGGGGGTATTTCATAATCGTGTACAGAGTGATTCTAGGTCCTCACAAAATCAAAACTCAGGCAAAGTACAGGATCCCACGGAGACCAAGGGGAGGAGCCCTGGAGAATGTCTGCTGGTAGAGAGGAAATGTGGTAAGTTGAACCAGAAGCTCCAATTTTTTTTTTTTAAACAAGCATAAAATTGTACATGATGCTGCTTTACTGGACTGGCAAAGAAGGAAATGAAATTGAAAAGCAAGCTCTTTTCATCTAGATGGGCAGAAAGAAAGAATTTTATTTACATTTGCCCCCCAATTTTCTGTCCTATTCCTTTCCTCTACTTTTTTCTCTGCCTAAGAATGAATTTTGAATCATCGTTCTGTTATCACTAGGAATCTGTCTAACAGTATTTCTAGGTGTGATGGCAGAGTGAGGACACGAATTCTGCCAGCCGTGCTTACAAATCACTGTCCTTCTTTCACAATCAAAGCGTTCCCGGTAATCTGTTTCTGCAGAGGAGCAGGTGTGATTGAGGACGTTGTTGGCAATCCCTGACTTTACTTGTTGGAACAGGGAGTGAAGACTTAACAACCGATTCCAGAACTTTGCGTTTTCACAAGAGTTTGCGTGTCTGAAAGCAACTGCATATTATTTAGTAACTTAACATCATGCCCTCCCCTTTGATGACCCAAATGAGATTATTACCAGATTGTCTCGGATTACAGATTCTCAGCAGTGGAAGCCGGGCTCGTGCAGTTTCCCGTGTCTGATATTCTGGAATGACTACACTTTGAAATAGGGAACTCAGGTTTTAACTTTTGGTCTCCTCCTTTTACATAATGAACCATGACAATCTCATTTTTCTTGCTAAACTACTTTAGATGTTAAGTTTCCTCTCTTGCAAACTCAGGTACGGAGCAATACCACAAAGTTCAGAGTCAGCAAGCAGTAGACCCTACTCACAACTATCCTTGAAACAGCAGAGCAGAAGCTGTGGACTGTGGGGCACCAGGCTGTGTTTACAAGACTGAGCTGACCTTGATTGGATTTCTTAACTTAAGTCACCCAGGGAGGGGTTTCAGGGACTCTAGGCACTCCCTGGGATGCCGTGTTTGGACATTTTGGGTGTAGAGCACTTTATGCTACTTACTCAGATGCCCAAAGCAGTTTATGTTGCCCAGGCTGGGGGGAAAAAAAAAAAGGTAAAAGGGTAAAAGCACATTTCCAGGTTTTATTTATTTTTCTGCCTCCAGCAGGTTGAGAAGACAAGGTACATGAGGGCAGCTAAGGCAACGCACAAATGCTGTTTACCCAGATCCATTTCCTCCCTTCTTTCTGCTAACAGAACCCAGATTTTGCTCACAGTGACAGTGTGCCCAGCCTGAGAGGATGATTCATCAAGTTTCAAAACCGATCATGACAATCTCATCCTCCCTCACTAGATAGTCAGTTGCCCAGTTTCCCTCTCAGTGATTAGTGTTGGGGGCACGCGTTCCATTTCTTGCCAATGAGATGCAAGGGGGAGTCTTCAGGGAAACTTCTAGGGAGTTTTTGCTTTCTTGAGACAGTAGTGGCAGACTCAGTTGTGGCTGCTCCCTCATCCTGCCTGGAATTCGTGTGTGATACTTGGAACAGCAGCAGCCATCTTGCAACCATGGGGTGACATGCATGGGGGGGTGTTAGGCAAAGTGGAAGGGCAGAAAGACTGAGTTCTTAATGACATTGCTAAACTGGCAGACTCATCCCGATAGGAACTGTCTCTGAGTTTCCTGTTAGGTAAACAATAGCTGTTTTTATGGCTTAGTGGAGGGTTTGTACTTTCGTGGATAATCTCTTCAGCTTCAAATACAGTCAACTGATTCTGTCTTTTCAGAACATACCCAAAGCATCTAGATGATGTTTTCATTGGATGACATATCCCTATTATTATGCTAAACATAATGTTCGAAATGTAAGAAATGTTCGGGAAGAATGAGGAGTGAAAACTAGTAGTCCTCTGAACCAAAGAGAATTGTTTCAGATAAAAAGGTTAGTGGAGGGGCGCCTGGGTGGCTCAGTGGGTTAAGCTTCTGCCTTCCGCTTAGGTCATGATCTCAGGGTCCTGGGATCCAGCCCCGCATCGGGATCTCTGCTTGGCGGGGTGCCTGCTTCCCTCCTCTCTCTCTGCCTACCTCTCTGCCTACTTGTGATCTCTCTCTCTCTCTGTCAAATAAATAAATAAAATCTTTAAAAAAAAAAGGTTAGTGGATTTTACCTTATTTTTGGTTAATAATACTTAAACCAATGAATAGAAATAATTATAAGCAAAGAGATATAGTTAATTAATGTAATTAATTAATTTTAAGTTTATGTGCTTTTCTGGTCTAAACATTACTATCCTCATAAATTTTTGTGCTATTTCATCCCATTGCTTACATACTGACATAAAACACTAATGCACTCATTAAAGATTAGATTTTTGTTTTTTCATGTGTTATTTGTACTCTAATAAAGCCATTTTGACGTGTAACTCACTTGGAAAATTTGAGGAAGGAGAAAGCATATTCTCCTCCAGTAAATTTTGTCCCATGTATTTATTTCTATGCTATTTATACAAACCCATCTATTACTTCATCCCTATCTGTATCTGTGGATTTTGGGGTTTTTTTTTAAAGCTTTGTCTAGAGTACACCAAAGGCGAAAGGACTGGAAGTTTATCAGTTAGCTCTGGCTGTGTAACAAAGTCCTTCAAAACTCTGTGGTTTAAACAGCAATGATGTTACCCGTCCTGTGTCTGCAGCTTGGTGGGTCCAGCCTGTGCCTGACTGGGTTTGGCTCCAAGCTCAAGGCTGGATCTGCGTCTGCTCCACATTTCTTGGACTGGCGGGCTGGCTGGGACATGTTTTTCCCATGGCAATGACATAGTGCCAGATGCTAGAAGGCGAGCCCAAATACACATTGCAAGCCTTTGCTTGTATCACATCCACAAACATGTCGTCGGCCAAACTGAGTCACAGGGCCAAACCCAACATCCATGGTGTAGGAAGGGGATGTGAGTGCTGGGCTGCATAGTCATGGGGCAAAGTGTGCAGCAGGACAGGGCAGAGAAGAGCCGGGGAAACAAAGCCGCCCTGTAGGGAAGGGACTTGGTAACAGGAAGAGCCTCTGATGTTGTTCTGCACAGTTCCTAGAACCCGACAGGACAGGACGGAGAATTAAAAGAATTATCTTAGGCAACAGAGAGGCCCAGCACTCCTGGTGTGGGAGATAGCATTGCTCATACGGAACATGATTTAGGCTATGCTTACGAGAATGATCTCAACAGTGCTTTTGAAAAGATCACCATCCCCCATTGTCCTAGTCATACACCTTTCCAGAGCTAGCCTTGTGTTTCTGTGGAAAGAAACATTATTTTATCGTCATTATTATTGTCATTGTACTATGGGATTCTTGAGAGCTTGTATTTATAAGATCCCTAATGTGCTAATGACCCGTATTTCTTTTTTTTTTTTTTAAGGTTTTATTTATTGGACAGAGAAAGAGATCACGGGTAGGTAGGGAAGCAGGCTCCCCGCTGAGCAGAGAGGCCAATACCCGCTCGATCCCAGGACCCTGAGATCATGACCTGAGCCGAAGGCAGATGCTTAACCCACTGAGCCACCCAGGCACCCATGACCTGTATTTCTAGCAACAGTAGCTAAAACAATAGCCATATTCTTCACGTACATTCTTTTGTTTAAGTCTTCGCCACAACCTTATGAAGTAGCAATTGTTTATTCTTTCCATTTCACAGAGAAGGAAGTTGAGTCCTGGGGTAGATAACATGCTAAGAGCGCAGCTCCCAGGGCCCGCCCTTGACCCTGGTTAGGCTCCGTTAGCGCTCACGTGCTTAGCAGGAACACACGGCTGCTCCTTGCACGTCTCGTGCCCTTGTTCTAGCCCAGGCTGGCAAGAGAAGCCACAGCAGCCAAACTGATATCATGAAACATAATGTTGTGAAATAAAACAAATTATGCATCTGTACTGCATTTTTGTGTGTTGTCATATAGCAAATTGCCGGTCGAAATTGCTTCTGAGCACTATATCCTGAGGATTTGGGTTGATTGCTAGCAAAAGAATGCATTGTACAAAACAAACATGAATTTTGCAATGCTGGCTCCGAGCTCTCTCATTTACTGGGGCCGTGATTGTCTCTGGCCTCATTGGCTTCTCAAACCAGTGTGGCCTGGGCCAGCCTTGCTCACAGTGGCCTGGCAGCCTCAAGTCGTGTACCCAGTCACCTGCTGCCTCCCTGCATGGCGGGTCCTAGCCCCAGCGTCCCTTGTTCCCCTGTGGACCGCTGAGGAGCATGCGGGTGGTCTTCCTGTCCCTTCGGTGCTTAAAAGACTTTCATTTTTGGTCTCCTTGATTCTCTATTATGTTCTGCGTACTTTTCTGAAGCCCTGTGTTAGCTCAGCACACGGAGCAACATTTGAAGAGTGTCTCCAGAATTCAGATCCTCAAAAAGCCTCTTTCTGGATCGAATTTTGCTGTTCCGTTTTCAAACTCATCCTTTGTTCATTGATCTGAACAAAACGAGTCTCTGGACTTTGAAATGATTTCAACAGTCATTTGAGTGGTCATCATTTTCATTTGTTCTAAGCTATACAAATTCCTTTAAAAAGGTGTTCTTAAAAAAAATACTTGTGGTATAACGGGAAATAGTCAAGCACACCCTTTAAGCCCCAAAATGTTTTCACATGACCCACAAGTCAACAGTTATTCTCTCAACCAGTATGCATTTTTGCTTCTTCAACAAGAATGGGATAATTTGCGGGCACTTGGATGACTCAGATGGTAGGGTGTCTGCCTTGGGCTCAGGTCGTGATCTCCAGGTCTTGAGATGGTGGCCCGCATTGGGCTCCCAGCTCAGCGGGGAGTCTGCTTCTCCCTCTGTCTCTCCCCCTGCTTGTGCTCTCCTATTTTTCTCTCTCTCTCAAATGAATAAATAAAAAAATCTAAAAGAAAAAAAAAAAGAATGGCGTGATTTGGGGATGACTAATGGAAATGGGAGGGTGATCGAGTCCCCTAGGAGGTGTGAGATTCAAATTATTTTTATTTCTTTAAGTTTTTAAAGATTTTATTTTTAAGTAATCTCTACACCCAACATGGGGCTTGATGTCACAACGGTGTGCCGGTGTCCCCTCATTGGCCGACAGGGCAGCTTCCTCCGACACCAGCTCCCGCCATCCTACTGTCCAGAGGAAGAGGTTTGTCACCATTTAGGAGATTGGGTTCATGAAAGCCATTTCAAAAGAAGGTTTTCAAAGAGAATTTGGACACTGGCTGGAATAAACGATTCCTTCTCCAAGTGGACCGCTAGGTGGTTGAGAGCATAGAAATTCTGGTGTATTCATTCAAGGACTCATATGGTTATTTTGTTGGACTTCCTGGTGACTGATATACTTAGTGACTTCTGGGAACTGACTATCATTTTGATGACATGTCACATCAGGGGACAGATATCTGACTTATTTGGAGAAATCCAAACCCAGAGACCAAAGGAGATTATGGTTAGATTAGAGCAGGAGGTGGAGAATGACCTCGTTATGAAGGAGAGTCCAAGTTGGAAAGAGAAGCCTGCTGTCCCCGTCTGACAAAGGGTGGTAATGGGACAGCCTGTGCTGTTTGTGTCCGGCTGTAGCTTGAACCAGCGGTGTGCACAGGAGAGGCGAGAGTCTCAGAGTCTCAGAGAGTCGGCGAGAGTCCCAGAACAGGACTACCAAAGGCCCGGCCCTGGCCCAGGGCTTCTTTACCAACCAGCCTTGCGCTGTTCTTTTCACAGTGGATTTGCAAATAAGTTCTCTGAAAACCGAGCCAAGTAAAGAAGACATGGGAAATGTGGGTTTGGCTCTGGAGTTTGTGACTGTAATAGAGTAGTTCTACCAAGGAGACTACATTTCTTTGTAGCAACTTTAGAATCTTTACCTAGAAAAGAAAGTAAAAATGCAATTTGTTCTATTTTTTTTTTTTAAGATTTCTTATTCTTTTGACAGAGAGAGGAGAGAGAGAGAGCATGAGGTGGGGGAGGTAGGCCGAGGGAGAAGCAGACTCCCAGCTGAGTTGGGAGCCCAATGCAGGACTCGATTCCAGGACCCTGAGATCATGACCTGAGCCAAAGGCAGATGCTTAATGAACTGAGCCACCCAGGCGCCCCGCTATTTGTTCTAAAATGCCCACTAGCAGGGGATAAGTTGAATAACTATAGCATGTCTATAATACAGAATGTTAATCAGGCATTAAAAGTCATGTTTTTGGCAAAGCTAAGCTATGCATTGTCCTCTGCGTATGTATACTATATGTAAAATGTCTAAAACTCATATGGGAACCACAAACATCACATTCAAACCAATGCGTTACTTCTGGAGAGAGAGAAGGGAACATGGGGTTGAGGAGTGTGCAAATGGAGTTTACTCACCTGTCATGTTTATTTCTTCAGCTGGGCGGTGGGTCCGTGGGTGTTCACCGTAGGAGTTTCTATGTTTTGATATGTTTGAATTATTTCATAATTTAAAAAGCATGTTTTCAAACTCTAACCACATGATACTGTCATGATAAAATATTAAATGAAGAATAAATTAGGATTTAGAATATATAAACAGTATGATCTCAATTTTGTTTTAAAAAATATATATACAGGGGCACCTGGGTGGCTCAGTTGGTTAAGCAACTGCCTTCGGCTCAGGTCATGATCCTGGAGTCCTGGGATCGAGTCCCACATCGGGCTCCCAGCTCCATGGGGAGTCTGCTTCTCCCTCTGACTTCCCCTCTCATGCTCTCTCTCTGTCTCTCAAATAAATAAAAAAAAAATAAAAAAAAATAAAAAAAATAAAAAATATATATACATATATATGTATAATTGTATACATACTCATATATATGAATAGAAAAAAGTACAAGAGGCTATCTCTGGTGATTTTTATCTTCTTAATTATGTTTTGACATCATCTGAATGTTTAATAATCATATATTATCATCTAAGAAATGGTATTTCAAAATACTAAATTAATAGGGTCTCTGAGAATGAAGAAGTGAATCATACAGTTTCAGTTTCTAAAGTATGTCCATATAAGACAGGGTGCCTGCTGGCTTCATTGGAAGAGCGGCAACCCTTGGTCTTGAGGCTGTGAGTTCGAGCTCCTGGTTGGGTGTAGAGATTACTTAACAAAAAAATCTTAGGGGCACCTGGGTGGCTCAGTCGGTTAAGCATCTGCCTTCGGCTCAAAAATAAATAAATACAATTTGAAAATTTGGTAAAACATTAAAAATAAAAACGAGGTAAGTAATACATGAATGCGCTCTTTTTTTTTTAAGATTTTATTTATTTATTTATTTGACAGACAGAGATCACAAGTAGGCAGAGAGGCAGGTAGAGAGAGAGAGGAGGAAGTAGACTCCCCACTGAGCAGAGAGCCTGATTTGGAATTCCATCCCAGGACCCTGAGATCGTGACCTGAGCCGAAGGCAGAGGCTTTAACCCACTGAGCCACCCAGGCGCCCTGAATGCATTCTTTTTTAGAAAATATTTATTTAAGAGAGAGAGAGAGAGAGAGCAAGAGCAGGGGGAGGGGGAGAGGAAGAGGGAGGGACAGACTCCCCGCTGAGCAGGGAGCCCGATATGTGGGGCTGGATCCCAGGACCATGACTTCATTGCCTGAGCTAAAACCAAGAGTCGACTGAGCCACCCAGGAGCCCGTTGGGAGATTCTTAAATATCAGTGTATGTTGGTTGACTTCATGTTTTTAATACAAAAACTTTTAAAATAAACTTGATCTAATTCACTTAATCTCATTCATTTCAATAGTGGCACAGTATTTATAACATATATAAATATATATATATATATATATATATATATAAAAGCTGTATCACCATTCATTTAACTCTATCCTTAATGATGGGTATTAAGCTGTTTGCTAATTTTTTTCTATTATAAACAGTGTTTCAGTGACTATCCTTACGTTTATGTGCGTACACAAGAATTTTTGTGGGAAAGATTCCTGCACGGAGTCTCTAGGTCAGAGGTCCCAGATTTACTCGTTAATGAGAGAAACTGCCACACTGCCTTCCTCAGAGATTGGTCACTTAACACTCCCAGCAGAAATGAGTCCAATTTCCTCAGATTCTTGTATTTCAATGAGTGTTGTATTTTGAAAAACACAAGTTTATCAAGAACGTTTGGCTGATTTCTTGAATGAATGTGTATTCCTTTTATAATAAGAAAAAAAGTTTTGAAATCAAATCAGGGCTCTTGGCTGGCTCAGTCAGAAGAGGGGGTGACTCTTGATCTTGGGGTTGTGAGCTCAAGCCCCATGTTGGGTGCGGAGATGACTTTAAAAAATCATTAAAAATTTAAATCAAAAAGTTGCTTTTCAAGACTAGAAGCAAATGTACCAAAATGGTTAAAGTCGTTCTCTTTGGAAGAGAGGCTATGGGAAATTTTCATTTCTTTAATAATCCGAAGCAAAAAAGACAGTTAATTAAAACAAGAATGTTGACATTCACACATAAATCTTACAATACAGAGAGAGAGAGAGAGGGAGAAAGCTACTGGATAGAATTCTATTCTACAAAATTGGTTCGTTTATACTGCAAAGCAGTGTTGGCTGGGGCGTTTGGTATACAAAAACAGTTATCTGGAATAGACATTAGAGTGGATTCTTTAAAAAAAATTATTAAAGCACATAAAATTATTGTGGTCTGAAAGTAGTAATGACTTAACACCTTCGGAAAAAATTGAGTAATCTCATTTTCTGCTAGAATCCAGCCTATGTTACAAGGACCTTGGTTTACAAAATAATATGATTGTTGAGAAATACTAACATTATGGGGGAAGTGAATGTCTTTTTACTGAGAAGTTTCTGCCAGAGTGTGTTGACTGTTATATGCTACTTTCTTTTGCATTTATAACATACATTGAGTAATTGATCATTCTTTTAAGATTATCCTAGTATAATCATGGTATGAAAGTATTCAAAAAATGACTTATAGGTCCATTTCCAGTGCAATGTTCTTTTTTTTTTTTTTTTTTTTTTAGATTTTATTTATTTATTTGACAGAGAGAGGTGGAATGGCAGGCAGAGGGAGAAGCAGACTCCCCACTGAACAGGGAGCCCCACGCAGGGCTTGATCCCAGGACCCTAAGTTCATAACCTGGGAGGAAAAGAGACGCTTAACTGACTGAGCCACCCAGGTGCCCCATAAAACGGCTGCTTCTTAAACATATGGTTCCCGGCTGACATTTCATCACTGCTACGGTTTTTTTCTTCCCAAAAGATTATACACCACGTCGATAAATTTCATCAGTGGGAAAATATTTTCTCCTCAAGTTAGAAATGAATTTCTGCAGTTGGAAACATTCCTTATATTAAAAATATCGAATTGGAGCATGCTCTTCTTTTAATGGTAGGAATGAGTCTTGAGCCAACAGTCAGAACACCGTAATTGTCTGCAGTTGCAAAGCTACGTGACAACAGATTGTCCTGCAACTTGTCTAAAACCAAAGTCTGTCCAGCCTGGTGTCCTCTTCCAGCAAAGGGCGGTGGCCCTCTGCCCACTGGTCCCCAGGTGCGGGAGGACACAGGGTGGTAGAGGGAACCTTTCAGCTCAGACTCACTGTAGACCTTCACGAGTATGAGGAGAGCACCTGCCTGGACCTGGAACAGCAGGACGGGACTTGGGACCCTGGGATCACACCCTGAGCCGAAGGCAGATGCCCAACCGACTGAGCCACCCAGGTGTCCAAGTTTCTTAAGATATTAAAAAATTTATTTATTTGAGAGAGAGGGAGAGAGAGAGAGAGAGAGGAGGAGGAGCAGAGGGAGAGGGAAAAGCAGCCTCTGTGCTGAGCGGAGCTCAACCTCACGACCCTGAGATCATGACCTGAGCCCAAACCAAGAGTCCAACACTGAACCGACTGAGCCACCCAGGCGCCCCTCTTCTTGCTTTCTTGAGAAATACTTCTCTGTGTTTTCCCCACCAACCTCTTCTGTATTCCTGATCTGGTACAAGCAGGGCAAGGACCAAAGCAAGCATTAAGTAAATGTCTTTTGAATGAATAAACGATCATGTATGGCTCAGACGTTTAAACATTTATGCTAACATTTTAAATAAACTCTTTTATGTTTGTCTAATTATACTGTATTTTGGGGTAATGAGTTCCTTAAGCTTGTTACTTACCAAATGAAGTAATTCTTAATTGTTTTCAATATACATTGTAGAGAATGCAAGAAGTACTTTTTAATGGAGATATCTTGGGATTCATTGAAGAACAAAACAAAACAAAACCTGGGTTCACTTTATCCAGATTGCATGTTTTCAGAGAGTTTGAACTCCTGATTCGCTTCTCAACCTTCATATTTCCAGCCTGAAGAGTTCCGATCTCTTGTCTGTATTTGGTGCAGTCTCTTCTCTTTTCCTCACCAGGCTCTGCCTCCCTCTCACTCTCTCTTAATCCTTCCAGGTGTGGTGATGAAAATGCTTCCTGCTTTTCCTTTTTTTAAAAAAAAATTTTAAATTTTTAATTTTTTATAAACATATAATGTATTATTAGCCCCAGGGGTACAGGTCTGTGAATTTCCAGGCTTACAAACTTCACAGCACTCACCATAGCACATAACTTCCCAACGTCCATAACCCCACCACCCTCTCCCTACCCGCTCCCCCCAGCAACCCTCAGTTTGTTTTGTGAGATTCAGAGTCTCTTATGGTTTGTCTCCCTCCTGATCCCATCTTGTTTCATTTTTTCCTTCCCTACCCCTCAAACCCCCCACTTTGCCTCTCAACTTCCTCATATCAGGGAGATCATATATAATTGTTTTTCTCCAATTGACTTATTTCGCTCAGCATAATATCCTCTAGTTCCATCCACGTCGTCGCAAATGGCAAGATTTCATTTCTTTTGATGACGCTGCATTTTCTTTTGTGGACACCTCAGAGATTTTTGGTTTTGCTTTTAAGGATTTTTTTGTGTTTGGCTTTGGGAACAGCCCTAAACAAAATTCCATACTGCCTGAGTATTTCTTAGAGCCAAGAGATGATACAATATACCACCAAATTAGGGAAAACCACATAGAAAAGATTCTATATTTCTTTAGCAACTGGGTCAGATCTGTGAAAAGGAGGCATGGATTCAGGGGATTTTAGAACAAAAAATATTTCATATAACTCATTCACTCATTCTTTTGTTTGCTTTTTCACTAATTCATAAAGTCCTTCATCCAGTCGATCATTACCAGGCACAGCCTGTACACAAGACACAGCATTAAGTACAGCGAAGTCCACAGAGACGAATGTAAGAGGTCCCCTGTCGTTAATAAGTAGAACATTATCTGGAATTGAATTTGAACTAGTGTGTAACTGGTAGTGAGATATTTGAACCACCTAAAAGAAGGATAAAGAGTTTGTGATAAGAGTTTATATTCTTGGGGGCGTCTGGGTGGCTCAGTGGGTTAAGCCTCTGCCTTCGGCTCAGGTCACGATCTCAGGGTCCTGGAATCCAGCCTCGCATCTGGCTCTCTGCTCAGTGGGGAGCCTGCTTCCCCCTCTCTCTGTCTGCCTCTCTGCCTACTTGTGATCTCTCTCTCTCTGTCAAATAAATAAATAAAATTTTTAAAAAATCGTAAAAAGTTTATATTCTTGAGTTATGCAAAGATATCTCTGAACAGACTTTCATCTCACAGATTGTATTGGGCTCTGCTTGTAAGTTTGATGGTGAGACAAATAATGTTTTGTTGCCTTTTAGGCTCTAAGACCTCATTTTCAAACAACTGCCTTTCCAACTGCCTTTCCTGAGGCTTTCATCAATGGTGCAGACGTCTTCTTTCAATGCATGGAGGGTTTATTTTATCCCTACGTAAGCGGTCTTCAACTCGCCTTATGAGCAAATATTTTTCTAGAAATAGGATCTTTTTGTAGAAAAGATGTACAAACAAGTTCTCCTAGCTTCATTCCTCTGAGTAATCACTGCTTCCTTTTTAAAAAAAGAAAGCAATTTATATAGAATTTATATATCCTGAAAGTCTTGCTTTTAAACTGTGCTATCCAGTGGTTTTTAGTGTGTTTACAGAGTTGTACAACCATCACCATGATCTAACTTTAGAACACCTTTGTCATCCCCCCCAAAGACCTTGTACAATTTAGTGGTCACTGTCCCCTTCCTCCCTTCTTCCCCTCTAGCCCCAGGCATGGCTGATTTACTCTGTGTGTCTCTAGATTCGCACCTTCTAGACATCTCAGGGAACTGGAACCACACAATATGTGGCCTTTTCTCTCTAGCTCCTTTCCCTTATCACGATGTTCTGGAGTTTCATCCTTGTTGTAGCTTGTGTTGAAACCACATTCTTATTCGTTGCCGGGTAATTCTTGATTGTACGCACGTATCGCCTTTTGTTTATCTGTTCATCAGTTGACGGACCTTTGGGTTGCCTTCACCTTTTGGCTTATTTTCACTATTCAATATTGTGAATATTGCTGCTATGAACGTTCAAGTGCAAGCTTTTGTGTTGTTATGTTTTCATTTCTCTTGGATATATTCCTAGGAGTGGAACTGCTGGTTCATAGTGTGACTCCGCCCATCATTTTCCATAACTGCCAGACTGGTTTCCATGGTCTCTATGCCATTTAACTCTTCACCTGTAAAGTAGGAGTTTTCCAATTTCTCTACATCCTTGCTAACACTTGTTATTGTCTGTCTTTTTGATTGTAGCTGTCCTAGAGGGCGTGAAGTGGTTCCTCAGTGTGATTTTGACTCACATTTCCTTGATGACTAATGACGGTAAGCTTCTTTTCACGTGCTTATTAGCCATTCACAGATTTTCTTTGCAGAAATGTCTATTCAAATTCTTTATCCATTTCTAATGGAATATTTGTCTTTTTGGTGTTGAGTTGTTAGAGTTCTTTATGTATCCTGGATATATCTCTTCTTTCTTGATGAACTGTTTTCTTTTAAAGATTTTTAAATTTATTCATTGGAAAGGGAGAGAGAGAGTGAGAGAGAGAGAGAGAGGGCATGTGAGTGAGCATGAGCAGGGGAAGAGGCAGAGGGAGACTCAGACTCCCCATTGAGCAGGGAGCCTCGGACCTTGAGATCATGACCCAAGCAGAAGGCAGACACTCAACCTACTGAGCCATCCAGATGTCCTTGAACTATTTTCAAGTGACTTTCTGGGGATTACACGTTCGTTTCTTCTTTCTTCATGGTTTGTCTGCTTCAGTCTTCTTTGCTGGTTCTTTCTCTTCTCCCTGATTTTTTTTTTTTTCTAACTTACTGTTGAAGTTAACATTGAAACAGAAATGGTTTAAATGAGTTTTCATAAGGGGAATGAACTTGTTTAACCAGCACCCCGGAACAGAAATTCTGTTCTCTCTGGTCTCTACCCTTGCCAAGGATAACCAATTGTTCTGATTTCTAACATCATGGGTAAGTTTTGCCTATTAAGGAACTTCAAATAAACAAAATCATGATACATATTTTCTTTTCTTTTTTTTTAAAAAGATTTTATTTATTTATTTGACAGACAGATCACAAGTAGGCAGAGGCAGGCAGAGAGAGAGGAGGAAGCAGGCTCCCACTGAGCAGAGAGCCCGATGCGGGGCTCGATCCCAGGACCTTGGGATCAGGACCTGAGACAAAGGCAGAGGCCTTAACCCACTGAGCCACCCAGGTGCCCCTACGATACATATTTTCTTGTTTGATTTCGTTCACTCAATATTATGTCGATCGGATTTACTCGTGTTGTAGCTGTAGACTGTTCGTTTGCATTGTTGTAGGACGTCCCATTATGTAAATTTTACCACAGTTTATTCATTCTGCTGTTGATGGGCATTTGGATAGTTTCCAAATTTGTAGCTGTTAGTATTAGTGCTCTTAAGAACATTTGGGTATGTGTCTTTTGGTAAATATGCACACATTCCTACCTATGTATGGCTAGATCCATACCTAGGAGAACGACTAGGCATAGAGTCTTTAGTATTTGTTCAAGTTCATCTTTTCTACATCTTCCAGAGTGGTTAGACCAATTTTTACTCCTTCTTAGAGGAGGTAATCAAGAGGACGTGAACATGGTTGACTTGAAAGCTGGACTCCGGCAGTTGGGAGGTTCCTCCATCCCTCCTGCCCTTGGAATTGACGCTCTGCCCATCGTTCCCGCTGTGGGAGCTGTTCTGAGGACGCAGCCTTGAGAGAGTAGGATGTTATGAACACCATCTGGACAACACAGGTGCTGAACCCCATGAAGTGCTCTGTATGAACTTTTAAGATTCTGGCAAGTGGAGGCGGAAATCTATGGTTCAAGATGAGCCTTGTATGTAAATTCCCTTGTTTATTAGACTTGCCACCCACCAATCAGGACTGGTCTGCTTCCTTCTTTCTTTCTTTCTTTCTTTCTTTCTTTCTTTCTTTCTTTTTTTTTAAAGATTTTATTTATTTATTTGATAGACAGAGGTCACAAGTAGGCAGAGAGGCAGTTAGAGAGAGAAGAGGAAGCAGGCTCCCTGCTGAGTAGATGTGGGCCTCAATCCCAGGACCCTGGGATCATGACCTGAGCTGAAGGCAGAGGCTTAACCCACTGAGCCACCCAGGTGCCCTGTGGTCTTCTTTCTTTTGTCTCTCCCTACCCTCTGAGGACAGGGTCTGGTTTGTGAACCAACTCTCCAATTAGCAGGATAGTAAGCATTTTGGTCGTTCCACATCTTTGCCAACACTCGATATCTTCTGGATTTTTTTGTTTTAGCCATTCTAGTAGATATATAGTAGTATTTATTATATTATAGTTTTATTTGCATTTCTTGGGTAACTAGTGAAATTTAGTACCCTTTTATATGTTTATTGGAATTCTGTGTATCTACTCTTTTAGGGTTCCCATTTAAAGTGTTGTGTTGGTGTTTTTTGGATCATTTCCTAATATTTTGGCTTTTTTAGAAGTTGTTTTGTGGAAGCTCTTTATATGATGACCGTTTTTTGTCAGATGGGAGTATGGTGGATTTCTTCTAATCTTTGGCCTGCCCTTTCAGTGTTTCACGGTGTCTTGAATAGAAGTTCCTAATTTTAATTTAGTTCAAAGCATCATTTTTCC
Organism: Lutra lutra; assembly: GCF_902655055.1. NCBI lineage: Eukaryota > Metazoa > Chordata > Mammalia > Carnivora > Mustelidae > Lutra > Lutra lutra. Next base: position 101,934,542 of record NC_062288.1, on the reverse strand, counting down.
CCCTTCCGCTGAATACTTTTTGTGTCTTGCTTAAGTACTTTTTGCCTACTCCAAGATCATAAAGATGTTTCTCTATGTTTTCTTACACATTTAGATCAGTAACCCATCTGGTGTGAGGTAGAGGCCAAGATTTTTTCCCTGAAACGATATCTAGTACTGATTATTGGAAAGACTGTCCTTTCCCCACTGCACCGCCGGGTTGACTCTGTCATGAGTCAGGTAACCATATAGGTATGGGTCTGTTCCTGGACTCTGTCTCCTTATTGCCCTATTTGTCCATGTTTGTGCCAGTATCATGGTCTTAATTACCATCACTTTAAAAATCTTGGTTTGATACCTAGCAGTGCTGTCTTCCATCTGCATTCTTCAAGACTGCCTTGGCTTTTCTTGGCTTTTTGTGTTGCATGTATATTTTAGAATTAACTTGTCAGTTTACACACGCACATACACATATGCACACACATGCACACATACCTCTGTAAACCCTGCTGGGATTTTGATTGGCATTGTGTTGAGTCTATGCGTCTTTTAAGTCATAAAAATGATAGTCTCTCCATTTACTTGTCTCCTTGTAGTTTCCCCCAATATTGCTTTATAATATTCAGTATATAGGTCTTGCATATTTGTTGTTCATCAGATTCTTTACTAGGTATTTGATGGCTTTCAAAAGGTAAATGACTTCACTTAAAAAAAAAAGATTTATCTATTTGAGAGAAAGGGAGAGAACAGGAGCTGGGGTGAGGGCAGAGGGAAAGGGAGAGAGAGAATCCCCAGCAGACTCCCTGCTGAGCAAGAAGCCCAACACAGGGTTCCATCCCAGGACCCTGGGATCATGAACTGAGCTGAAGGCAGATGCTTAACCAACTGAGCCACCCAGGTGTCCCCCTAAATGGTTTCACTTTAAACTTAAGTTTAATTTCCTTTTTGTTTATTGCTGGCATAAAGAAATTGATTTTTGTAAACTAGCTTTGTATCCAGGGACCTTGCTAACTTTATAATTAATTAATCTTTTTATAATTAATCTTGTTATAATCATTAAATCTGTTATAATCTATTCATTTGACTTGATCAAATTTCTCTTTAAAGTCTAACATGAAATGGTAACATCTTGATCAATTTCACTGAGTTTGTGTTGAGGAACATGAGTAGCGTGATATGGCTGGAATCTAGGGTGGTGGAAGTGTGAGGGAAAACCGATATGACAGTTTATTTCATCCAGGGGAAGAGATGAAAGAGACATGGAGAGAGAGAGAGAGAGAGGGAGGGAAAAAGAGGTGTGAGGCAGTTCTAATTTCAGAAGTGATACTCCATCACTCTTCTGGCTGCATTCTATTGGTTAGAGGCGGATCAGGGTCCCGCCCACACTCAAGGGGAGTGGATTGCACAGCGGGTGAGCGTCAGGCGGCAGTGATGATTGGGAGTGTTTTTGGGGCTCTGCTTATCACACCTCTCTTTGGCTTTTTGGAGGTGACTATTTCCACCTTATTCTTAAAAGGGTCAGGCTAATTTAAATCATGATCAAATTATCTTTTTAAAAATTTTTATTTATTATTTTTAAAAGATTTTATTTATTTATTTGAGAGAGAGAGCACATGAGAAGGTCAGAGGGAGAAGCAGACTCCCAGTGGAGCTGGGAGCCCGATTTGGGACTCTATCCTGGGAGTCCGGGATCATGACCTGAGCTGAAGGCAGTCACTTAAACAACTGAGCCACCTAGGCACCCATGATCAAATTATCTTACTTTTTTTTTTTCTTTTAATTAAGATTTCTCTGTATGCCATACCTGCCCCTGCCCAGCCTGGGCTGTTCTCCACCCTGCAGGGTAATGCCACTCTTGTTCTTTACACGACTCATCAGACCTTCAACTGACATTCCTCTCTTGGATGAACTCACATCTCTTACCCAAATTTATATCCCATGGCATTCCATTTGTCCTCCCAAAACTTTTACATTTTTACTTTTGCTCTCTACTCCCTATGCTTAAACCAAAGTCATCAGTTTTTTTTTTTTTCTTTTTTTAAATCTTGGTTGGGACTGATAAATTATTTTAAAATGACCAAGAAGAATGAATTGATACACAAAATAATTTTCACCTTAACAGACTGAGTCCCCATTTTCAGTTACCAATTCTCAATCACCAGTGGGTGTCTGTTGCAAACACATGTAAACTTCTACTGATCTTTCCACGTACCTGCCTTTTGTCCACACACTTTCCTGCTCATGCTCCTGGCAAAGGCTGAGTCCTCCACTGGGGCTCTAGGACCCACCTCTCTTCACCTGTTCCAGGTCCGGAGTCCACCCCTTCTAACACACTCAAGGATGCTGCGCCAGCAATAATAGTCTTTCATTCCTGAATTGCCAATTTTCCCATCTCCACTGGATCTTTTATCAGAATACCAGCATGGTATGTTCCTTCTCCTAAAGATCTTAAGAACTTTCTCTTGATTCCACTTATTCTTCTAGTTGTATTTTCTCTCCTTCTCTTTTTAGCACAACCCTTGACAGTTATTTGTAACTACTGTCTCCAGTCTTCTCTCATTCATTCTGGAACCCCCTCCAACCATCCACTGAAACTCTCATCAAGGTCACCATGACCTCCAGATCATGTCACCCAAGAGCCAAGTCTCAATGACCTTGACCTGTTAGCAGCATGTTACCATGTTCCTCCTTGAAATGCAATTTCCCTTGACTTCCAGGATCCCCTCTTTGCTGCTTTCACTGGTTACTTGCTATGTCTTCATGGTCTCCTTTTCATGTTGGTGTACTGTGAACAACTTCTCTATCTACATGCATGTCCTTGGTTTTAAATGCTGTTTATAAGCTGATGAGCTCTAAACTGATATTCCTAGTCATGACCTCTCCCCCAACTCCACACTTGTATAATGGAGGGACTTATTTTTACCAGAAATGGTCTAAAGATGGCATCAAAGTGAAAATATCTGAACTACAGCAGAGATTGAAGACAACTTATCAGAACTTCTCTTACCTGAGCCCTAGGAGTTCCTATCTACTCCCTCCCAAGAACCCAGTCTGGGAGCTGATTGGCCTGGGATGCCTTGGGCTTCGGGACACTCCAAAACCAATTGTTTAAACAAGCCTATCAGAACCTTCCAGCATTTGGAAACTTAAGCTTCTTTTCTCCTCTCCCCTTTATTAAGCAGGTTATATAAACTTTTACCTCTAGCTGTTGAGGGAATTGTTCTATCTAGGGAAACTCCTGCATGCATAATAAACTTTTCTCCTATTACTCTGTTGTCAATTAATTTGCAGGGCCTGATAACTAGGACCCAAATTGTTCCAGGAAGAGTTTTCCTCCCAAAAAAACTTACCACCTACTCTGAAAGAGGACTTTACCATCTCCATTTTGATCTTGAACTTCCTAATTAGGTCTTTCTTTCCAGGTTATCTCTTATCTCAGGTGAGACCCTGTGGCAAAGCATCCTCTGATAGGAACAGAAACTAGCCCCTTTAGCCTTGGAACCAGCAAGATGTAACCCCAGCCCCCACCGTGATGGACCCCAAGACAATAATGACGTGACCTTTTCTGCCCACCTGCCTGTACTCACTGACCTCTGTCCCATATTCTCCTTAAATGCACCCAGAAGTATTTTCAACACTTGGAGACAGTCTTTGAGATGTCAGTCCACTCATTGTCTTCCCTGTGCTGGCTGACGTAGGAAAGATGTTAGGCTTTGAAGCTGATGGCCAAGAAAGAATTCTTGAGAAATCTTCAGTGGAAAAAGGTGATTTTAGTAAAACATGAGGACAGGACCCGTGGGCAGAAAGAGCTGCACCAGGATCATGAGGAGTGGCCCATTATATACTCTCAAGCTCAAGGAGGTTAGGGAGAGCGTAAGTCTCTAAGGAATTTTGGAAGCAAGGTTTTCAGGACCTTGAGGGGGCTAGCTATTGTTGGGAAAAGGTCTTTTATTATCGTCTGATAAAACCTTAGTCATGAGACCTTTCAGATGTGTATTAGTGGGCCATATGCTTGGGGGATGACGGCCAACACATATCTGCGGGGCGGGGGGCTAGGGATAAAGGAAATTTCTAAAGGAATTTTTATATGTTAAAGTAGACTTACAGGATCCTGGGAGTCAAGCTAAGCTTGCCTTTGGCCTTAGCAAAGTATTAACCTAGAGGCAGTTGAGCCCCTAGAGGCTGTAGGTAGTAAGAAAATTTAGTAATTTTCCTTCTGCCTTTGTTTCCCACATCACTGGCCTCACTGAAATAAATTCCTTTCTCGTTTCACCACTGCTCCTCTCTCTACCTTTGGATTTTGTCAGTGGTGAGTGGCTGAACCTGGTCTGTTGGGGATCCCCCTTGTGCCCGGGGGGCTACGACTTGATATCTCTACTTGGTTGAAAATAGGCATCTCAAACTATGTCCCAAACCAAACTCTGATCTCCAAACCTCCATCCCCATAAACCCTCCTGTTCCTTCTTTTCCCCCCCGCAGCGTCCAACTCAATTATGAACCACAGGCTTGTTTTCAACCTCGTTTTTGCATCCTGTACCAATCTGTCAGCAAATCCTATCGCCTTTTCCTTCAAAATATATCCAGAATCTAACATTTTCCTACCAGTTCCACTGTTACCGCTTGGGCTTCCCGCCGCGGTCACTTCTTGCCTAGATGATGACACGAGACTCGAAGCTCTTCCTCTGCTCTGGTCCCTGCCCCACTCCTGGCTACTCTCCACACAGCAGCTGGAATGATCTTGCTTTAAAGGCTCAGATCACTTTTCTGCTCAAAATTCTCTCCTTTAAGTAAAAAGTAAAGTCCCAACAGTGGCCCACCAGGCCCAAAAAGTCTGTCTGTGCCCCTCATCTCTTCGGCCTCCTTTCCAGTGCCCACATGAGGCAGGTTCGCCCGTGGGGCCAGGCACTCACCATTCGTCCCTCAGTTTTTCTTCAAATGCCCTCTTCTCAGAGAGGTCTTCCCGACCAAGCTATTTTAAAATTGTTGCATTTGCCCTCCATTCTTTTCCTTCATCTCAATTTTTTCTCCGTATTATTTACCACCACCTCATATGGCGACATTTACTTTGTGTTTCTTTGTTTCTCTTCACTAGAATGTCAGCTTCATCAAGGCAGGAATTTCTGTTTTGCTCACATTGTATTCCTAGCCCCAGAACAGTGTCTTTCAACTAGTAAGCCCTCCATAAATAGTTGTTGAATGCTGAGTGAATAAATGAGATGTGTGAGAAGTAAATCCCATTCATGGGGTTGAAAGGAATGCTCTGTGATGCTAATAGTCTTAACTTTGCACTTGACCTTCTCCTGCTCCCCCAAGAACCATGGGGGAGCTTAACTCCCCATTTTTGGTTTCTATCTGTAACTGAAATAGTGCATGTCTGCCTGTAACAGAGGATGGAATGACCTGCCAGTATTAGCACAGCTGTAATCGGAGCACCTTTACAGAAATGAAAAAGCCTGGTGACTTTCTTCCTTCACATTCACCTTGTGCTCAGCCTAGCTTTCTGCTTCTTTAGGGCCCCATGGAGACTAGCACTCCTGCACTCCTCTCCCATTTTCTTGCTTTCCATCCTTGGAATTGTAAGAAAATTATTCTTAGTATTGAAAACAAAATACTCCCTCTCAAGTTCCCTGTATCTGTCCATATACAAAACAGAGTTGTAGCACACTGTATGCCCTCTGAATAGAATGAAATCCTTTGGCAATATTTTAAAATTATCCTTCTCCTGCCATCACTGTGACCTAAAATGTTCTGCTTAACTGAATAATGTCAGCCCTGAACTAAGATAATATTGTGATCTACTGGCGTCTCTACTTCCTGCTCCAAGTCCTCCTGCGTATTCTATTTAATGTAAATATGTATCATATTATAAACATATTATATTTAATACAGCCCCACTTAACTCTCTAACCTGCTCTCTTACTCGCCCAGTTGGAGCTCTCAGCTTTTATTCTGGGAGTAGATGTTCTCTAGTGCCCTTATTGCCTCCTTAATCTAGATCTTATGCTTTCTTCAGGGTCCAGCTAAAATTTCCTTTTCTGAGATTTCTTTTTTTGGGGGGTGGGTAGTGGGATTATCTTGATCCATGTCATTCCTTGATTCTAAACGCCCTAGCAATTCACACAACAGTTTACACAATGCTGGATGTGCAAATCAAAGCTTTCTGAGAACCTCTGTTAATGTGATTTTCTTGACTCTTCTTTCAATAATGCCCACATTGTTTTAATATTTAATATAAAGTACAGGTAAAACTAGTAATTTGATAAGCAATTTAGGAATAAGTAGTTAACTTTTGAGGTTTAAATTGCTGTTTAAAAAAGCAATTGTTAATTTGCTGCTCTAGATGGGAGCCTTTTTACCTCAGGATATGAATGTGCTGGTGACTGTTGGGTGTTTGATAGATAGAATTTTTATAGTTACATCTCAGATGCATAACCTACTCTTGCACTCTTATGTGTTCATAATTGTGCTTTCATTTGGGAACATGATTGTTTTTCTCTGTGGCTTCCCTCCACATGTAATTCTAACACTGAATTGGTTCAAAATGTATGTGGGGAATAGGATGGTGATTTAGCAAAGGTGGAAAAATGATGGGTTAAATCATCAAACGAAGAATTATAGTTTCATTAAGAAGTCTTTGTCAATTAAAAAACTATAACGATTTCTTTAGCTTTTAATTCAACAGCTCATAGCTGACCCTGTCTGAACTCTTAGTATGGAATCCCAGTTCACATGAGTGATTATTTCGCCCTATAACTGCATCCTACTAAAAATAAGTCGGACTAATCGTAACTGCACTGACAGATAAAGCCAAAGGGCAGATTGTGTCCTAAACAGAATATTCCTAATTCCTCTGGGTTGAGACAGGTTTACTCCAAGATCACCTTTTTAATAATTGAAAAGTGTTGTCATTATCCAAACATTTTCCAGGGGCATTAGCACGAGGCAAGTGAACCACACTCATCCTTGATAAATGATTTTTCACGTTGACACGTGCACGGGAAGGATCTGAACAAGGCGTGTTGAATGAGGAATCTGTAACCGGAACGTCACTCTCGCCCAGGTCTCTAAGGCGATGGGCACTGCGGGCTCCACCAGCGAAAGTCCCGCGGGCCGTGGGGGATCGAGCGGACAGGGAGTCGCTCGGAGGACGCTCGGCTCGGCCGGGGCGGCGCGCGGGCCCCACCGGAGCGCGGGAGGGTCGCGGCTCCTCGCCCGAGCGTAGCGCCTCTCGCGCGCCCGCCGGCCGGCCCCGGCTCGGCGCGCGGGGAAGAGAGCGGCAGTTGAAACCGTTACCACCCCCGAGTTTTGAACTGGTTCAAACTTGGCTTTCGGCCCCGCCCTCGCCTCTCCGGCCCGGGAACTCCGAGCCGACGGTTCCCGCCAAGCGCCGCGAGCGCGCCGTCCCGCCCTCCGGCCGGTTCCCGCCACCCCACCCTGCCCAACCCCCACCCGCCGCCCGGGCTCCAGAAGCCCCGCGCCCCCGCCCGCCGGCCCGCCGCCTTCCTGAGAGGCGCCGTGCGTTCAGAGAAAGAACAAGAAACGGCGCGGCACTTCCACTCCGCGGCCGCCGTCCCTCAGCGCCCGCCCGCGCCCGCGCGCACGCGCCGCCCGCCCGGCCCGGCCGAGTCCCGCGGGCGCCTCTGCGTGGGCTGCCTCGGCGCCTCCGAGCCCGGCGGGCCCTGTGATTGGACGAGAGCCGCCTCGCGTCCCGCCAATCGGGGCGGCGCTTGGTTGGACTGGGGGGGCCAAATAAAAGCGATGGCGATTGGGCTGCCGGGTTTGGCGCTCGGTCCGGGAGCGTCCGACACCCACTGGGACGCAGAAGGCGGTGGGGCCCCGGCGGCGGCGGTGGCGGCGGCGCGCGGGAGCGGCGCGCGGGAGCGGCGCGGGCTGGGGCGCGGGGCGCAGGTAACGCGCCGCTGTCGGGCCGGCCGGCCGGCGGGGCTTTGGAGCCCGGCGAGGGGCGGCGGCGGCGCCGGCGGCGCCGGGATATCCCCGCCGCCGCGTTGCCCGTCCGGGTGTCGCCCAGAGCGGGCTCTCCCGGGCGCCGCTTTTGCAGGCGGGGTGAGAGGAGACCCCTCGGCGGGGGGCCTTGGGTCGGGGCTGACCCGAGCGCCCCCGCGGGCGGGCAGTGCCGGACCCCCGACACCCGAGGCGGGAGCAGGGGCGGGTGCCCGCGGGGGGCGTGCGGAGGGGTCCTCTCGCGTGCCCGCCCCTCCGGGGGCGCCGGGGCTGGGCTGGGGGCGCTCCGGTGCCCGGGGCGGGCTGGCCGCCCGAGCCCAAGTCTCCTTTGTGTGGAGCGCCGCGGCGGGAGCGCCCGGGTGGGACGGGACACACACAAGTTGGTGGGACCTCGCAGCCGAGTGCGCACTCAGACAAAGGACGGACTGTGTCTCGGGGGAGCTCAGCGCGAGGAAGGGGCAGTGACACCGGGCCTGACAGCAGGCGGGAGAGGGGCGTGGGGAGCCCGGGCCGCGGGCGCGGGTGGGCGGGCTCGGCCCCACGCCCCCTCCCCGCGCGCGCGCAGGCTCAGCGGGGCCGCGGCGGCCGGGACGGCGTGCGGAGACGGGACTCCGAGTGGCCGCGCATCTGACGTTTTCCCCTCCTCAGCCTGGAACCTCGCGGCTGCAGCCGCTCGGACGCGGCAGTGCCGGGCTGCCTTCCCCTTTTCGTCCGCCTTTCGGTTAAGTTTTCGGGCAGGGTCGAGCTGTTCTCCCCCTTTTTGGTTTTGTTCGTTTGGAAGGCTTTCCGTCGAGTTCCCGCGTCATTGTGTGCCCCCTTCCAGCCACCAAAAAGTCTGTGCCACAGGGTCGCTTTTGGAAAATGGGAGGAATTGAGGACCACGGTATTCTGGAAAACTTGGTGAACTCGCGCCTAGCGAGTTCCCACTTTCTAAAGAATCAAAACCTTTAAAAAAAAAATTCAAGCTGTTTTGGCCAACTTGTATGATGCGTCTGAGAGTGGCGACAGGTGCTAACGAAATCAACTGTCATTTAGTAAGCGATTACTCCCCAAATCCCTAGGGGTTGAATGAGGATGAGATGGTAGAAATAGTTGACCAAATAAAATACTTATGACAAATGTGTATTTACATTTATATGGTTGGCTATTTCTTACTGATTGGTCTTAATTTTCCGTGAACAATAGTTTTGAGGAGTCAGAAAAGATTGGATGCAGAAATGTTTATTGCTTAAGAAATTGAATGGGTGCTGTCCACAGTTAAGCTAAACTTCCTTTATCATTCAGGATCTGTAAAACTTAAAATTCATTTGGAAATAAAAATCTGGAATTAAAAAATATTTCATTACAAGGTTTACTTTCTTGGTTTTGAAGCTCATCAGTTTAATTTTATGGCGTTTTAAAATTACATAAAACAACATTTGAAAAAACCTTTAAAAGACTCGAATGCTGGTACAGTTGAATATAATCTATAGTTTTATGGGTTTTAGAGTTTATTTTCCATTACTCTTTGTTCATGAGCATTAACAACTGTTAATGTTGTTCAAAACCTGACCAGTTTATTGATAATTTTATTTGCAAGAACATGAAAATGCTTAAGATATATTTTAATTTTCTTTTCATAGTCTCTAACTTGGGGATTGGTGGGATTCTAGTCCTGATATAAAGATTCCTGTCTGTCTTTCTGGAGGTGGATTAGGGTATGCAGTGTTTAAACTCCAGGAAACACGTAGGAAGATTGCGTCTTCAATTCTAATTTTTGTGGAAAGTGAATATATTCAAAGAAAAGGAATTGAGAAACACATAGGCACTCTTCTCATTTGCGTCCTATCAGATAAAGAGCTAATGTGCATCTACTGTCTTATGGTTTCATAAAAATGGAGACAAAGAAATGCAATGTAAAAGTCTTTATTATGGGTATTTTGCAGAGTGTTAGACACCGTTGAACAGACATCCCAGTTGCTGCCCTAAGCGTTTGGATTGTTAAATAACATTTACATTTAGTTACTGATAGTTACATATTAAAAGGACCTGATAGTTCTTGCCCACTGTGAGGAGATGAGTTATGTAAATTTTGGTAGAAATTTGGATCTTTTAGAATAAAAGATATTAGTTTTTCCCTTGTGTATTCTGTAATTGATAATTACTGTCCTTAATTTTGCCACCAGATTTTTTAAGAAGCCTTTTTGGGGAGTTGGCTTAAAATTTTTGTTTTAATTTTTTTTCTGGTTGAATTGTAAGTATATACAAGATAGTTTTAAGTACCAGTGATTAAAAAAACACTTGTTGATTTGGGCAAAAAAAAAAAACAAAACAAAAAACCAATTCTAATACTTTTATACCACCTTTGCCTTGCATACCCATATATTAGTAATTGTATTGGCCATTTAAAAATTTTAAGCGGATTTCTCCAGGTCACAGTGAGGTTTTTCTAGAGTATCTTCCATCCCTTGAGCTGGCGTGCTCAAGGAGTGTGAATTAATTTCTGTTTTGGCCTAAGTAGTGATTAAGAAAGTTGATCTGCGTTTTAAAAACTGACAACAAGGGAAGTTCCCCCAGCGGGTCTGATGTATTCTGGGGTCAGTTAGAAATGATTTATGGATTTGTCTTGAAGTCTTTATGTCAGTACAAAGGAGGAAAACATTTTCTGTGCATTATGAAGGGTTCTGTATGCATGTAAAATTTTTAGTTTGGAGGAGAACCTGAGTGGAGATGAACAACTCATTAAAATCAGAGAAAGGTTCAAAATCAGATGATACCTTTACCTTCTAGAGGCCTTCCCTGAGTTCCCAGGCACCCTTGTGTTCCACAGGGCTTTGTTCATACTTTTATTACCGCATGTATCAGATTGTATTGTAATCACTTGTTCATGAATCTGGCTCCTTCACTACACTCTTAAGTGCTTTGAGGCAGAGGCTCTGTCTTGTTTTTTCTTTGAATACGTAGTAGTTGCTAGAGAACAGAGGGTTTAACAGTTGAATGAAGGAAATAACAAAAAATATAGCGAAATAATTTGATGAACTTTTCAAGGCATACAGGACGTATATTTATTTCTGTTGTGAGGAATTTTGGAAGGTGTGTTTCTCCTTTGAGAGGCAGTGATCATAAAGAAAAATAATCATTAAGGTGGTTAAGTTCCAAGGTTTCTCTTAGTCATAATACTCTGATAGGAAAAATCATGTATCCTTGAGGTAGTCTATTGGTACTCATATTTGGCATTTCAGGCAGCTAGAGAGAAACTTGATGAATCATCTGGATACCTTACATATAGCATCTGCTTGATTTGATTTGATGTCAGTATTGATGGTCCTTGTCCAAAAATAAAAGGAGGGGAAAGTATTGGAGACAGTAGTAAATCTTTTAATTGAAAGGTGTTTGGTTAAAATTGATGAGTTCTTTCTTGGAATAATTTAAGGTAGATCTTGAAGCTAAAACTGCAGGAAGTAGTGCCAGCGTAATTCCAGGTCCTTTATTGGGATGCTCTTCATTCTTTTAAAATACGGTGAGTGTAGATTAGCAAGTCCAATAACATTGCAAAAGGCATAGCTTATAAATGTCTAAGATGGTTCCGTATCTTGCCACTGTACTGCTACGTGGTGCAAAAATATGATGAAAACAAAGAAAAAAAGAGACAGTAAAGCCCGTATTTATCAGATGCTTTATTCATTTGTTTGGTTTGTTTCTTCTTGTGGTAGTATTTACATCAGATGTTTTATTTATTTATTTTTTAATATTTATTTGTTTGAGAGAGAGCGCCCATGAGCAGAGGGAGGGGCAAACTCCCCACCGAGGAGGGAGCCTGATGCTTGGGGCCCCTTGCCAGGATCCTGAGATCATGACCTGAGCTGAGGCAGCCGTTCAACCGACTGAGCCACCCAGGCGCCCCAGATGCTTTATTGCTAATTATTGTTAAAACCACCCTGCATCCATCCATCAGCAGATGAATGGACAAACAAAGAACGGTGTACACGTACAATGGAGTATTATTCAGCCATTAAAAGAATGAAATTCTGGTATGTGCTACAATATGGATGAACCTTGAAAACGTTATGCTAAGTGAAATAAGCCAGACACAAAAGCAGAAAAACTGTATGATTCTGTTTATAGGAGATACTGAGAATAGGCAAACTCACAAAGACAGAGAGTAGAATGTCTGTTTCTAGGGGTTGAGAGGAGCGGGAAATTAGTATTTAATGGTACAGTACACAGAGTTTCTGTTTGGGATGATGAAAAAATTCTGGTCATGGGTGTTAGTGATGGCTGAGCAACATTTTGAATGTGCTTAGTGTTACTGAATTATACTCTTAAAATTGTTACAATGTTACATTTTATATATATTTTACAATTAAACTTTAAACAGTAAGGTCACACTCTGCAAACCTTTGCAGATTAAGGAACCATTGGTCTAAAGGCCTTAAGAATTTGTCTAAGATTGTCCAGCTAGGAATTTGTATTCAGGATCCAAATTTAAATTGCTTGACTCCATATTATCTGCTCCGTGTTCTCTGCTGGTGTGGTTGATTAATGACATGTTGGTCCCAGGAAGAGTTTATTTGACTCAATCAAAAAGTTATATTTAAAAGTAGGTGATTTGTAGTTTTATGGGAGGGGATGGTCTGATGCCCTAGACAAACTAAAAGATGTCTCTGCAGATTTCTTTCTCAGAGCTGTAATGGTGTGTGCTCTAAGGAGGAATCATTTGAGTTTTAAGTGTGTGGTCTTCGGGGTCCCTTTGCTTGGGTTCCAGTTCTGAGCTGCCAGGTTGTGCCCTGGGCAAATTGTCCTTCATGCCTGCATCCTCTACTTGTAACTTGGTGATCATAATGACAGTATTTGTTCCATAAGGTTCTTGAGGATTGAATGAATGAATACACGTGAAACCCTTAGAACTATATCCAGCACAGTTTGTTTAATGAAAGATTTTTAGTTATCGTGCCAGTATTGTTTTTCAGAATTAATATACATTCTCATGAATGGAACTAAACATTTTTCAAGTTTAAGTATGTGCTTAGGACCTGTAAATAAAGAAAATGGTGCTACATATGCTTTATGTTAGAAATGTCTATCAAGGGGCGCCTGGGTGGTTCAGTCCTTAAGCATCTGCCTTCCGCTCAGGTCCTCACCCCAGGGTCCTGGGATTGAGCCCTGCATTGCCTGCTTTGCCTTCTCTCAGTCCCTCTGCTTGTGTTCCCTCTCTCTGTCAAATAAATAAAATCTTTAAAAAAAAAAAAAAGTCCATTGATTAAATACAAGCAATTGGTATTCAGTTTAAAATTCTGGAAACAATTCAGACTTGCAAAGTGAAAGCTTTCTTGATCCCTGTAATCCCATGCCCTACCCTTAATAGTTTGGTGTATATTTTTCTCAAAGCTTTTAATGTATTTATACGAATATGCATTTATACATGTATTTTACAAAAATGGGATCAAGTTATTTTGTTCTAGAACATTTTTTTAGGGCAATACAGAGACATCTTTGTATTAAAAAATAGGTGCTTTTTTTTAAGTGCTTGCTCCGTCCTTGGCACTGTGCTCATTGGTCTCATTTATTTTCTATAGCTACTGCAATAACGAGAGATAGAGTGGCCAAAAGCCAGGTAGTGGTAGAGCAAGGGTTTGGATTGGCACACTTTGTCTTCAAGGCTGTGGTGTCTCACGTCTCTCACTCTCCGCCTGGGTTTTGTTTTGTTTGTTTTGGTAGGGCCCGCGAACTGCTTAGAGTTGTGAAACAACAACAAAACTCCCAAAAAAGAATACACGAGGAGACTGGATGTAGCCTTCCAAGCCTAACATACTTACGATGTGGCCCTTTATAGAAAAAATTTGCTGCTCCCAGCTCTGAGCTATTAGGCTGTTTAGTTAAGTGGAATAATTGTTACTCCGTTTATGGATGTGTCCTCACACGGTAAACCAACCCTGTGATGGACACTGTGTTGTCGAAAGAATAGAACATCCTTATATATCTTCAAACGTTTGTGGGCCAACTTTCCGTAAGGAGACGTGGCTGTTTGAAGATTATGCATGTTTCAAGTTTTAGTAGACATCGTCAAATGGCTTTCTAGAAATGTACTAATTCTTCAGTTTAAAAATCAACTTTATTGAAATGTAGCTTCTATACAGTGAGATGCACACATTTGAAGAGTATGGTCTGCAGGGCTTTGAGAACGCGTCCATCAGCGTCCATCGGTGTCATGGCCACCTCCGTCTGTATGTGACATTGACGTCTGCAGAGTTTACAGTCATTCCCTCTCTACCGCTGATCGGACTGTTGTTACTCGAGAACGTCCTGTGAAGGCAGTTACGCGGTGTATACTCTTCTGTGACTGGCTTCTTTAACCCAGTGTGTTTTTGGGAATTTATCTGTGTTGCTTGTTCCAGTAGTTTCTTCTTATTTCTGAGTAGTACTCCGTTGTATGGATATACTGTTTTTTAATTCCTTTACCTGTTGGACACATGGGCTGTTTAGAGTTTTGGCTCTCAGTAAAGCTGTGATGAGCATTTAAGTCTTTTGTGGACATATCTTTAAATTTCTCTTGGGTGGGTAAATCCCTTATAGGTGGATTGCTGGGTCATAGGGTAAATAATGATTGAACTTTATAAGGAACTGCCAAACTGTTTTCCCATGTCCTTGTGGCTTTTGGTGGAGCGTTATAGTGGCCGTTGCGGCTCTGCGGGGGGTTTCTCCAGGTCTCCTCTCACACTTGGTGTTGCCAGTCTTTTAAGCTTGGGCCGGCTAGTGAGTGTTCAGTATCTTGTTGTGGTTTAAATTCATTTTTCCCAGGGGATCAGTGATGTTGAATATCTATCCACGTGCTTCATTGGCCATCTTTTTGATGAGGCTTTTTACCCATTTAAAAAAATTGGGTTTTTTGGTCTAAATGAGTTGTAAGAGGTCTGTGTATGTATTTGGTACACATTCTCTGTCATATGTATTGCAAATGTTTTTTCCTTTATTTTCTGCTGTGATTTTGCGTATTATTGACAGTGTATAGGTCTAGTTAAGTCATGTTAATGTAGGAGGTACAGTTGTTTAAATTTAGTTAAATTCTGTGAAAATGAATTTATTCTTAATCCACAAGCCATTTAATTCTTAGTATAACAAAATGTCATGTGTTTGCTTCTGCAAAGTGAAAAAGATACTATTCATACAAATAGTATTATTTTTGTGTGTGTGTGTGTGTGTGTGTGTGTGTTTGGTCTGGAATTTTTATTTTTTCAAGTTTTTGTTAGGTATTTTGGAAATTTTTATTTTTATGTTTTAAGATTTTATTTATTTGTTGGAGAGAGGGAGAGAGCATGAGTGGGGTGGAGGGGCAGGGGTAGAGGGGTAAGTAGACTTCCCCCTGAGCAGGCCCCCCGTACCCCGACCCCAGGGGCGTAATCCCAGGACCGTGTGATCCTGACCTAAGCCAAAGGCAGATGCTTAACTGAGCCACGTGGGTGCCCCTGTTTTTGGGAAATTTTTAAATTATGCTGTTTTCATGGTAATAATAATTAGTAATTCTTCATATTTTCGGTTTTGGGTAATTCAGACCTTTTCATTTATTAGAATTAAAGGACAAGTGACAGTTTTAAAGTAAATCAAAAGTAGCCTTGATCTTAGAATCTGGTATGTAAAAAGTGGTGAGATTGCAAGCTTGAGCTACCTGTTTTGATAGTTAAGTAAATTTTTTGTTATACAAACAGATGGTTTTTAAGAGGTTAGATTCTTGATTTCTTCATCCTATTATTTCTGCAAAGTTTCAGTTCTTTGTTTTGCTCACCACCCAATTTACCCTCACAAAAAGTTCTGGTTTTTCTTCATTATACAAGTAACACATGACTCCTCCTCCTCCTTTAATAAAGGGGGTAGGGAGAGCAAGCCTCTGGGCTTCCCTTGGGTGTCAGACACCAGTGCCTGCGATCGTGCCATCGCCCAGCTCCGTCTTTCCTGGCTGTCAGTTCAGGTGAGAAATTCGTGAAGCCAGGCAGTCAACAGAACAGTCTTAACTCTCCTCATTAGTCTGATCTGATAGTTTTCTTATACCTTTCCCCTACTGAACTTGGTCTTTTTACTAATCTTTAGGAAGTTTCTCATGGAAAGTCTGTGCTCGGTCCTCTTTCCAGAATGTCTTCCCTACCATTTCAGCATCTCAAGATACTATTTAGCTTGTTTGGTTCCAAACACCCTTGCTCTCTCCCAACCCAACTAGCCAGCTTATCTCCTGCACAGAGATACCTCAACGCATCTCTTGTGTTTTCCTCTCCCCTTCATTTTAAGCTTTATTTTACTTATCTGTATGGTGAAGTAGGACAGGGTTTTGTACACAGTGGATAGAAATAAAATTTTTGTGAGGTGGATTTAGGACCACAGCCATGAAAACTTGGGAGATTGCTTCTTTAGGAGAACTCGGTACATACTTATTTAAAGAGCAGCCCTGCCCCGACAGCAGAGCCTTGGAAGTTCTATCCCGGTGAGTTTTGTGTGGCTATACTGTGTATCACCCAGTGAACTTTGCTACCTGTTGTCAGGTACTGTTGTAAAATTTTCATTTATACCCTTCATATACTGTTGGTTAAGGTCAAGAAGGCTGAGAAACTGGGAAAAAGGGAGGAGTATAAGATAGTAATTCTGCAGCTGTATCTCCGTGCTCCTTGTCCCTCACTTGCATTCACGTGAGTGGAATTCATAGATCACAACATCTAGTTACAGATGTGTCAGAAGGATAAAACATCATGTCTATTTTGTCTGTTTTTTTAGTCCGTTGGTTTTTTTGTTTTTTTGTTTTTTTTTTTTAAAGATTTTATCTATTTATTTATTTGACAGAGAGAGAGATCGATCACAAGTAGGCAGAGAGGCAGGCAGAGAGAGAGGGGGAAGCAGCCTCCCTGCTGAGCAGAGAGCCAGATGTGGGGCTTGATCCCGGGACCCTGGGATCATGACCCGAGCCAAAGGCAGAGGCTTTAATCCACTGAGCCACCCAGGTGCCCCAGTGCCTTGGTTTTTGATACTGAGAAGTGCTTTGTAAACAAATCCCCCCAATTTAAGAAAATTAGATGATTTTTCTTTAAACAGTTGAAATTTTCAATCATTAAAGGAGCTTTATATGTTTTCAGTGCCAGAGCCTGATAGTGAAATGTCACAGTAGTTTATTTGTAGATGCAGGAGTGCCTGCCCCGTGTCTACAAATAATAGAACTGACAACTGTTTATTGAGGAACCTGCCCTGTGCTTAATAAACATGGAGTCTCTAAACCAAACATTTTATTTTTGAAACTTGTTGAAAATCATGCATATTAATTATTTAAAAATAAGCACCATATATTATTTGCTAAGTGGGAAAAAAATCTGAGTATTTGAAAGATTCTGTTGAGATAAACTTTAATTTTTTACCATTATACTGATTTATCATTATTAGAGGGAAAAAGCTGCAATGTATTCTTATTTATAAAATCTTGATCTAAAATGTTTCCATATACAAATTACTTAATAGTATAAACAAAATTTGCAAAATTGTTTAAAAAAAAATCCCTAATTTGTACTATGAGATATGTTATCATACAGTGTTTATGGGTCAGAAGAGGTTGGGAAATGCCCTTCTAGAGTAATCAAGAGGGACTTTTAAATGATAGAAATGTTGCTTCAACAGGCTAGGAAGGAAATGATGAGTTGCTGTCCCACTTTGGCCTCTAAGTAATTTTGCCTGTGGAGGATATTTGTCTGAAACACAGAGCTCAAGTTAGTCTGTAAAGAAGCTGTTGTTAAAGGGCACCTTCCACTGGCAGCTGGTATCCTGCAGAGAGCCCAGGCTCTAGGCTAGACGTTGCCACTAAACTAGTTTTATTTCCATAGCAAGTGGCTTTTGTAGATTTCATCTTCATTGCAAAATGAAGGATTTGAACACGTGAACACCTTGTGATTTTGAGGGTTTACCATCTGCCTTCAAAGAGGAGAGCTCTGTTTTGAAGATAAAGAAATAGAAACTTGTTGAAGGTAAGTAATTTGCCTGGGTTCACACAGCCAGTAGGACCCAAGTCCCTTACAGGTTTTCGCTGCCTGTAGGGTCCTTCTTGGCTCAAATACTGGGATTCAAGTCTTGGTTTCTGTTACCCACTTAGAGCTATTCCTCTGGAGAGACTGAGAAATGTTGGACTGGAGTTCACATCACCACCACAGGTAATTGAGATCTCCTCTAGCTGGCATTTAATTGAATTGTTATATGCATTTCTCTGAAATTCTTTTTATCAATTAATCCATAAAACCTCTAATGCTGATTAAAAGCCCATTTTTTTTTCCTTTTTTGTCTCTGCATTATAGGTGTAATAGCACCTAAAAGCTTCTTAGGACTATTATGTATCTGACTAGCTTTGTAAACAGTCACATTGGGATATTGTGATTTATAATAAATTTATCCTGTTTCTGGCACAGAACCCCTACAACCCTTGGACTTTCCTAAGGGACACACATAAAGGTGTCTTGATATTCCTAACACACCCCTTTGAATAGTACCTGAGTTTGTGCAAAGGAGATGATGACTTGTGGAAAGCACCTAAAGATGGGGCTGGGTGCTGGGGGAGCTCACCATGTGTTTGGAAGGGTTGAAACTTTCAGACCCTCCCTTTTTCCCAGCCCTGTGGAAGGAGTGGGGCTGGACATTGAGTTCAGTCACTAACAGCCAAGGATTGAAGGAATCGTGCTTACATAATGAAGCCTTTAGAAACCCAGAAAGACAGGGTTGGGAGAGCCAGGTTGGGGGACCTGTGGAGCTGCTGTTAGAGGTCCTGCCTCGGGGAGCCTGGAATCCCTGCGCCCTTCCCATGTACCTCACCCCGTGCCTCTCTTCCATCTGGCTGCTCCTGAGTTGCATCCTTTTGTAACAGACCGCTAATTTAGTAAAGAAACTTTTCCTGAGTTCTGTGAGCTGTTCTGGCAAACTAATTGAACCCAAGAAGGGGATCATGGGCGCCTAGTCTGGACCTGGCTGGTGAGGAGCTCAAGTGACTATCTGGGCTTGCTTTGGGATCTGAAGTAGGGTGAGACAAGTCTTGTGGGACTGAGCCCTTAACCTGTGGAGTCTGATGCTCTGTCCAGGTAGGTAGTGTCAAAGGTGAGTCCGATTGTAGGACACGCGGGTGACGGTGCCACGCACTTGGTGCCCAGAAGTATCAGGAGAGAAGTACTGTTCGGAGAGGACTGTGTGGGTGTCAATGGGAATAGTTCTCTCTACATGTCTCTGCTTGGCAAGTTCAAAGTTATTTTCCGATTTTTCTTACAGAATTTAGTCTTGTATTTAAAGAAATAGAATAGTGTTCTTTACCATTTGTCACTTGTTGCCTGCTAACAGCAGGCAACCAGACAGCCGGCCGTACCTGTCATTCACATTGTCTGGAAAGGAAAATGTCTTCAGAGTAGTGGTTGCCTCAGTCTTCACCCATTAGGACTATTCAGATGAAGGGTGAGATGTTCTTCTTACCCTCTGTCAGGAGACGTTCTGTACTAGTGGAAATACGGTGTTTAAAGCTGGACTACCAGACAAAAGTGCTCTCCTTCCTAGCCCCAGTCTTAGAGTCCCCCATGCTGGGCTCTCATGGGAGCCTACTCATTCTTTCCCACGTGGAGGTGCTGGGATGAGGGCTTTTTTCCTGCCTAAAAGCCTTCATACTGGTGTGGAAATTTCAGAGCGATAACTACAGGGATTCTGTCCCTGGTTTCCTTGTGGTTGGAGAATTCTTTATACATTTCCTTAGGTATTTAGAGGCTGAAAAAGAGATTTTTCCCAGGGCTTTAAGTATTAGTGATAAGTGATCTTCTACTAATAAAAAATTCAATAGACAATATATTTGATAAAACAAATACTGAAAAATATCACTGATTGTAAATAATACTGGAAGGTTCAAAGTTTTCCAGTACCTCAGCAGTGTGTTTATATTCTTGATAAGCTGTACAGATAGGAAAATCATGAAAATGCTTCATAGCTCATAACTGTCCCTACCTCCTTTACTTCCATCTTGTCCCTGAACTATTACTATTTTTAGCAAGAAAATGAACTTCAGGGCTGATACGAGCCAGAGGAATTTCTGAAGGGTCTCACTCACAAAGAGTTCTCTTGGTGTCCGTACATTAACGGAATGGCACTTGCAGACGTTTTCCCTCCCCTGTTATGTGAACTCTAATGCTGAGACTTGCTGACAGCAGCCGCTGGTTATAGATAGGGTGCCTGGAAATTCTGAGACGTTCTGTACATGCTTTGCACTTAGTAGTTTGAACTACCCAATCTTGTCTTCTCTTTTCTTTCTTTCTTTCTTTTTTTTTTTTTTTTTTAATTCCGTCTTCAGAGTACAGAGGAAACCACATCTTATTGGGGGCTGCATCTTATTTCTTTTTTATTTTTTTTTAATTCTGTCTTCAGAGTACAGAGGAAACTGCATCTTATTTGGGGGACATAAGGACAGTGTGCAAGGCAACAACAGTATGTCCACAGGGTTACCCATGAGACGTTCTAGGAAGATTCCATGTCATAAGTACTTCTCTTCAGGCCCCAAACCAGCCCATCTCTCCTCTAGTATGTTTTTTGAGCACAGTTGTTGGTTTGCACTTTAGGGCCAGTGCTATCAGAAAAATACCTACCTGGAGCAGTAGACTCACTGAGTGGCCAAACATGGCATCAGAGGCACGTGGCACAGGCTGTGGGAACGGCAGATTCCTGTCACCTGTCTCCTGCACTTGTTGGCTGGAACAGTGGGATACAAGAGCCCTTGTATTGGGGCGCCTGGGTGGCTCAGTGGGTTAAGCCGCTGCCTTCGGCTCAGGTCATGATCTCAGGGTTCTGGGATCGAGCCCCGCATCGGGCTCTCTGCTCAGCAGGGAGCCTGCTTCCCCCCCCCCCCTCTGCCTGCCTCTCTGTCTACTTGTGATCTCTCTCTGTCAAATAAATAAATAAAATCTTTAAAAAAAAAAAAAGAGCCCTTGTATTTACCTCAACTGAGTTTCTCTTAAAAATTTGCACAGTGCAGTGCGTGTTGTTAAATTGTGTTGGCTTATCAGAGGTATAAGATTTAAAATTGACTTCCTAGAGGGAAGAGCATCTGGCATCAGATTTACCTACATTTTTGCTTCTATCAACTAGTAGTGAATGATCTGAATCTCGTGTTGTCTGAATCATGAGTTGTGTATCATAGTTTTAGTTCCTGAGCCATAATTTTGCTTTTCATTTCTAAGTGTCAGTTAATCTGTTTTGTCTAATTATTGAAGAGATTATTTTTTTCTTCTTTACAGATTCATTTATTTTAGGGGCGCCTGGGTTAAGCCTCTGCCTTCAGCTCGGGTTATGGTCTCGGGGTCCTGGGATGGAGCCCCACATCGGATTCTCTGCTCGGCAGGGAGCCTGCTTCCTCCTCTCTCTGCCTGCCTCTTTGCCTACTTGTGATCTCTCTCTCTCTCTCTCTCTCTCTCTGTGTCAAATAAATAAATAAATAAATAAATAAATAAATTTTTTTTTTTTAAAGATTCCTTTGTTTTAGAGAGAGGGAGAGCACAAGCAAGAGGGGCAGCGGCAGAGGGAGAGCGAATCTCACGCAGCGCTTGGTGCAGAGCCCCGTATGGGGCTGGATCTCACGACCCCGAGATCACCACCTGAGCCAAAACCAAGAGTCAGAGAGGCTCAACCGCCCGCGCCCCGCCCAGCACCCCTGTTGAAGCAAATTCTTGACAACATTTATGATAGTTAAATTCTCCAGTTAGTTTCAATTTATGAAACTTTAAAAAGTAATCTCTACGCCCAGCATGGGGCTTGAACTCAGGACTCCGAGGTCAGGAGTTGCGCACTCCTGGGTTGGAGCTGGCCAGGCACCCCCTCCAGTGGGTTTAAATTTAGATGGCCATTTCTTTTCTAAGACATGTCTTTGTAAACGGATAGTGGCTCAGATGAACACAGGAATGCTGCTGTGTGGACTCAACGTTGGATCTAGAGTTGTTTACTCGTCTAGAAGGAGGATTGTGAGCTTATTTCTGTGGAAGATGCATTAGTGCAGAGTCTACTCACTTTCGCTGTGACAATCAAGTCAGTGTTCTCTGCTCCGCTAAGATTGTCCCGTCACTATAATTCCTGCGCCTTTTAACAGTACTGGTCGTTTTAAGTGCTGCCTAACCCTGGGCTACAAATGGGATCCGTATTTTGCCCCTTACTTCTTCTGATCCCCAGTCACCGGCTTGTCTGTTTCCTGAAGCCTCTTCAGCACAGTCTCCGCTCATGACACCTGTTGGGCTGTAGCTGCGCATACAAGCGGTCTGCTGGTGTTCAGGCTCCTGTTGCATTACAGGATTTAGCATTTTCAGAGTGCTCCATAAATTCTGGTTGATAATGCCTCTCATTTCTGGCTTTTCCAGATCCTTCAAACCAAAATTTCAGAAGTTTCTTCTACCAGCGTTTGGCAGGTTGTTTGGGTGGAATGCTTGGGTCCAGCAGTAGTGAACTTGTCTACTTTTGTCATTTTTCTCCTTTTTATTTATTTATTTATTTTTAAAAAAAGATTTTATTTATTTATTTATTTATTTGACAGACAGAGATCACAAGTAGGCAGAGAGGCAGGCAGAGAGAGATGGAGAAGCAGGCTCCCTGCTGAGCAGGGAGCCCACTGCGGGACTCGATCCCAGGACCCCAAGACCACCCAGGCGCCCTCCTTTTTAAGTACAAATAGAGGCATTCTAGGAATGGAAAGGTTCCTGGAACAAGATTTTTATTTTGTCTTTCTTTTATGGGGGTAGGGGTAAGTCTGAGTAAATGAGCATTGGTTGGTAGGATGCGGTGGTTTTAGGTAGCCTGGACAGTCAGAAGAGTATGACCACTGGGGATACCTTCTTACAGTGGGGAAGGGTAGGACAGATGGGTGGAAGCAAGCAATTCGTTGAAAATGCATTTTGTTAGACATTAGTCTCTCATTTTTATTTTAAAGATTTTATTTATTTATTTGAGAGAGAATGAGTGAGAGAGAGCATGAGAGAGGAGAAGGTCAGAGGGAGAAGCAGACTCCCCAAGGAGCTGGGAGCCCGATGCGGGACTCGATCCTGGAAGTCGGGGATCATGACCTGAGCCGAAGGCAGTCGCTCAACCAACTGAGCCACCCAGGCGTCCCAGACATTAGTCTCTTGATTTGGCACAGATGTATGGCATACTGCCATCCAGATTCTATAGTTCGACAGGGCAAAGTATCCCTCATTAAATATTCTTCACATGGATTTTTTTTTTTTTAGTTGCAAGAATGGTGATTTCTAGGCCTTCATCCTTATAAATGTGTCTTTAAAAGTATATAATTTGAATATATTGTCCATTCTAGATGCTTTGCGAGCAGATGAGAAGTCAGGGATTGTGATGACGTGATTCATGAGGTGTCTGGATATACTTACAGCGGCTGTTCTCAGAGCCTGGTCTGAGGACCTCAGAGGGTCTGTGAGGTTATCTTTGTCATAACACTAAAATGTTGTTTGCACTGTCTTTTCCTCCTTCCTTGTGTCGACATATGCACCAATGGCGGAAAAGCAGAGGTGGGTAAAAGCTGTTGACATTGTAGCACTTGGAGTAAAACAAAAAACAGAAAACAAAACAAAACACCAAAAACCAGTTCTAGAGAATGTCCTTGATGAAGCAGTAAAAATTGTTAATTTTATTACCTTGTGATCCTGAGTGCACGCTGCGGAGGAAGTGTTCTGTGCAGCGCGACGGGCCCGCATGCCCCAGCGGGATGGGCCTCTAGGAGCGGCCCGAGCTGATGGGGTTGCAAGCCGCCCTTGCTGCCTTCTCCAGGGAGAACATTTTTACTTGAAAGAGGGGTTGACAGACAAAGATTATTCAGATGGGTATTTGGCAAGCGTTTTTCCGTGAAGGGAACGTGTCCTTCAAGGAAAACAACAACAGTATTTGTTGCCATTGAGAATGCTTGAGCTTTCAAGCCAAAATTAGAATTTTTGGAAAACCTCTATCTGCCACCGTGAGCTTGACAGCTTCCCAGTAAATACTTAAAAGACTTTTCTGATGAGATCAATGGATTTATCAAATATGATTTTTGGGAAAATGTCAATTTCTAGAAAATCTGTATAACCCAGTGGACCAGTATTTTTCAGATGAGGAATGATTATGCACAGGTTAAGGGTCCTTCAGAGTGAATAGACCAGTGAATTTTAACGGGGCAGGGTTCGGAAAGTTTACTGATGTTATTTCAGATTCCGCCTTGCAATTAATCTTAAGAAACCACCGCTGCTTGCTGTAGAGTAGTGTCGTCTTGAGGAAAAGCACCTAGGAGGTTGAACTGCAAGCTCATCCGACCACTTTTTTCAGAAAACAGTTTTGGTCTAACACCAAAGCCTGACAGCCACAATTACCTCAAAGGCTGTTCAAATACTCTTCTATTTTCTAGCTAAATGCCTGTTTGGAAATGGATTTTCTTCATATTCTTTAACCAAAACAACATATTGGAACAGATTGAATGCAGAAGCAGATAAGATTCAGCTGTCTTCTATTAAGACAGATACTTAAAAAGTTGGCAAAAATATAAGACAATACCACTCACTGATTTTTTTTCTTGAAAGGAAAATAGTTTTAAATTAAAATGTGTTACTTCTATTAACATGTAATAGGTTTGCTATTACTATTTTTAAATGAGTTATGTTTTAAAAAATTTTCAGGTTGTAATTTCTGAGGTGTTAAATAGCCATAGTTATAGCCCAGATAAACTAAAGAGGTCCTGAGACCAGATGTTCGAGAAGAATGTTGCGTTTCCTGTAACTGCCCATCATTCTGCTTGTCTGTGCTAGGAATGGCCATGTGAGGAATTAGCATCTCAGTTTGCATCCTAAGTTCCAGATTCTTCCTCTTTTGATCTATTTTTTTCTTTCTGTATAAGTGCATCTGGATTTTTAATTTAATTTTTTTTTGGATTTAATTTTGGGCTTTTAATTTTAGAATGTCTCTTGGTATCTTTTTTCTTCATTCACATTGCTGTCAACCCAGTCAGAGCCCCTCTCACTTTGTTCCTGAATTACTTCAGGGCTCCAGTTTTTCCTAATATGTTTTTCAAACTTGAGTGTTGAATAGAATCCGAGGGTTGACTTGACTTTAATTTTATTTGTATGTTCCCTGAAAATGTACAGTCTTCTTACGGTAAAACCAGAGCAGAGGTACAAACTAAAAAAATGGTCCTATCAGCAACACGTATTTAACGAAGCTCTTTGGTTAAAGCTGAGTTTCCAGCGGGAGAGCTTGTAACAGAACGCCGTAGCCACAGGACTACGTGCCACTCAGGCACCCCAAAGATTTTGTTCTTAACTGATCTCTACACTCAACTTGGGTCTCAACCATACCCTGAGATTGGGAGTCGTATGTTCCACCAGTGGAGCCAGCCAGGCTCCCCCAAAGTGGATGTCATTTTAAAAAGTTAATGTTTTGGATGGGGCGCCTGGGTGGCTCAGCGGGTTAAAGCCTCTGCCTTTGGCTCAGGTCATGATCCCAGGATCCTGGGGCCCCGCATCGGGTTCTCTGCTCAGCAGGGAGCCTGCTTCCTCCTCTCTCTCTCTCTCTGCCTGCCTCTCTGCCTACTTGTGATCTCTGTCTGTCAAATAAATAAATAAAATCTTAAAAAAAAAAAAGTTAATGTTTTGGGACGCCTGGGCGGCTCAGTCAGTTAAGCGTCTACCTTCGGCTCAGGTCATGATCCCAGAGTCCTGGGATCGAGTTCTGCATGGGGCTCTTTGTTGGTGGGGAGCCTGCTTCTCCTCTGTTTGCTTTGCCTGCTGCTCCCCCTGCTTTTGCTTTCTCTCTCTCTCTCTCTGACAAATAAAGTCTTAAAAAAAAAAAAAAGTGAATGTTTTTATATTGGGTTGCTGTGTAACTTAATTCTCTCTCTCTTTTTTCTTTTAAACTTTATTTTGGAGTAAATTTAGATTTCTGTAACCCTAGTACATTTGTTAAAACGTAGACACCAACATCAATCAGTATGTTACTGTTAATTAAACTAGAGATTTTATTTAGATTTTACCAGTTTTTCTACTGATGTCCTTTTTCTGTCCCGGCATCCAGGCCAGGTGCCACACAGCATTTAGTCGTCTCCTTAGGCCTTCAGATAGATCTGTGACGGTTCTTCAGGCTCTCCTTGTTTTCATGAACTCTTGGTAGTTTTGAGGAATATTGGTCAGGTGTTTTGTAGAAATGTCCTTCAGTTCGGGTTTATCTAATGTGTTTGTGCACTAAGACTGAAGTTAGGGGTTAGGAGGTTTTTGGGAAGAATTCCGCAGAGGTGAAATGTGCTGCTTTTCACGTCACGTTGCAGGATACATGACGGCAACATGGCTTGTCCCTGATCTTTTATCCATAATCATTTGGGGTGAGGGTGGTGCTTTCTAGGCTTCCCTGCTGGGATATTACTGTTTCCCATGCCAGACTCTGCTGTGGAAGTGAGTGACAGTCCAGCCCCTGCTCACGGGGAAGCGACCTGAGCTCGACCTCTCAGGTTAGAGAAGCATACACGTGTTATTACTATTTGGAGTTCCCTGTAAGGAAGATTTGTCCCTTTTCTCCTCGTTTACTTATTACTCACTTACTTATATCATGGACTCATGGATACTTATTTTGTTAATCTGGTTATAGTACAATACCATTGTGACTTCCTTGGTATTCAGATGGTTCCAGTTTTGGCTGAGCTAGAACATAGTCTGGCCTCAGATTCCGTGTAGACCTAACACTCGAGCGATCGCCTGGGCCAGTGCAGTAGGACTGGCCCACCGGACCCATCACTCTCCGTCTTCCTTTTCACAGGCCACATTGTCTTTATTTTCCCCTTAGGCATAAGATCTGCTTCTCAGGTAATTAATTTTTATCTCTTATCAAGGGTAACATTTATATGCCTCTCTAAATTCTCTTTATATTTTTTATTCTTATTTACAAATGTTAATCACTGTTCATTTATTTTTGAGTTTATTAAAGCAATGGATTTTCACTTGAAAAATAAATGAGGGGTGCCTGGGTGGCTCAGTTGGTTAAGGGGCCAGCTTTAGAGTTTGGCTCAGGTCATGATCTCAAGGTCCTGGGATTGAGCCCCTCCTTGGGCTCTGTGCTCCGTGATTAGTGGGGCTACTGCTTGAGGATTCTTCCCCCTCCCCTCTCTAAAATAAATAAATAAATCTTTAAAAAAAATCGGGTGGCTGGCTAGCTCAGTCAGTAGAACATGAAATTTGATCTCAGGGTCATGAGTTCGAGCCCCACGTTGGGCACAGAGCTCAACTTAAAAAGAAAAAAAAACGAAATTGTTAAATGAGACGAACAGCTGCCCTCAGAGCATTTAAACATGAACACTACTGAAGACGGGCAGTTTTTCAAAGTTGGCGGTTTAATGGCAGGCTCAGTGTGAAGCAGAAAGACGTTTTTGTTGGGGAAGGACATCAAGAATATTGCAGTCGTACTACTCAGATTTTGTTAGGTTTGGATTTGACCTTATTGAGTCCGGTAGTAAAGAGTCAGAGGCAATGCTGTTAATTTAGTTAGGGAGGATAAGTAGTACATGTAGTTTATTATTTAGTTTCCATAAAACAAGTAGTAACAAAACTCAGCAAGACTGAATAGATGGCTAGTGCCTTGATTCAGCAAATCATTTGGGAATGAAGAACCTTTAAAGAAAGGCATCAAAGGGACTAAAGTGCCTAGGGAACTTTTTAAATTCCTTGTCATTGGTCCCTGAGTAAGGAGGGGCAGGGATGCCCCCTCAGGTAAAGGCCCTTCACAGGTTGGACCTGAGAGAGAAGAAAGCTGGTTCTTTGGGCTTTGTGTCCTGGTCCCCCGAGAGGCGGAGACGTGGGTCCTGGCACATCCCTGGCGCTGTCTAGGCCTGAGAGCGTGGAGGAAGCGCCTTACCAGGTGGGCAGCAGAGCCACACTGTTGTTTCTGGTCCCTCTGGTGATGCCCTCTATGTGACAGTGAGGAAGTGGTCACCAGAACACATCTCTTAATTCAGACGTTGTTGCACATGTAATCCCAGTACCAGAATGTATCTCAGTCCCTCTGTATTTCGTGTGGCAAGGAAACCTAATCCAAACTGGTTTAAAAGGAAAAAAGGATTTTCTTGGCTCATGTAACTGAAGTTCTAGAGTTGGGTTTGGCAAACACGCCTGGTTCAGGGCTCGGTGAGGTGATTAGAGCCCGTTTCTTGGCTTTGGGTGTTTTTCCTTTTGCAGGCTCTTGTCTCTTGTTTGCGAGTTGGCTTCCGGCAACGGTTCGGGCAATGTATATCCAGCTTGGAATCTAAGTGAGAAAGACGAGCATTCTTGTCTGTCTGCTGCAGGGAGCCAGGAGGTTGTCCCTGTGACCAGACCAGTCCGGTCACGTATCCAGTGTGTACTGGTGGCGGTCGGCAGGGAGCGGTGGGCTTAGGCGCCAGGTAGCTGGTTGTCCTCAGAGGAAGGTCGGTGGGAACTTTCTGTAGAAGGTGAGCTGATGCAGGGGGACACAGATGATACCACGTCCACTCCGTTGGGCAAAGCTGGCTTACGAGGGCCTCCTGCTCAGGCTATGGGAGTTTGTTTTGATTCATAAAATAGACTGTAGATGTAATTTTCCTTAAATTTTTTAACCTATATGTATATGTTCTTCTGTAAGGTTTTACTGCATTGTATGAAGGTTTTGATGGTTTCCTGCCATAATCTGGTTTGTCTTTTGAATTAAAGAAAACTTGCTGTTTTGGTTTTACTCTATATGGGTAGAGTCTTATTTTAACGACTAGAGGTATTCTGTTTTGAGTAAGAGAAGTCCTTTTCACATCCTGGATAAAAATCCTACTAGTGCCAATTTACCTATGAAACTAAACAAATCTTTTGAATGAGAAATCTAAAAATTGGAGATATTCACAAATCCTCATCCATTTTTAAAGTTAATTAATTTTTTAAAAAAAGATTTTGTTTATTTATTAGACAGATCACAGGTAGGCAGAGAGGCAGGCAGAGCGAAAGGGGGAAGCAGGCTCCCCGCCAAGCAGAGAACCTGATGTGGGGCTTGATCCTAGGACCCCGAGATCATGACCTGAGCCGAAGGCAGGGGCCTAACCCACTGAGCCACCCAGATGCCCCTAATTAATTAATTTTTAAGTATTTTATATATTCGAGAGAGAGTGAGTAGGACAGAGGGGGAGAGAGAGAATCTGAAGCTGGCTCCACACTGAGCCCAGAGCTAGACGTGGAGCTCGATCCCACGACTGTGAGATCATGACCTGAGCTGAAACCAAGAGTCAAATATTTAACTGAGTAAGACACCCAGGTGCCCAATCCTCATCCATTTACTGGCACATTATTTTAATACAGGTTTCTTTCTGCTAATATATGAATGTTTGGAACTTAATACTTACTGGGCTGTGGTATGGTGGAAAGCTGTCAGAACTGATTCGAGGTGGTCGTGCACTGGGAAGGGGAAGGGGCTGGCTGACATTTGGAGGCTACAGCCCGCTCAGAACTAGGTGAGTCTGTGTGTTTGGTGTTTGCAGCCAACTGGGAGGTACTGATATTACCCCTGGAGTACTTCTTAGCAAAAAGAAATACCAGAAGCTCCAGGTTTTGTGTTCAGGATCTCTTGATTGGAAGGGCATCTGGCCGTGGGGTCTCAATCGTCCCTGAGACTCCTCTCCTTGGAGGTTTCTTGGTAGTGGAGTACTTTTCTCTCCTTTTCCTTGCCCACGCAGAGGCGGCTCCACCCTTCCTTTTCATACCTTGTGGCACATCTAGACTTTGTGAGCAGTTCACCATTGGTGTACTTTTGTAGACATGTTTTGTTTTTGTTTGTATTAAAATGTATTTGCCGCGGGCACCTGGGTGGCTCTGTCGGTTAAGTGTCTGCCTTTGGCTCAGATCATGATCTCAGGGTCCTGGGATCGAGCCCCGCATTGGGCTCTCTGCCTAGCAGGGAGTCTGCTTCTCTGTCCCCATCTACCCTCCCCTCCCCCTCGTGCGAACGGGCACCATTCTCTCTCTCTCTCTCAAAAAAGAAAAAAACGTATTTGCCAGGCACACAGCCAGGCTTGGAGATTTTACAAATGAGTAAGAAGGTTCTTGCTGCTGAAGAACTTACAGTGAGGATGAATTGGGGTGAAAAACATGAAAATAGGATTTTAATATGTTGTAAATGCTAGGGTAGTGGGAGGGGCTTATTTAACATAAAACATTCTTCTAAGTGGTGCCTTAAATTTTATTACTTTTTAGTCGACCAGCCTTTTTATCCCTGTGTGTTCAAAGAACAGTCTGCTCACTTTTAGCTTGATTTCATAGGTGTTGTTCGGAGGTCATGATCCCTGTGTTTGGATAATTTCCCATGAGTGAATTACCATAATTTCTCTTATTTTCTTTCTGTTGTGCGTGTTTACCAGATCGTCCTGTATCTTCACACCCTCACTCACACACTCCTTTCGTGGGAGAGCGTGTGGAATTCCTGGACATGGGAATCTTTCCGTATGTGTGGTCTTACAGCGGTTTGTTCCGGAATCAATTTTAGATGTTCTGTTGTGGATCCTGTAGCTCGTATTGTCACACCTTTGGTCAGAGAAACTGTTCCGTTGTGACCCACTTCATTGGAGACGTTGTTACTAGTGGCAGGAACACCATGGAAGGGACACCAGACTCTTCCACAAGGAGGGTTCTAGTATGAAACCACGAAATGCTAAGCGACGGAACGATGCCTATTCCCCAGCTCAGAAGCCGTGCACCTCGAAGAAACGGGCTGTGGTACCACCCGCATCCCACGTTGGTGGCAGGTTAGTGCCGGCGTCCCGTGCCTAGTTTCATCAGGTGCAGGGGTGCTACCTCTGAGGACCAGGCATTGGTCGAGGCAGCAGATGGACTAGTGGTGATTAGCCCGGGAGCTCATGAAGCAAGATAAGCCCTTTGTATCTGATGGCTTTCCCTTCTAGTTCCTAGGCCTTTGAAGTGCTGCATGTCTGAAAATAATTTGCATAGAATTACTTGAGCTCATCTGTTAACTAGCAGATATGAAAGCAAACGATTACCACAGTTACTTCTTAAATAAAGCCCTTTTTTTCCCTTGATGTCGGTGTCTTTTTGGCCTACCTCACCATCTTCTGTCTTCCTCACTTTGTGCTTTGCTTCAGAGATAGGGTCATCTGCCTGAATCCGGGTCTCCAGATTATTACCCTTGCTGCCAAAAGCAAGGTCCCACTTGGAACCTTTTCGGTTATCTCTGTGGCCTCATCCAGCAGACTTACTAGCCCAAGTTCTGAAATCTCTTGATTCTTCTCGTTCCCTCAGTGCTTGTCATTTGGGGTCTTCAGCTGGTTTCGTGGCCATCTTCGTTAATGGGGTCTGCCGGCTGGACCTCCTGGCCTGCAGAGCCCCATATCCAGCTGTTCCCTGCTCAGACCTTAGGGTCCCTTCTGTTCTTTCCTGGCCTTTCGAAGTCCAGCTCCACATTGAGGGTTGAGTTGTCACCTTTCCTGCCATCCCCTCCCCCCGGACTTTTTCCTGTAGATCTCATACTGTCTTTTCTTCTTTTCAGCCTTGGTAGGTGGGACCTGAGCTCCACAAGGGCAAGTTCTGTGTCATTTATCTTTGTATATTCAGGGCCGAGTTCCTGGGAGTGAGTTATCCTGTGCTTATCGTGCTCCGCTTTCAGCCTGAATAATCCTTGCGGCTCTTGGTGTCTGGGTTTTCTGACCGAGAATTACCCACGGACCTCAGGGCTGTCTTCTCTGAATCTCATCTCCTTGCGATTTCTCTGCGCCCGAGGGTTTTATGTGGTCCGGTAAATGAAGCCCTACTCCGCTACCGGCCATTCAAGCCGGAACATCATCCATTCCCATATTTAAGTCATCACCAAGTTTTCTGTTAAGTGACTCTTGAATTCCTTTACTTTGCTCTCATCAGCAGTGTGGTGGGAGCAGCTACCCTCCTCTCTTGTGCAGAGACTGCACTGCGGCCCCGTCTAACCCCCTGTGCTGGCGGCAGCTCTTTCTAGAACATCCATCTCCCCTTTCCCTTTTATTTAAAACTATCCTTTGCTCTTAGATAATTTAAACATCCTTGATGTGGCACCTTTGCACCGTCTGACAGAGAAATGTCCTAATATTTTGAGGGCACAAGTAACGATTTTAATACTCTGAGAAGCAGATGTTCTAGAAGAGGACATTTGTTTACACTTAAAATGGGGACTCTGTGTTACGACTTAGGCACGTGCGGGACTATAGGCTTTCCCTACATTTAAATGTAATTGGTTCCTAGAGCCTGCCGCTGAAGGTAAGACAGAAGAACTTACTTGGCATTTGCCGCGGCTTTGGTCTGCTGGCCGAGAAACCCCTCATGTGAGTGTGGGTGGCACAAGGGGCAGAAGTACAGACTTTTCTCGCTGTTTCCGGAGAGAAGCACGGCTAAAAGTGTGTGCAGGGGACGGCTTTCCTTTGTATGTTTGTTGTACATTGTACAGTGTATTTTTTAGTTGTAGTGCTGTATGTAAATTTTTCTTTTTCAGATTTCTCTTTTTCAGTCATGTTATTCATTTATGCCTGCAACCTGCTGACTTAACGATGAAAGATGTAGAGTAACGTGTCTACATTTTTTTCCCTCTGGCAGTGTGGATCTCCTAGACTAAAAACTAGCTTGTCGTGGATGCTTTGTTTCTGTAACAGGATCCCGTTTCTGGAAGACGGCTGCTTTTTAGGGGTGGAGAACCTTGGTCAATAAAAATATCCTTTAAAAGCTGTGTTCAATCAAAACTTACATGCGAGCGAGCTGTTCTGAGGCTGTAACCCTGTGGCCCGAGTGAGCACCGCTCTCGCACGTGTCATCAGTGTCATGTACTGTTTGGTTGATTGTTAGTTTGCTGGGGATGAAAACACAAGTGATCATATGCAGGCTGGTTAGATTAGTGATTTTAATATGAAACCATTGCTTTTAGAGTAATCATGGGCCAGACTGGGAAGAAATCTGAGAAGGGACCGGTTTGTTGGCGCAAGCGTGTAAAATCTGAGTACATGCGGCTGCGGCAGCTCAAGCGGTTCAGGCGGGCTGACGAAGTGAAGGTACAGCTCTCTCTTCTGGGAAGCGCACCCACGGTTAAGGATCGCCCCCCCCCCCCCAAAGATAAGTTTCAATTCGCAAGGGTCCATTTTCAGCCAAGGTCATATTTATAGTAAGATAAATGAAGGCTGGGAAGCCCAGGGCCCTGATCTGTCTTAATTAACATGAAGATGGTCCCAGGCACAGGATTGAGAATGGAAAGACTGTGATCTAATGGCCGGTCACTGTGCTTCGAAAATCACTATCTTTTTAGTGTGTCCTTTGTGTTGCTTGGGCAGATTTGGGACCCAAATATAAAGGGATGTGTCTCAGGGTTTTATGTTTCTAAAGTCATTGTGATTTTGTTTTTATAAGCTGTTAACAAAGAAAGGATGGAATGATTTTCTGTTCCCCGCCCATTCTTAATAGAATAATACGTGTGGTGCTTTTGTGTTATTTGAATGTGGGAAACTACAGTTTAGTGTAAAATCCGTATGTATTTGAAGGAATGCTCCTGAAATTTTTGAGAAGTCACTAGATTTTAACCTGTGTTAGAGATACTACGAATTTTCTAACAATGAACAATTTCTCTTCTCCTCTCCTTCATTTTTTTTAAAGAGTATGTTTAGTTCCAATCGTCAGAAAATTTTGGAAAGAACGGAAATCTTAAACCAAGAATGGAAACAGCGAAGGATACAGCCTGTGCACATCCTGACTTCTGTGAGCTCATTGCGCGGGACCAGGGAGGTTGGTTAACTCACGCACTGTAGTAATTATCGGTGCATTCTGGTTTTTGCTGTTGCAATGTTGGTTGGTTACTGATAGGAAGTCATTCACCTCAGGATGTCCATCTTTTTATTGCTCTTTCTTTTTAATGGGTAACTGTTAGTGGTTGCCTTAGGTAACACCAGGAGCTTTTCCTTATAAGAGAGCTGTAGTGTTCAGCATATGTTTTTAGTTACCAGGTAGGTGGTGTGTAGATTTTTATCGGATTGTTGATTAAAAAAACCGTAAATTAAATACTCTTTAATGGCCTCATCAGATCACTGTTTAGAGCAAGGCATTCTGACTCACAATTGTCTTTTTTTCTGCCCCTTAATATGAATTAGCTATGCTATAAGAAATGTTTTCATTCATATTCATGGACTAAGGAAGTTATTTATTATTTGAATTATTTTGTTCAAACTCTAAGGCTCTCTAAGAATTTTTAAATTTGCTGTTGAGAGATCAGAAATCCTTTTTTATAGAATTTTTCTGAAGGAAGACAGTAGATCTTGAATCTGTTTCCAAAAGAAGGCAATAAATGTATTGCGGGTTTTATAATTAAAAGACACATAAAACATAGTGGCAGCAGAATGAAAAAAAAATGGCCGAAGCTTGGGGCACCTGGATGGCTCATTCGGTTAAGTGTCTGACTCTTGATCTCAGCTCAGGTCTTGATCTCAGGGTTGTGAGTTTAAGCCCTGCATTGGGCTCCATCCATGCTGGGTGTGGAGCCTACTTAAAAAAAAAAAGACAGTGGCAGAAGCTGACAAACAGTATCGAACCAATCAGTAGGGTTTTGGGTAAAGCAAAGCGGTACAAGTACCTGTCTGTACAGGAAAACACGGCGTGGGAGGTGGAGTGCTACTGGTGCTATTGGAACGGGCGCCCAAACAAGAAGGAAGAGTGATTTGGAGTTGACGTTACAATGCGCAGTGGCTAGTTGTTTCTCTGAGTGCCTAAACACAGAAAGCATCTAGACAGGGGGATCGATTCTAAAATGCGTTTTCGGTGAGGATGTGATACTTACGAAACATTGTTAATAAGCAGTAATCGGCTAGCACGTGAGACGCGCCGGCCTCAGAGACTCGCCAGTACTGTCACCGTAGCGCGGTCCTTGTGATGACCGTGATCGTGCTCTGGTGGGCTCTGTGGTGGCACATGACTTGGAATGACGCTTAGTCTTTTATTCACTTTGTCAGGTGATAGCTCTTTACAGCTTGGGCTTGCAGGTATGGAAGTATATATTCTACGCTGCTGACACCTTCCGCATCATCTGGGACAGGTCAGGGCCTACATGTTAGAGGTGAATGACTTTAATACACTAAAGGTGAAAGGGGTTCGTTTCTCTGCTAGTCAGTATGATCTCAAAAGGGAGAGGGATGGGGCTTATCAGTCATTCTTTTGAAAGTTTTGTCTGGTGACCTTTTGGAAATTTTGAGGATAAAGGACAAAGAAACTTTGTTCTTCCCAGTGGAATAGCTCTTAGAGATTTGGAGAATTAAGTAGGCACACTCGGAACACTTATTTTTGCCACCCATTTTGACTCAAAATGCCACCAAAAGCCCATCTTCTATTTATTAGTGAAAGTTAACAGCAGTTATGATTTCTGGTAATGTGCTAGGTACTCTGCACACACGAACCTCCTTCAATCTTTGCGATAGTTGAATTAGGCCTGTTTCTCCCCGAGACGAGGACGCTGGGCCTTGGAAGGCTAGTGAGTTCGCTTGCTCCAGTGATCTGATGCGGGCCCAGAAGAGCACACTTTGCTCAGACACATTAGGAAATGAGTAAAGTTCATTGTTTATTTACAACTTGAATTGTTCATATTATAATTTTAAGTACAGTTCACTCAAGTGAATATTTACTAATTCAATTTTGCTTTTGGTTCTGTCAAATGGAGATAAATCATTGAATGTAAAGGTACTATTTAATGTGAATTTATGCAAGAAATTGTAAGAAGAAATAGCATTGTAATAAAACAGAATTGCTTTCTAAACTTAGTACCCCATGCAGGTTGAGAAAAACCATTTTCACAAAATAGGAGGGAAAGGAGGGAAATCACCCCCTGCCTTAGGAACTTAAGTTTTTGTTTCCTGGAACTCTGACCTGGTCAAGGCTGTCAATTTCTGAGCTACTCTTGATAGCTGATTCTGCCTCAGATGATTCATCTTTTACTTCCCCCACTCCCAACCCCCTTTAAAGCCATCCTCACTGACTTTTGGAAATTGAACGCTTATGCAGTTTGTGATAAGCTTTTTGGTGTTCTCACAATAAAAATAATAAGATTTTAGGATTGAAAGGACTTTAATGATCTCTGTCTCATCTCCTTATTTTGTAGATGAGACTGTATCCCATTTTATTTTTCTTCAGTTTGAGCATTCCCAGCTGTACGTCAATTTCTTTTATATGCTTTAAAAGTTGGAGTCCGAAGTAGGTCAGAAGCAGGAGGATAAATAAAAGTGTGTTGTGCAAAGACTTTCCTAGTAGTAGGCTTGGCGGGAGTTCAGACTGCAGTGTTGGTCCAAACACCTAAAGTCTGTGGCTTTCAACGTTGGGAAGTGCTGTTATAACATTGTTTTAATTAACTGCTTATTTTTATAAACCGATCCTTTGGAAGTGCTGTCTTCAGTTTAAGTCCTTTGTGGCATGAGGACCTTTCAAGGACAATTTTCAGTTTTTCACTGAAGTCTTATAGTTTAGTTCCTGCTGTGCATGTAAAGTAGATGTGCTCAGTTTTAAAATGATTGGTTTTTATCTAGGTTATTGTAGTGGAGAACGTCTGACAAAGGTCACACACTCCCTGATGTAACGAAGCGGCCCCTGTAGCTGCTGACCTCAGATCAAGGAGCTCTGCAGTTGAACTTAGAGATTCCCGTCTTCAGTATCGTGTTTTCTTAACATGTGTTTCTAAGATATCTGTGGGTACATATTTTTTGGTCTCGAGGTTACAGAACCTAATCAGTGTGGC
The DNA here is from genome assembly GCF_902655055.1 of Lutra lutra. NCBI lineage: Eukaryota > Metazoa > Chordata > Mammalia > Carnivora > Mustelidae > Lutra > Lutra lutra. The sequence continues at coordinate 101,897,867 of NC_062288.1, read as the reverse complement.
CCATACAATTTTTATACAGACTGTGTCAATATTTTTCTTTTTAAAAATACTCCTGAATATTTGAAGACCTGGCGGTGTGTTTTACATTTATTTCCTTTGCTCTTTAGTTAATCTCTTCAAGGAACAGTCACCTTAAAAATGTCACTAAGTGGTAAGCACAGCCCAAGGGACGAACACCTTATTGACGGAGTGTGTGGCTGTTTATAAAAACCATTGCTTCGAGTTGATTTTTGTTACTTTGTCTTATCGGTAAAAAACTATCTTCTCTAATTCCTCACCTTGGTGGTCCTGTTCTTCAGTGTGTCTGTTTTTCCAGTTTTAATGAAGAAACTGGTTTAGGAATTACTCTTGTAGTTCTCACGAGTACATTTCTTTTTGTACATTTGTCCATTTCTTGCTGAAAACCAAATGATGCTTTCCTTCATTGATTCTTCATATCAAGATTTTTATTCCCTGTGTGTATTATCATTGAAAGAGAGGCTCGCTCCAATGATGTCTGTCCTCTGGGCAAGTGGTATGATTGGTTTAGTAATTTAAAAATATCCTGCCAGTATGCATTTCTAGATTCCCAGGAGAATTTAATGTTCTTGTAGGAATTTTGTGTCTTGTTTACTAATGAAAATAGCATTTTTAGTGTATATGGAAATGTGGGGTTCTTCAGGATGCCTAACACAGCGGCATCATTAGAAAGACATCATAGTCCTTGCATTTATGAAGAATTAAAACATTTTAATACATACAGGTTTGATCCTCATGGTAATATTTGAAATGACTATGAGTTCATCATCTGTCATTTGATATTTGCAAATTTTTTGTGGGAGTGTTGGAGAGGCTTCTATCAAAATAGTAGAAAGTAAGTTCTTTTATACCTTTGCAGTTTGGACTCACTATTTTTATTGAAGGAGAGGGATAACGTTGTCTCGTTTGCATGTAGACACTTGATTGCATTATTTGTTGACTCATAATACTCTTTCCTTAGTTAATTGTAAATAGAAATTTTTGTTACTCTTTACCAAGAAAGAATGATACAATAGTGTAACCTGTATATAATTTAGTGCTCTTAATTACACTCTCAACTTTTAGTATAGCAACTGTTTTCTTTCCTTGGTAAATTTCAGGATTGCAGAACCAGTAGGTCTAGATGCTCATGAGCCATCTGAGCAAACATGGCAGGGAGCAAGGTCATTTTTCTCATGTTTTAGAAATAAATGGATGGTTCTTGGTCTGAACACAGCCTTCCTTTCTTGGTGCTTCAAAGAACCTAGTTTCCAAGTTGCTTACTGTAGCTCTTTGCCTTTCTTTAATCATTTATTAGTATTTATTTGGAGGGTTGAGTCCTGTGTTAACTCTGCCAGTCCTTCCCACCCATATAACTTTTTAAGAAATCACTGCAGCCTTAGCTTCCTCTTGGCTTTTTTTAGGCTGAACGTTTCTTACATGACCTAAGGAGGCTTTTCCTTTTTTTTTTTTTTTTTTTTTTTGAAAAGAACTAGTTGTAAGTGTTTTATGCTTTTCCAAGAGGTCATTTTAGAAAAAAATAAGGGTCACTTACGATGTTTGCATTTGTATATCACTATCATATTAAATATATATCATATACTTGATGTCTGAGTTTATTTTTTAGACTTCAGATTCTGTATCTGACATTTGGAAAGTGAATTTTTCAAAAATGTCAAATGTGTATTTTGTGCCCCCAATAAACCAACAGAAGTTGCTTTCAATTGCCGTTTTTCTCCTAGAACATTGCATATATAGTTGGTGTTTTACATACACGGATAAGCAACTGTTTAACTGACTACAAAGATCGAGCTCATTGATCAAGATCAGTGATCACTGATCTACAAAGATCAGTTCTTTTCCCAAAATGCAGAACCACATTTTTACAGCTCCTTTAAGAGCAGATTGAACCAGAAGAAATGCTTGTCTAGCCTGCATTGTTAAAAATTGTTTATTGCTCTGAAGAAATAAAATTTTATTAGATCTAGAATTTCTGGGATAACGTGGATTGACTTAAATTTACTGCTTAGGATTCTGCTTTATCTTAACAGATTTTATAAAAGAATATTACTGGAGTACCATTTTGGGAGGGTCGGACTGGTTGCATGAATACCTCGTATTGATCGAGGCAGTTTTATACCAGGTCATGTGAACATCTCTGTGGTTAATGAAACTTTAATTGTTCTCTTCAACTGAAAGGCCATTGCAAAATGACTCTTGAGAATTCAAATTACACTGAAATACATAAAACAGAAGGCAGAAGTTCTGTAGTCCAACCCCTGTGATTTTTAATCTTTCTAATCTCTTTTTCTACATACAACATATTGATAATGATAATACATATTTCAAAAGGTTACCGCCCAGATAAAGTGTGCCTGCCAATTTGGGCCATCACTTAAAAAAAAATTTTTTTTTTTTTTTTTTTTAGTATATGTACACACCCTGTTACATTAGTTTCATGTGTAGGGCTTACTGGTTCAGTTTCTCTGCTCCCCATGCTGTGCTCACCATGAGTGTGGCCACCGTCTGTCACCACACCCTGTGTCAGTACTATTGATGATATTCCCTGGGCTGCCTTTTACTTTTTTAAAAAATTAATTAATTTTTTTGAGAGAGTGCGTGTGCAAGAGTGCGTGGGGCGGGGCAGAGAGAGAATCTCAGGGAGACTCTGTTGAGTGCAGAGCCCAAAGGGGCGCGAGCCCATGACCATGTGATGGTGACCTGAGCTGAAGCCAACAGTCGGCTGCTCAGTCAACTGAGCCGCCCAGGTACCCCTGCTGTGCTTTTTATTCCCGGAAAGTAGTCATTCCCCTACTGGAAACTGTGTCTCACTCCCCTCCCCCATTTTGCCCATCTCCCCACCCCCTGCATTTTGGATCATCACTTCTGCAGCCTCGGTCCAGGTCCTCCGTCTCTAAGAACGCAGGGTTCGATACTGTGAATATACCACCGCTTATTGCTATGTTCTTAAATAGACGAACATTTAGGTTTTAATTTTTTTTACTTTTGCAATTAGTATTTCGGTCAATACCCTTCATCTACATCTTTGCATCCTGAGTGATTTTGTAGGAGGAGTTCCTAGAAATAAAATTACTCGGTCAAGAGCATATAGGCATATTTAAATTTTTGTGGGTATCACCATAGCTTTCTCCTGAAAGATTTTCCATCTACACCCCACCAGCTGTTTATGGTCGTGTCTGTTTATCTCTGTTCCCAACGTATCATAGTGGTCTTTCGGTCTTTGTCAGTGTGATAGGTAAAAAGTGATCAGTTTGTTTGCTTTAGATTACTTATTGAATGAGGCCAAGTTTCTGTTGTTTATATTTCATAATTAACTGTTAGGGTGTTGGATCTGTTAAAATTAAGTTGAACTGTTTCTTAGGATTTTTAAGGACTTTGTATATTATTAAATATTCATTTTTTAAATCATGTTTTACAGATTCTTACCCCCCATTCCCCACATTTTGATGTTATTTCTGGTATATTTTGATTTATAGAAGTTTTACATATTTATATAGTCAAATTAGAATTTCTTTTGATTTCTGTGTTTCTAAAGGCTTAGAATGTGAAGATTATATAAATTACCTTTGCATCTTTCTGTTTAGTTGCTTTCACTTATCAGGAATTTCCTTTGGTATAAACAATGAGTGAGGATATGGTTTTTAGTATTTTTCTGTTTAGCTTTCTAGTTGTTACAGGGCTATTTAGTAAATAGTGAACAGTAGAAGCAGTTACAGATCTTTTCTGTGGGGCGCCTGGGTGTCAGTGGGTTAAGCGTCTGCCTTAGGCTCAGGTCATGATCTCGGGGTCCTGGGGTCCAGGGATCAAGCCCCGCATGGGCCTCCCTGCTTAGCGGGGAGCCTGCTTCTCCCTCTCCTGCTCCCCCTGCTTGTGCTCTCTGTCAAATAAATCCATAAATAAATAATCTTAAAAAAAAAAATTTTCTGCAAGAGTCAGGAGATGTGGCTGACCTGATCGGTGGTCCCCGATCTACCCCCTGAGCAGATCTACCCCCTGAGCCGGGACTTTGTGCTTCTCGGAGGCCTGGTGCCGGTGTCGGCTCTCTCCAGAAATTGCGCCACTGCTGCCCTGTAGCTTTCAGCCCCGTCAACTCACGGAAGCTTCGGGATGAGCGAGCTGCTGCGGCTTATGGAAGCGGGGGCTTCACGGTATTCCGTCTCCCATATGTTAGTTTTTGCTTTCTTTTGTTTTTGTTTTTTCAGGGGGCAGAAATGATCTCATTTTCCACTCCTAGGGCTACTCTTGAATTAGGTATTCGAGTTTGCTCGACTCCGGTTAGCTGCGTCCTATGCCATTTGGGTGTTCTGTAGTTTGACCAAAACGTATGTACGTGGCTCTCGTTCAGTTTCTGGTTTCCAGTTGTTTTAGCAAAACTGGCGTTTGTAGATTATGATTATGGAGAGTGATTTAATACAGCCCCTTCTGACCCCAGACTGCATTGGGTTTTCTCTGTGCATTGGGTTTTAATAAGATTCACTTATTATATAGGCTGATGTATTTATGGTTGCTTTCATTTGATATTAGGCTTTTGAAATTAGGAGGCAGGGAAGAGTTTAAAGGGTCTAAACTTGCTGAAATTGCATTCCAAATATTCTGTGTTCTATGTTAAATGCCTGTGTGTGTGTGTGTGTGTGTGTTTTCTGGGAAGAACTGTAAGAACTGGCACTTAGAGGATTTTTGTCTTTCTGTGATGCTTACGTGAGCTCAGAAGCAAGAGCCCTATGTTGCCGGTCGAGGTTTTCCTGCCAGTCTGGGATGGCTCTATAACATACTTAACAACAAAAATGGAAATAATTGAGAATCTGGTTATGAGCCACTCTTTGATTCCTTAGCCCTGATGCCCTTGATCAGCTGCTTGTATTAATACGTCTGTGTCGTGATCTGATGAGAAATTTTTCTTCCTGTTGTTTAATTCTCATGTCTTCTATTCCCCTTCTCCTAATCAGCCTCCGAGACCTGGTTAGGGACTGATTCTGTCTAGCTTCTTTTCATCCAAACTTGGTATTTACTCATTCTGGTTTTTTTCTTTAGGACTTCAATCGGCATAGAAGCAGTCAGAAATTAAATTATATGCATTGTCATTTTCACCAGAAGGGCTAGCTTAAGATTTGGATGTGGTATCTTTTCTCTGCTGGGATTTTGAAGAATAGAGGCAGTTTCAGAAATCATCCTCTGCTTTTCTTTAGAGTTTGGGTGGCAGTTGGTGCCTTCTTTCCTTACCCCTTAGCTGTAAGATGGTTCCTGATGGTTATTACTTGGAAAGGCTGAAGGATATTAGACAATATCAACAGTGCGTTGTGTCTCTGGCATGAATTAAATGGACCAACCAGTATCCAAGAATATTTTTAACTTGGCTAACTGACTGTATTTTTTCCCCCCACTATATGGAAGTTGGACTTCACCCTTCTGATGTTAAAGATCGTTCAGAGACCAGATGTCCATGGCTATTTCCTTTGGGATGTCCCACTGTAAAATGGGGAGTCATACCGACCTCATAGGGTAGTGGTGGATTTTAAAGAAGTTAACTTTGGTAAAGTCTCTAGCACAGTGCTTGGCACATAGTAGGTGTGTTAATTTCTTTCCCTTCCCTGCAGGCCATTCACCTGCTCTTCCCTCTACGATTTTCCATAACACAGTTTTTACTTGGAACCAGCCTTCTGCCAAGAGTCTCACTTTGGTTGTGTCCTCCTACAACTTCTATTTTTGGCTTGACTTCCCTCTCCAGCTCCCAGTGGTCCAGCCACACAGTCGCCTATTGTACCAGCTGGTTGATGTAAGTCTATCCATCCTCAGAGGAACCCGGTCACTTACCAGTAAGCTGTGTTTCTCTGAAAATGTAGCATCCTTGATAACTAATAGGCTTTTTTCTCTTCTTTACCACTGATGATGAATCACCTGTAATGACTTCCTTGTGTGATCCTCAAGTAGGAATGAGAATTGGAGAATTTTATCCATTGATGTAGGTCTCCTAGTGAGTTCCTGAGCCCAGGACACTTGCCCGATCAGGTAAAATGCTTTGGAGACCCATGAGGTCAAAATCCTTTACAGTATTGTGATATGAGACTTAATTACATAAACTGTCAAGGATGATACATTTTCAAAGAAAAAAAGTTACTGGTAAGTAACTGGAATTTTTTGAGTAATTTTCCTGTTAAGTCAATAAATAAGAATTCCCAAACTTGTTTTACCAACAAATGCTTTTGCATTTGAATATTATTTCATAAATGAAAGGAATATGGTTATTAGTTAAGGTTAATAGTTCAGGAATGGCTTAGGTTTCTAGAGATACTATGTAGATAATGAGGTGGGTATAGGCCTTCCGTTTTCTAAGTAGATGCTCTCTTAGCGTTACAGAGAAATTGGAGTGAAACCTCCCATTAGGCAAAATCAGCAAGTGCAGTCTGTTCATTCCAGAAACATTTTTTGAGTGCCTACTCTTTTTTGAGACACTGTGCTGAGTATCGTTGCGAGACAGAGAAAACCACACTGTCTCAGCTGCTTTTGCCCTCAGAGAGCTGATTTCTGGCCCCTTGGTGACGCTGGTGGGTCTCAGGGTTGAGAGGCTGGGGTCTGACAGGTGCGGGGTTGGAGACAGTACTGAGCGCTGCAGCCTTTGCTGTCTCATTTTTGTGCTTCTCTAAGTTCTTTCTCTTCAGGGGCAAAAATCACTGGACCTCATTCAGTAGCTCCAGAGCATTTTCTACATCCTTAGAGCAAACAGATGAAGTAGAGTCCCTCCTGTCTCGTAGTTGAAAGGAATAGTAAGCTGTCTAGCCTTAAGTCTGACCTTGGGTTCAGATGTTAAGTTCACAGGTGGGTAAGTCAGAGTTGGAGAGGCAACACGCTCTCCTTCCCGCCCCAACCTCTAAAGGAGGCTAATCTTCAGAATTAAAGCCACAATATTAATTTACTCCCCTCCAAGTGTAAAAGAAAACCCCCAAACTCTAATTTTTTTGGTAAGAAATTAGTTACTTTGTATTTAAAATCCCTGGACAGTGTATACTACTTGGTTCCGTAATTATGAAGAGCCCTGACCCCACAGTTAGGCAGTTAGGTGGGGAGGAGCGGGGTTGACGTGGTAGTAAGAGACTTGGTAGTAAGAGGACTAAGAGGAGGGCCTGGGAGAGAGGGCGTGTGGCTGGCAGCAGCCCGGGCGCAGCTGTGCGTGGTCTCTGACCCTCCGAGCATCTCAAGGGCAGGGCGCAGCCCAGAGATGAGGCGCGTGGGTGTTGAAATCAGACTTAGGCTTCCATCCTGGCTTGGTAACTTCCTACCTTTCTGACTAGGCAAGTTATTTAACTTCTGTGAACCTCAGTCTCCTCCTCATTTGTGGGGTTGTGATGCTGGAGGCTGAGAGGAGCAGTGGTTAAGATGATGTCTACAAAGCACTTAGCACAGTGCCTGCAACATAGTACGTGCTCAATAAATGTTCACTGCTATTACTGGGTTATTGGACGGATGGATGAAGAACCGAATCAGAGATGAGAGCGCGGAACAGGGAGGGATGCTGGCTCTGGAGTTTTAGTGGACCGTACACACCTTCTCATTTACTTGAGCTGTGAGCTTTCTAGTATTATTATCTTTATCTTGGCCCTTTTGGAAAGCAAATTAATGGATTAATCACTGTCACAGTTCTTTCTACTCTTATCTTTAAACCTTCACTTCCACCAGGAAGGAACTGTTTTGTTCCGCAGTGACTGTGACCATGGCAAGATTGTCCCGCTGGCCTGATGAGATGCTGAGGGCCAGGTGTGGCCTGTAAGCCAAAGATTTTCACTGTAATTTCACCAAATCTAGTCCTGCTATTTTTAAGACCTCTCCAATAAAAATCAAACATTTAATAATTACGTGTGTGTATATATATGATTTTTGTTTCGTTTTACTCCTTCAATTCTTCTTTTTACTCTATTTTCACTCATTGTAGCTTATGAATATATGTCCGAGGGTATTTTTGAGCAGGTTCTTGGAAGCCTTATGATTGGGTAATGGTCCTCTTTAAGAAAAGCTGGATTCCTAGACAGTATAGAAAGTGCTGTGGTCCTTCGGGTACAGATTTTTACCGTATTTCATAGAATCAAAGATGCAAAATTTTGAACATTTTAACATCTGAAGCTGAAATGCATCTTAGAATTGCTGTGATAAGAAAGCATTATGTTACAGTTTGACTGGCAACATTATTTTCTCACTGATACAGAAAGTAATGGAATGCCTTGAAATTGAGGTCATCACAGGTTGGATGAAATACGGTATTTCAAGAGAGTAGATGCACTTAAACATTCTAGAATACGGTATTGGTGGCAATATGTGTAGTGGGTAAGAGCGGAGGCTCCAGAGTCAGGCTTTCTTTCTGGGATGAAATTTTAGCCCTATCTACTGCACGACTTTGGGCCAGTTACTTACCTTTTTTTCACCTGAGTTTTCTCATCTGTAAAATGGGGGCTAAGAATTAGTCCTCATCTTACAGTGTTGTCAAGAGGACAGAATATGATAAGACATGTAAGGTGTTTAAAATAGTGCCTCGCACATAGAAAGTGCTCAATAATGCTAGCTATTACTATTAATTTAGAGATTATACTTTTGCAGAATGGATATGAACTTCTTTTGTTGTGATTGAAATTCAGATCTGTTACTACCCTTCATTTTTGTTTATCATCTGGTAATATCAGTAAATGATGCTTGGGCTTTTTAAAAGGGAGGATAAAGATAAGAAAGATGAACCTAACAGTTTTCATATTCTTATTAAGTGAGATTTAAGAGGCATATTTGGTATATATAATATTATTCCACGTGGTTGAGATCTAAAAGAAATTAAGCATCGAGCTAGGAAATTTATAGTGAGTTAACCTGAGGCTAGCACATAGTGTTTTTGATTCTGGTTGATATTGGTAAGTATGGGAAGGGTTCTTGGAAGCTTTTGAAAATTTGCAAAATCTGAAGCATTTTTTTCACCTTAAGTAAAAGAAAGTAAGAAGGAGAGAATCCCTCATGGTTGTTAGGAACCTTGTTGTCTTAGCTAAAGGAATATCCTTTTCAAAATTACCTAAGTACGCAGCATCCCTTTATAATATGTTGACAGCTTAAGGTTGTCTTTTAATTCTTATGAGTCAATTTTATTTTTTCTGTTCTAGTGTTCAGTGACCAGTGACTTGGATTTTCCAACACAAGTCATCCCATTAAAGACTCTGAATGCAGTTGCTTCAGTACCCATAATGTATTCTTGGTCTCCCCTACAGCAGAATTTTATGGTATGTAGATCATGCGTCATCTGCTTACTTGATAATAACTTATTTTAAATAAAATACAATTTTCTTGTCAAGGTGAATAAAAAATAATGTAAGTAAAAAAAAGTTATCAAAATGATAACACTCAGGGATTTTTTTAAACCGATATATATTTTTTAATAAACCTTTATGGTGTTGCTCTTTTTCTAGTCTTTCCTAGTAAAAATATTCTCTAAAGAAGAGTGTTAAGCAGAAATCCTACCTGGGATTAAAAATATGTTTAAAAGATGAAGCTTATAGTTCTTATGCTTGAAAAGGTCAGTCAGTATTCTGTAATTTCAGTCTGATATATAGGTTTTATAAATTGAGAACTTTTGTTGAAGCGGTTTTAGGCAGCATGTTATTAAATGATAATGTACATTATGAAATATTCTCAGGACTTCTAAAACACAAAGTTTAGCATATTTCCACAGATAAAACTGGCCCAATAGCTTTTGTGACAAAATGCTGGTATTTAATTCTTTATAGAAGTAGGATGAAGGAAGGTGAAACGAGAAATTTGAGTGCTCATTCTTGACTTGTGTTGTTAAGTAAAAAATATGTAGTTTTATTACTTACTTGATATGTAAAATAAGCTAGAAGTGTTGGTAGATGGAATTGCTTACTGTTGTTGTTGTTGTTTTTTTTTTTTTAAGCATCTTCCATGAACTCATAACCCTGAGATCAAGAGACATGTGCTTTACCAACTGCCAGGCACACATCGAGACTTTTTTTTTTTAAGTTATTTATTATTATTTTTTAAAGATTTTATTTATTTATTTGACAGAGATCACAGGTAGGCAGAGAGGCAGGCAGAGAGAGAGGAAGGGAAGCAGGCTCCTTGCTGAGCAGAGAGCCTGATGCGGGGCTCGATCCCAGGACCCTGGGGATCATGACCTGAGCCGAAGACGGAGCCTTTAACCCCCTGAACCACCCAGGCGCCCTAAAAGACGTTTCTAATGTCTTTAGTAACTAAAAGATTTTATAGCGAGGGATTAAAGACAAACTTCAGATGTTCTTCTATAATTGCCTCGTATGTTTAAGGCTTCTTGCAAAAACATTTAATTTAAGAATTATATTGCAAGAGCTTATGGGAGATTTCACATTTTCTTAGAGTAAAATTCTGAAAGGTTATAGTGTTTAATACTGTTTAGAATTATCTGTGAGTTTTGCTGGTCACTGACCAAGGCAAATAAAGCAGACTATCTTTATTATGATTAGGATATGTTTTTTTTTTTTTTTTTTTTTTTTTTTTAAGAATTTATTTATTTATTTGACAGACTGAGATCCCAAGTTGGCAGAGAGGCAGGCAGAGAGAGAGGAGGAAGCAGGCTCCCTGCCAAGCAGAGAGCCCAAGGTGGGGCTCGATCCCAGGAGCCTGAGATCATGACCTGAGCCAAAGGCAGAGGTTCAACCCACTGAGCCACCCAGGCGCCCCTAGGATATGTTTTGAGGGGTAAAGTTTACACCATACAGTTAGGAAGACAAAATAGCCAGTTGTGACTTAATTTTTGCTTTTATCCAGAAAAATTAACATTCCTAGTTTAAGTGGGATTAGTGAAAGTGAGATGTGCAGACTGGACTCTTTAGTTGTAAGTTTGGTTCTTTCTGGATAGATCAGGGCATTAAAATCTCAATTTTAATTTTATATCCCTTATGCACTTTCCCTCCCAATTGTCCTTTTCCCTATTCATTTAAGATTCTGTTGTCTTTCTGAACTTTGCAATTGTCCTAAATTTGTTACCTGGGGATTAGTTGAGATTTTCCCCTTCTCTCCGTTTTTCCCGCCTGCTGCTATGTGACGGTCCCCTGTGTGTCTCGTGGCCTTTTCCTCGTGTATTCTTTGCTGTGGATCGTGCGCCCTGCCTGAGGCTCCTACGCTGGCCGCAGCTGCCACGTCCTCCTCTCCTCTTAGCCAGTCCACTCTGTTTATCAGAATTTTCCTTCTAAAATTCTCCTTTTAACTAAGACTTCTTAAGACAGATCTGTCCTTGCTTAAGTCTCTTCAAATATGGACTTCAGAACCCTCCAGTCTTGATCTATCGTTACTCTCTTTTTTATCCTTCATTGAAGATTCTCTCCCTCCCGTGCTCGTCTGCGGACGGCCCCGTGTGTGCTCAGTTCTCTCTTCTCCCGAACTTTTCCTTAGGTCGGCTCTCTCGGCTGAGGTAGTGCCTTCTTTTTCTCCTGTTGTCTTCAGAACCTTCATAAGCTCATCTCTCCTCTTGCTTAGCATGATCAGTTTTTAAAAAAAATATTTATTTATTTGACAGAGAGAGACATAGCGAGAGAGGGAACACAAGCAGGGGGAGTGGGAGAGGGAGAAGCAGGCTCCCAGCTGAGTAAGGAGCCTCTTGCGGGGCTTGATCCCAGGACCCTGAGATCATGACCTGAGCTGAAGGCAGAGGCTTAACCATCTGAGCCACCCAGGTGCCCCCAGATGATCAATTTTGATAGGCATCTTTTTCCTGTAAGCATTGAAATATTGTATGTAATTGTAGAATGTTCTTATTTTATGTATAAGAGCAAATCCTTTTGGCATAAACTTTATGAAACTCTATTTTACATCCCCTAGATTTTTATTATATTGAAGGTCTGAATAACTAGATCATCGAGTGAAGTTTAGAAATCCTTATGTTATTATCCTGTTATATGGCTATATTAAGTGGTTTTGATAAACTATTCTAAGACACTGGGTGTATCTTCAAATTGATTGGTCATGTGGTAATATGCAATACTTTTTCCTTTCTTGAGGTACATAAAATAATGGTAAGTTTTAATGATTGATGACATGTCAGATTAGGTGAATAGCATATTTTTCTTAATTTTTTTTCCTATAAACTGTTTGATTTCTGAGATAATCCTTATTGATGGGAGGGCTCTTTATTTTATATTTTAGAATTTGCTGTCTATTAGTTTAGATCTGGAGAACTGAGTAGAGACATCTACTTGGGAAAAAAATCATAGTTTACATTACACTGATTTAAAAAATACCTTGATATTTAGGATAAGCCTGCTTTTAAAATATATTTTTTATTTTTAGGTGGAAGATGAAACTGTTTTGCATAACATTCCTTATATGGGGGATGAAGTTTTAGACCAGGATGGGACTTTCATTGAAGAACTAATAAAAAATTATGATGGCAAAGTACATGGGGATAGAGGTGAGCCCTGTGTTTATTCTCTTGGAAAAAGGGGCCAAAGAATTGAGAGATATTTTGAATTTTTTAAGTATAGGTATGGAAAAGATTTTTAATATCGAAAGTAAGTTTTTTGACTGGCCTGGGCCTATTTTCAAGCCTAAACATTTTGATGTTATCCCTAACTGTTTTTAAATTGAAAAATCATTTTTACTATTTGAAAATGATGCATAGTTGGTTATAACATAAATTATGAGGCCAGTAACATGTAAATTAAATAGACTTGTTTGGGTGTTTGTAGGTTTTAAGATTCCTTCACGGTAAATTAGGGTCAGGGCCCTGCTTGCGTGACGCGTGGGCTCCAGAAGGCCCTATGCTCAGAAGGACGCCCCACTTAGCTGCCACAGGACCTACACTTCTGCCACTGCGACCACCATGGGTTTCTGTCCCATCCCGGAGACCCCAACGAAGCATCCAGCAGGAGGGCGGCGTGTGTAACATCATCACCATCCCTTCTCTCCGGAAGAGTTGTTAGGAGGAGGCTGAGGCCACAGTTAGTTTCTAGAGAATTAGGTTGGAGTAGCGGGCGCTGGAAACTTGGGGAGGGTGTGATGAAAGAGAAGGTACCAGGTGTTGAAGTTAAATTCCTCCTAACTTTGCCTCAGGCCAGTCTTAAAAATGATCTCTTGCCTCCTTTTAATGATGTTCTAGTGGTAATTAATAGGCCTGGCTGTTTCTTCCAGGTTAGAAAAGGCATATGTAAAATGTTGTCATCACCACTTTCCTCTGTATTTCTGATATTTGACTTGATGAATTTCAGAATGTGGGTTTATAAATGATGAAATTTTTGTGGAGTTGGTGAATGCTCTTGGTCAGTACAATGATGATGATGATGATGATGATGGAGATGATCCCGATGAAAGAGAAGAAAAACAGAAAGATCTAGAGGAGAACAGAGATGGTATGTCTGTGTATTAGGCTTGTGTGTAGCCCTGACAGCATTTTTCAAAAACAATAAAGTACAAACAGATGTTAATTCTTCCTTTCTCTTTTTCCTTTTCTGAACTAGCATATCAATAGTAATAGAATCAGAATGAGAATATCATTTGTAACATTTCATCCTGTAGTTAGGCATCTTTATTTCCTTTGGCTGACGAAAGAACTTACTCGGTTTTTGGGATTTTGCTGGGTGATCATCGAAATCATCATTAGGATATAACCTGTAGATCACTGACTACGTGTAAGTAGTGAGTGTGCCAGTCGCTCTCTGTGCTCCGCAAGGTGGCTGTTAGTGTCAGATCTCTTTTGTAGTTGGAGAGACGGGCTTAGTGCAGTTAAGGAACTTACTTAAGACCACGCTCTTGGGGAGAAACAGAGCCCAGAACACTATGATGGTAATCCCTCTGACTGCTTGAGAGTTTTAACCCCTACACTAGTGAAGTCTTATCAGAAAAATAGAGGACCCCACACCCGAGCCCACAGTCGGTGGAGACTCGGCATAGCACGTTATTAAACAGCGTAGAAGAATGGGGAAAACCCGCAATCTGAAGGAAGCGTAATGGTTACGTAACAGGCAGTGATCATGTGGTTCCTCTCCTTGGCTTGTCGGTGAAGAAACAGACCCCAGTGGATAGTGGCCAGGCGAGGTCACAGACCCAGTGGGTAGCAGAGCTGGGATTAGAACCCGTGTCTTCGGCCTCCCGGTGTGCCTTAAACTTTCCATATTTGACTTGGAGGTTTTTGTTTGTCTGGCTCACCAGCGCTCCGTGGATACGTATGACACGTGTCAGAAGTAAGTGAAACACAGAGTCGATAATTTCTTAGGAAATCCGCTTTGTTAGATGTAGTTGTGTGGAGAGAAGGAAGGATTGAAAACTTGTTTACTATGATTTTTTTTCCCTTTCATATTTCCCCATTTAGATAAAGAAATCCGCCCACCTCGGAAATTTCCTTCTGATAAAATTTTTGAAGCCATTTCCTCAATGTTTCCAGATAAGGGCACAGCAGAAGAACTAAAGGAAAAGTAAGATTTGTTCTTTTGAGGCGGTCTTGCCTTGTATGGTACGAAGCTCAGCATTTTGGTTTGTCAGAAACGGAACTGATGTAGCTGGTGAGCCCTTGGGCCTCCTCTGTTGACTGGCAGGGTTCTCGAAACCCGGCGTCTGTGGTGCTCTCCTCGCGACAGTCGCCTTAGGCACAGTAAACACATGACATCATTGACGGTCGTACGCGGAGAGGGGGAATTTCTCCGGACCCTTGTAGAGACGTTGGTGTCACTGACGTTTATTTTCATTAACATGGTAACATTTTTCATGATCTGGCTCCTACCTGTGAACTTGATTCTCGATATACCATGCATAATTTTTAATTGGTTTTTCATCTAAATAGATTATTGTCGGTTAGACCTTTCCTTTTGTGTTTCGGGCAAGACGAACACCACAGCCAGTACCCGGCCCCATTCGGAAACTGTCTTTTCGGAGTGGTTTTGGCCCCACCTTCACTTGGCGTTTTTCTTGGTTAACGTTAGGTACAAAGAGCTCACCGAGCAGCAGCTCCCCGGCGCGCTTCCTCCGGAATGCACCCCGAACATAGACGGACCAAACGCTAAGTCTGTGCAGAGGGAGCAAAGCTTGCACTCGTTCCATACGCTTTTCTGTAGGCGATGTTTTAAATACGACTGCTTCCTACATCGTAAGTGCAATTCCTGTACGTCTTCATTCTTTATCTTCGTTGTGGAATCACGGCTCAAAGCAACTTGGAAAGTGTTGTCGTTTATTATAACTAGAATTTACCATTTAATCTGGCAGTGATGATTGAAAAATATGTTAGGATCAGAGTATCGTTCTTTTGTACTTTGTTGCTTGAGGGCTGCTGTGAAGTCTGGCACGTGTTTAATTTGGACCACGTGCCTCCCACGAATTTGGATTACAGGTCAGTGGTTTTTCCATAAATGCTAACCAAGCACTTGTTTTGTAATAAAGCTATTTCTGTGAACCGATAGCTGAGAGCAACACTGTGATATTGATGAACAGATTTTGTTGAGTAAGAAATTGGCTGAAAAGATGCTTATATGTTTTTGTCTATTTAGTGGTTTGTTTGGTTTTTTTGGGGGGGTCCTCTGAGTAAATTACTTTTAAAAATGTAGTCTGCATTTGGGGGGCAGTCTGGGTGGCTGTCGGCCAAGTGTCCCGACTCTTCACTTTGGCTCAGGTCGTGGTCTCAGGGTCGTGGCATCAAGGCCCCCATCTGACTCTGCACTCAGTGGGGGGGTCTGTTGGGAGATTCTCTCTTTCCCTCCGTGTCCCAGCCCCCCAACTCCGTGCCCCTCACTCTCGCTTTCTCTCAAAAGAAAAAATCTGCATTTGAATACGAGGAAAGCATAAAATGCTGTTAATGAAATTTAAGTATGTCACATATAATACTGCTTTATTTTTCTGACATTGCTGGGGAGTGAGGTTTCGTAGGAAATTTTCTAGGTAACGGGAACTTTTTAAGCACCATTGAAAAAGCACCAACTACTTTTGAGGCTCATTATTTTGAAAACATATTTGATATCTCCTTGGTCTCCTAAGCAGAGTTTACTTAATAAAGGTTAGCTTTATCCATGTTACAGTTTAGGGCGCCCATCTCTGTGGCAAGGCCACACTCTCAGGGACTTCTGACCTGGGCCAAGTTGTTCCCCCCTGTGCTGAGTGACCCTTTCGCATTCTGTGGCTTTTACAGAAGTTTCCCCCTCATTATCCAGTAGCACCTCTTAATGTTAATTAGCCCGCACATGCGGTTATATCTTGTCTCATTATGAATTTTTGCTCTGTCTGCTTTCATGTGCTGCATCTCATAATTTGTTGTGTGATAGGTATCTTGACCTGGAAATGGTGTGTGTGTGTGTGGCTTTAGTGGTGTAGCTACCTTTAATTAGAAAAATTTGAAGTAGATTTTCAGAATTATTATACTTCCCGTGTCCTTGCTATTGTTTACCTCCTAGTCTCAGTGATTTCGTAGCCGTAACAGTCTCTGGTGCCAGCCACGTGTTTTTCCAGCCATCGGACAAAGATCAAATATCTTTCTTGGGCTTGGCAGTGTTGTCTTCACACAGCCCTTGAAACAGTTGCCTTGAATTGCATTTAATTCGCCTTTACACACAGTCGTTGTAGAAACTATGTCCAATTTTTATTAAAAATATTATAAATTGCCTGCAGATACACGATAGCAAAAAAGGAATTGGGTGGACTCTCGACTTGGCAGTCTGTAAAACGGCCCCTTTCATTTGTTTGTAGATGCAGCGTCTCTTGTGTCTTGTTACACAGATGAACCAAAGGAAGTAAGATACTACTTTTAACATGAATTATTTTATTGTGATCTTCAGATTTGAGTAATTTCTGTGAACCTTGAACCTGATAATTACCTCTTTATTCAAGCTGGGGAGAAGAAGACAATTATTCCCTTTACTGAAGTCTGCTTCTGTGGAACGGCAGGCGGCTCACTGCAGCACTTGGAGAGCAGGGGTCCAGCAGCCGCGGTGGCCCCTTCTCCTTTTCTGGACGCTACAGCCAATCTCTTCACGATTTAGCCTTGATAGATCCCATAGGGATTCATTGCTTTCCATGAACTTTGACAAAAACCACACACCGTAGGTTTTTCCTAAGTAAGATGAGTCAGTAAATACATTAAACATATATTAAAGATAGCATTTTGTGCTTTCATTTTGTTTTTGTCTGTGTGAGAGGAGAATAACATAGTAGCACTTCATAAGCTTGTAAGGATTCAGTTTATTGCTCAGTGTAATTTACGCAGAGTCAAATAACTCAAAACAGTCCCCGGCTTGTTTTTGTCGTCATTGCTTACAGCAGGTTATCACTCACGTGATGCTGCATTTCAGAATGTAGTAAAAGGTACCAAGTGAATTCTCCCTGCCACTTCTGCCCTCCCCCATAGAGTTTGCACCTCACTTATGCCGTTCAGCACCAGTTTTTTCTGACAAAATGCAGATATTCTTCTTTTTCTGAGTGTCCTATTCAAAAGGTGCCATACTTTTCAGGCTCTTCCCCATTTCGACTAAGTACATATTGGTCAGTATTATTCCTGTCTGGAGAGCTGCGTGGTCTTCCGCTGTAAGAGGGGGAGAACTTACTGAGCTGATTCCTGAGGGTCAGCATTTGGATTGTTCTGTGCGTCACACGCTAATGGTGCTACAGTGAGTCACCTTGGCTGTACCTGTACATCATTTCCCACAAGTGCAAGTTAACCCAATGCCCAGTGTTTAGGTAGGCTTCGTTGTTTTGTATCTAACATTGGGTCGCTGGAATTTATTCTGATAGAATTTTTGATGCACCCCTCCTCCCCACCTCCAAGGCTACTGAGCCGTTTCCATACCTTTTACTGGAAAGTTCCCTGTTGGCTGCCCTGCCCACTGCCTTTGTTCCCCATTACCATGTGTGCTTGGGTCTCTTTTCTTTGCCTTTGTTCCTTGAGTCATTCTGTCCAAGAGGCTTTATTCAGAGATCTCCTGGCTATTCTTGCTTATTTTTAATGTAAATTTTATAATCTTAAGGTTGTCTAATTAAAAAAAAAAAAGGTCTAGTAGTATGTTTATTAGAATCCCTTTAAATTTATTAATTACCTAAGTGAAAACTGATATTTTAAAATGAGGATTAAGTATAACTATATGATCAAGTTACCTCTTGTGTCCTTTAATAAACTCAAATTTTCTTCCTGTAGCTCTTGTATGTTCTTTCTTTTTTTTTTTTTAAGATTTTATTTATTTATTTGATAGAGATCACAGTGGGCAGAGAGGCAGGCAGAGAGAGAGAGAGGAGGAAGCAGGCTCCCTGCTGAGCAGAGAGCCCAATGCGGGGCTCGATCCCAGGACCCTGAGATCATGACCTGAGCTGAAGGCAGAGCCTTAACCCACTGAGCCACCCAGGCGCCCCTCTTGTATGTTCTTTCTTAAGATGATTTCTAGGTATTAATGGCTTTGTTGCCTGGCTTTTTCTCTTTCAGTCTTACATATTTTATACCTTGATACTTTACTCAGTTGTTCTTGTTTATAAGAGTTTCGCAGTGGATTCTTATTGAGCTTTCTAGCTATGTAAGTAAACTATCTGCAGTTACTAATACTTTCTGTCTTTCCAGTCTTGTTGACTTTATTTTCTTGTCTAATTGCATTGGCTTGTATCTTCAGTAGAGTGTTAAGTAACATTGGTACTAGTAGATACTTTTTTTTTTCTTCTGGATTACTTTTGAAAAATTATCCCCTTCACCCAGGTTTTGAAATTTATTTGTATAAAGTTGATCTAAGTGTTCTAATGATTCTTTTGTTCTTAAATGTTTCATTCTCTCATTTTTCTTGATGAGCTCATGAAGTGGCTTCTTTTGCTTTATTTTGAAAATCCGTTTTGTGTATTTCCCCCTCAGAGAATCAGCTACTATATTAGGTTTGCTGTTTTTCTCTTTATTAATGTGATTTTTGCATTGTTTTCATTCTTTCCTCTTTTTTTTTTTTTTTTTTTTGATGTATGTGGTTAGCATGGGTTGAATTGTCTCCAGAGTACTGTTTCAACCTCTCTTATGTTAGTATGTTTGGCATTACTATAATTTATAAGGAATTTTAAAGAATATTCTGTGTTCCTTTTTTAGCTCCTTGTTTAAGGGAGAATTTTTTAAACTTCTGGGTGAAAAGGCCTTTTTTGGGATGTTTTATATATTTTTATTATTTCTGTGTGGTAGCCTTACTGATAATAGGTTATTTAGATGTTAGAGTTGACTACAGTTTTTATCTATAAAGAAGATGTTTTGATGGTAAGGGTTTGGCAGTTATCTTACACAGAGCTTAGTATCTGACCATGGATCTTTTCTATTAGAGGGACTTGTGTGTTCTAATGAACCTTGAAGGACAAATGGCTTTGGTTTGGGAACAAATCCCACTTTGTATTCCAAATAACTTTGAGACCATGATCCATTTTGTAAATTGGAAACGGGTTGTTCTGCAAACTTGGAATCATGTAATTTCTTTATAAAAGCTTCAGCCTAAAATGGGCTGCCTGGTGGGTCTTTGACACTTGTTAGAGGAACTGGGGTCAGCTCCTGAACTGACTGTAAGGTAACACATTGACAGAAATGTAACGCATTTCTGATAGGGAGGGAGGGCAGGCAGGCTGGGAAATTAAGGCTGGGAAGTTTTATGTGCTTAAATAGGATCAAAAGTAGAATCTTGGAATAAATGGTTTGCTACATTTTCTATTATCTGTATGGCCTACAGAGGAATCCATTTTAAGCATAAAATCCAATTCTGTCTGTTTGCCATTTCTGATATTATGTAAAAAGTCTGTTCTTTTTGGAATGTGTATTAATGCTTGTTGTAGAGGTTTTAATATTTTAATGGTTAGACTTTCAGAAACAGTATTCCAAAGTTTGTAGTTGATGGTTGACTTTTTAAAAATTTATTTCAGATGAGTAATGATTAAAATTCAGACCTACAGAGTTCATATCTGCCATGAAATTAGAGTGACTTACCCTCCCTAAATCCTGGTTTTTCTCATCTGTAAAATGGGGATGGGAATCCACATACCTGGAGGATTTTGTGGGGATTAAATGAAGTAATGCCTAAAACCTCTTACCGTGTGCTTTGAACACAGGAGCCTTTACTATGAGCTGCTGTCACTGCTGCTCTCACTACTGACCTATGCTCTGAACATGGATGCTGTTATTTTGTAAGGTACTTAGTATTAAAAATCGGAGATCTGCGATATACATAAGAATTATGTGATTCCAACCATGAGTATACTGAGTGAGAAGTTATTTTAAAGAGTTATTTATTTGGTGGGGGAGCACGCATGAGGGGAAAGGGGCAGGGAAAGAGACTCTTCAAGCAGACTTCCTGCTCAGCGGGGAGCCCCCTGTGGGGCTCCATCCCACAACCCTGAGCTCATGACCTGAGCTAAAACCAGGAGTTGGATACTCAACCGACTGAGCCAGGCACCCCTACTTTGTATTTTTAAGCCATTTTTTTAGAATTGCCAGTTTACTCACAGGGATAGGGAATAGCTGGAACTGCATATCGTAACAGTAACTGTGTATTGTCCTTTTTTTGAATTTATTTTTTTTAAAGATTTTATTTTTATTTATTTGGCAGAGATCACAAGTAGGTGGAGAGGCAGGCAGAGAGAGAGAGGAGGAAGCAGGCTCCCCGCTGAGCAGAGAGCCTGATGCGGGGCTCGATCCCAGGACCCTGAGATCATGACCTGAGCGGAAGGCAGAGGTTCAACCCACTGAGCCACCCAGGCGACCCATAACAGTCTTTTTACCTTTGCTTGAAAACCTTTAGATTTTTTACCAAGATTTTATAGGTTGCTTTTGAAATTAAAACAAACAAAAAAACCCAAAAACCCTCAATATCCCATATTTTTTCCTTTTTGTGTAGTTTTTTTTTTTTTTAAAGATTTTATTTATTTATTTGACAGAGAGAGATCACAAGTAGATGGAGAGGCAGGCAGAGAGAGAGAGAGAGGGAAGCAGGATCTCTGCCAAGCAGAGAACCCCATCCGGGACTCGATCCCAGGACCCTGAGATCACGACCTGAGCCGAAGGCAGCGGCCTAACCCACTGAGCCACCCAGGCGCCCCTTTTTGTACAGTTTTTAAGAAAGCACCTTGCTTAGATTTCCTAATAATTTTTTTGATCAGGGAATTTTACATATTCTACCCCCCCATATTATATTTAGCTTAAAAATATTTTAATAGCTTACTTGAAATACAGGTATTTCAAGATGCCTATGTGAAAATATTAAGTATTCTGAAAATCTCAAGCAGTCAAGACATTTCTAGAAGAGGGAATTCTTAATATACCTAGTTTTCTTAAACAATTGAAGTTTGATATTCTGAGGGAAGTCTAGTAAGGAGAATAGTTCTCTTTCTTGAGCTAAATGCTATGTGAAATTAAGAATTTTTTTTTTACCTTTGATAATAAAGTACCTCTGATTATTAGCAGGTTAGTTTTTCCTTCATAGCCAGAACTTGGCTGGTGAGTGTTCTGTGACTTTGCTCTGATGCCCCTACGGCGTCTCCCAGCCCAGGACTGGCAGGGGCTGCCCTCCTCCTGGGCGCGCATGTGTACAGATACGTATGTGCCTTTGTATTTTTCACTGGATCAGGTGAAATCAAGAACATCAATTTATGAATAGGGGAGATATCCACACTAAAAACAAATTTTACCAAAAATAGATCACTCCGTATGTGCTGCTAACTGGCTAAGGACGATCTTGTTTTTTGGATAGAAGTTAATTCTTAGCTGCTGATGTAACCTTAACCTTTTATAGGCTCAGACTTTGTATGGTAGGGGTCCTCACCTGTTCAAAAACATAATCCAATGCTAAATTAGTTGTGGTATCAGTCTCTCATTTCATAGGGAACTCTAACACACACTTAAAACAGAATTTGAGCCTTGAATTTCTCCTTCAGAAACATAACTTTGTCTTTTTTCCCTTATTTCCCTCATCAGTCTGTCTTTCCCATTTAAGTTCTATGGATTCTATGGATAGAGTATGGCTTTTTACAGACTTTGTTTTTTTATTTTTTTTAAGATTTATTTATTTTGGGGGAGAGAGAGCATATGCTTGAGTTGGGGGAGGTGCAGAGGCAGAGAATCTGAAACAGACTCCACTGAGCGTGGAGCCCAGCCTGGGGCTGGATCCTGTGACCCCTGAGATCAGGACCTGAGCTGAAATCACGAGTCTGTGCTTAATCGACTGAGCCACCCCTACAGATGTTTTTTAAATGGTTTGTTTCATGAATGTGTCACTTATTTGTATCCAAATTAAGATAATTTTCATCTTGTGTAATTCTGAACAGGGCATTTCTAACATTTGCCTTGGTGGCTGCAAGTAGGCTTTCTCGAGGGTTTTACAAGTTCTCACCACTGTGTGTTCATGTTGATTTAGTTTGGCCTTGTAATAGAATCTGTTATCACATTATTGGGGGATTTTAAGTTTCAAACACTTCTTTCTAGAACCTCTTTTATGGGACCATGTGTTTCCTGTAGAAGGGTGCTGACTACAGGCTCTCATTAGATTCCTGAATTGTGTCTGATCTGAAGAAACTGAATTTCAGTAGTCTGAGGCTGTCCTCTTTAATTATTTAGAAGTTTATTTGTTTAATCGCTGTACCCACTATGGGGCTCGAACTCATGACCCTGAGTTCAAGAGCCTCATGCTCTTCCTACTGAACAACCGGGCGCCCTTATCTTCTTTATTTGTAAAGATTTATTTATTTTAGAGAGAGTGCGTGCACAAGCAGAGGGGTAGAGGGCGAGGGGGAAGCAGAATCCCCACTGAGCACAGAGCCCGACTAGGGGTGAGATCCCAGGACCCTGAGATCATGACCTGAGCCCAAACCAAGAGTTGGCTGCTTAACTGACTGAGCCACCCAGGCGCCCTGTCCTCTGTATTTTTAGTTTTTTAACAAGTTCTGTCCTATTTTTCTCCATTTTGACAAGCCGACTGTTGACCTTCCTTTGGAAATCAAGAAATTGGGAAACCTGATTTCCTTGTAGAGAGGACATATCAGTTGTTTCTATGGAGATATCAAAGACTCAGTGAATGTTCATAATCAGAGTTTAGAGGTCTGTGTATCAATTGTAGTTTTAAGGAGAGAAATAGGGAATCACTGATTATTCCAGAATTTACTGTCTCCTCCCTGGTTAGGGGTTGGTGGGGAGGAGTGGCAGTGTTCCGGGGGAAAGCTGAGGAGAACGCAGGGAGATGATTCAGTAAGAGCTTGAAGGAAAGTTCTGACATGGAGATGATACACTGGCAAGTTTGTAGTGTGGAAAAGTGATTTTTTCCACTGGAATAGTAGAAATGAAAAAGTAAATATAGTAATATCTGGATATTCTATGTTTATTTTGCAGCTTTTCATGCAACACCCAATACTTACAAGCGGAAGAACACAGAGACGGCTCTAGACAACAAACCCTGTGGACCGCAGTGTTACCAGCACTTGGTAAGCCGGAGAGCCGCCCGGCCGGAGGGCACTGGAGGAGTCTTGCTGGGGGATGGTGGCGAGGTCTATGAAGGCAGTGTCGGCATGGTGGCCCCCGTCCTTGGCCGCGTGGTGGACATTCTCACCCGCGTGGGTTCCTGCCTCGCTGCTACGCGCTGCACATTCTAGTCCTTCCTGAATCTTGTATTATTCTTTGTCTGTGGTAATCACTTCAGCAACCCTCCAAGGTCTTTAGGATCAAGGACTGTTAGACCTGCCACCAAACTTATGAGTGTGAGCAGCACAGGTAGCCCCTTAAGCCCCAGAAGCTTGGTGAGCCTTCCTCAGCGTAGGCCTTCTTGAGTTTTACATGGTAGTCGGTCCCACAGGTGGTTTTTTGTTTGTTTGTTTGTTTTGTTTTTTAATGATGGAGAAAAGGTAAGGGTTTAGGAGAATGTGAGGTAGAAAAGTTGCTTTTTACGGGTACTATCTTATTTTTACCATTTCCCTTTGAACCAAGCCACTCCTACCTAGGAACTAATGGGTATATATTCCCTGTTGGATTTTGGACAGAAGATTCATTGAATGGCACCTGCAGAAGGTATCCTGTTTTTAAGCAATTTGGTTTTTGTAGAATGAAGTGTAAAACTGTTGGCTGCCCTCAAACTTCTCCCTTCTCCTGCCACTAGAAATGGGATTCTTGAGCATTATTTTATAATACTCTCTACAGGCGGAATTTTATTTGGCCCATCTGGGTGGTGTCTGTGGTCTCTCTCCCCTCCATGATCTTACTCTTATTTCATCCTAAGTCTGGGTTATTGACTTGCCAGTGTAGACTGTAACGCTCACAGCCTCGCTCCTCAGGCTCCTTTCACGACCTCTGGGGGGCTCTGCTTCCCTCACAGGGAAAAAATGGGAGATTTTAATAGTAAGGCTGGAAGTGGCCACGCCCGGCGCACTTCTGCGTTGTGAAAGCTTCTTGGGTACTTGAATTACTATCAGAGAGAGGTCTCCTAAAGCCTGAAATAGAAAGTCTGACTCTGGATGCCCATTAGGTATGATTCTTCTCGTAACAGTTCATGCTTAAAGAGACTTTTTTTTATATTATATTTTAACTTATTATAATCACTGTATATAGTTCCCAAGCTCACATAGAATTGTCGATTTCACACCCCTGTAGCACAAAGGTATGTACCTTCCTGAATATTTCAAACTGTCAAAAGCAGTTAGAAAACCAAGAGCATCTAGATAGGGAAATGATGATTTGTACAAATGGATACTGTGATACATTTATTGACTTAATTTGCTTTATGCAATACTTTTTTTTCTCATCCAGCAAAACGAGCTGTAGAACTTGACCGTGATGTGTACACTTTTCCCTTTGTAGGAGGGAGCAAAGGAGTTTGCTGCCGCCCTCACCGCGGAGCGGATCAAGACCCCGCCAAAGCGGCCTGGTGGCCGCAGGAGAGGCAGACTCCCCAACAGCAGCCGGCCCAGCACCCCCACCATCAGCGTGCTGGAGTCCAAGGACACGGACAGTGACAGGGAAGCAGGGACGGAGACGGGCGGGGAGAACAACGATAAGGAGGAGGAGGAGAAAAAGGACGAGACTTCCAGCTCCTCGGGTGAGACCCGGATGAAGGGAGTGGGATGGGTCGTGCCCTGTGCTCAGCGGGTTCGTTCTCGGGCTGAGGACAAATACGAGAGCAGAGAACTCAGGGTGTGGAGTGGAATTTCTGCTGCCTTCTGCCTGCACCCACCCCGGCCTGCGAGGGCAGCCTGCCCGCCCGCTTGCTGGAGGGTAGAGGGTCCCCTGTGTTGTCAGGTTGGGCGTCACTGTTCTTTCTCCATCCTTCTTTTTTCTTCATTTTATTTAAAAAATTTTGTTTTAAAGTAAGCTTTACACCCAGCGTGGGGCACGTGCCCAAGATTAGGAGTCACGTGCTTCTTGGAGCCAGCCCGCCGCCCCTCGGCTTGCGCCTCAGAGGCTGTGGTCAAGGGAACCAACCCTGGGTTCTGTGGGAGGCTTGACTGTTTATTCTTTTTTTTTTTTTAAAGATTATTTAATTTATTTATTTGACAGAGATCACAAGTAGGCAGAGAGGCAGGCTCCCTGCCAAGCAGAGAGCCCGAAGCAGGGCTTGATCCCAGGATCCTGAGATCATGACCTGAGCCGAAGGCAGAGGCCCAACCCACTGAGCCACCCAGGCGCCCCTTGACTGTTTATTCTTAAGATGGTTCGCTTCCTGCTCTTTTTCTTAGGCATAACCTGAGTTTTGCTTTTTTTTTTTTTTAAACGATTTTATTCATTTATTAGAGCGAGCGAGCGAGCGTGTGCACAAGTGGAGGGGAGAGGACAGGCAAAGGGAGAGGCAGGCTCCCCACTGAGCAGGGAGTCTGACATGGGGCTCGATCTCAGGACCCTGGGATCATGATCTGAGCTGAAGGCAGATGTTCAACTGACTGAGCCACCCAGGCCCTGTAGTTTTACTTTTTAATACTGTTCTCCAGTTGTCATTTCTCTTGACCAGTGCTTAACTTCGGTTTTCTAGAAGCGAATTCTCGGTGTCAAACACCCATAAAGATGAAGCCAAACATTGAGCCTCCCGAGAACGTGGAGTGGAGCGGTGCGGAGGCCTCAATGTTCAGGGTCCTCATCGGCACGTATTATGACAATTTCTGTGCCATCGCCAGGCTCATTGGGACCAAAACTTGTCGACAGGTAAGCACAGCTGATAAAATACTGTTCAGGAACTTGAGACGGAGGGAAAATAGTTGTCACTGTCCAAACAGAAGACTGTTTGGGGTTATGCTCGAGCTCCTGTTCATGTTCTGAAAAAGAAGTAGATTGATCTGGTTTTTCACGGGGTGGGAGCTGGAGGGAAATGATCCTTCCGACTTGAGGTGTTTCAGGGAGTGGATCTGTGAAGCCAGGAGGACGTTAGGCTGGCCTTACAGCTCTTGCCCAGAGAGTGGTGGCTGCTGCTGTCCCCACGTGAGGGTCAGCCAGCATCTGCTCTGCTAGCCGCTGGCCTCCAGCTCCTGGCAGCGCACGGTCAAGCCGGAGAGGTTTCTGGAACGGGTGCGTCTCAGGCCGCTTCGCCTGTGCACACGGCGCTCAGGGCCCCGTGACTCTGCCTCCTGTCAGGTGTATGAGTTTCGCGTCAAAGAGTCGAGCATCATCGCTCCGGCGCCGGCCGAGGACGTGGACACCCCACCGAGGAAGAAGAAGAGGAAACACCGGTGAGCGCGTGTGCGGCCGTGGCGGGCTCACTCGGCTCCCGCTCCCAAGAGCACAGCGGCCCTCGGGGTCAGGGTGTGCGCAGGGTCCCTGGAGTGTGGTCACTGCGCTGCGGTTTAGTCAAGGAAACCAAGCCAGGAGCTGTGCGCTGGAGGGTCGCTGGGCGTGAATGGTTCACGGGAGCACCGGGCTGGCTGTTCCGGGAGCCGGACTTCTGTCCCCGTGCGGGGCCACTCTCGGCCTGGTGGGGTTTGCCATTCACGGGCGCTGGCGGCAAGGAGCGCAGGGTGTCCGCGGGGCGGGCCGCATGGGTGAGGGGATGAGGGGGTGAGGGCTCTGCTCCGGCTGTGCACACGCTCACCGTCCCTCGCTTCACGGAAGGCAGGACCGTCGCCTTCCTTTAGAGCCGGAGCAGCTCAGGCAGTGAGGCCGCAGCGGAGTCTCTTGGTTGAGGTCTGACCCCGCAGCTCAGTGGGGGACCGCAGACGCCCGAGATGAGAGGAGCGACACTGTTTCAGGCCAACCCGCAGCCACGGGAGCCCGGGGGGAGCGGCCAGCTGGGGAAGTCGGGGCTGCGGGCCGTGGGGCAGGCTCCCCCGGACAGCGCGTCTCCCGCGGGCTTCCTGCTGACCCGCAGACAACACGGGGCCACCCGGTGTGTCTCCTCGTCCCGTGACTAGTTTCCCGGTCCCCATCGCTTGCTTTGTCGGAACGCGGCGCGGCACGTGCAGGACCGAGTCCGTTGCGAATCCGTCACCAGTAAGGCTTTTGGCCCACAGGCTGGGTTTGTGGGGAGTCAGAGCTTCCACGCAGGTTTGGATGGTGTGGGACGTTTGTACCCCAGACCCCGCATTGGTCCGGGGGAAGCCGTCCTCTGGACCTGGGTTCAAAGCGCTCTTACGTTCAGGGCACGCGCTGGCACGTCGTGCGTCCGTGGCACCGGCGCTGGGTCGCTGCCCCCAGCTTCGCAGAGGCGACTCACGGTTTGTGTTTTGCAGGTTGTGGGCCGCGCACTGCAGGAAGATCCAGCTGAAAAAGGGTCAGCGTCCTTCTGCTCAACTTCGTAACTAACCGAAAACCGTCTGCTCAGTTAAGACGGGAGCCGATTTGTGTTCGGGAGTCCCGACGCGGCTGACCGCGTCCACGGAACCCCCTGCGACGGAGGACGGCTGCGGCCTCGCTCCCAGTCGGTCCTCCGGTGCAGCGGGAGGGAGTGAGTCAGAGAAGGACGTCCTCTGGGGTCGGGGGACAGTGCTCTGGACTGGCCGAGCACGTGGGGGAGGGGAGGCAGCGTCTGCCGTCACCCCGTAGACAAGTCCGGGCCGGAAGACGGGCTGCGCGCCCGGCGGGAGAGTGTCGCCGCGGCGGTGGCCTGACCGCCGTGCTCTCCCCGCAGACGGCTCCTCGAACCACGTTTACAACTACCAGCCCTGCGACCACCCGCGGCAGCCTTGCGACAGCTCGTGCCCGTGTGTGATCGCACAGAATTTTTGTGAAAAGTTCTGTCAGTGTAGTTCAGAGTGTAAGTATCTGTTTTGTTTTGATAAACTGCGTGAGAATTTCAGAGGCTTTTGGTCAGCAGTTCAAGGCAGAACGGGATCGTAGCAGCTCCTGCCTCACTGTTTCCCTTTTAGCTTTCTGGGAAGTGCGTGTCTCCTGCAGGGCTGTACGGGGCGCCGTCGGGCTCTGCGCGGCCAGGCAGGATTGGGTCGTTTACATTAAACCATAGTAACGTCGGCACAGAACGTAGAGGGCATCTAGGAATGGCTCCCCGGGCCTCTGGCTACCAGCAGTTGTCAGCAGCCCTGGGTCGGAATTCAGCGTAAGGGGGGCTGGAAGCAGTTAAAGAAACGGCACAGGCAGCTCGGGCACCGGGAAGTGTCTAGAACTCTGGGCCCTTAGCAGGGTCGCGAACCACGGCTCTTACAAGACGGCTGCGAAGGAAGGGCTTAGACTGAATAAAATCACAGGGCTCTTTAGTCCGCGTGCCGCCCAACACGCGCAGACGGAAAGCCAGGAGCCCGGCGGTGGCCGTCCTCCGCCGCGACCGCGGTTGCTGCCGGCCCGGGCGGGGAGGGCCGGGGCGCGCGTGACGAGGCCTCTCGCGGCAGGTCAGAACCGCTTCCCCGGCTGCCGCTGCAAGGCGCAGTGCAACACGAAGCAGTGTCCCTGCTACCTGGCCGTGCGCGAGTGCGACCCCGACCTCTGCCTCACGTGCGGCGCCGCCGACCACTGGGACAGCAAGAACGTGTCCTGCAAGAACTGCAGCATCCAGCGCGGCTCCAAGAAGGTGCGACCTCCCCCGCCGCGGCCTCCCCCGCCCCGCCCCCGCCCCCGCCCCGCCCCGCCCCCGCCCCCGCCCCCCGCCCGGGTCGCCGCAGAGTAGGGAAAGGGAGGGGAGCCCTGAATGCCACAGCGGCCGGAGGGAAAGCGGTTTGGGCCCCGAGGCCGCGCTCCGCGGGCACCTGGCGCTGCTGTGAGACGAAGCCGTGAGTTCTGACAGGCCCGGACGGCGCCATGTTCAGGACGTTTGTCTGTCTGTCTAGAACCCGCGCTCTGGTCCCCGCGTGAGTAGCTGGTGGTCCTGTCAGAGTGGAGAGACCCTTTCTCACCAAACAAGACCCCAGGGAAGAGGGGGATTTCCCGGGGTAGTTTTCCCAAACTTCGTTCCGTTTCTTTAATGACCTTGACCGCACAGCCGGGCCCGGAGCTGCCTCCCGCGAGGTGCCGCCGGGATGGTGACAGCAGCGCGGGAAGGCGAGGGCTGAGCAGAGGAAGCTGCCCGCGTCGTAGGGGGAAGCTCAGGCCCTAGGTGAGGCGGACTGAGGGTTTCTTCTCCCGGGAGTGTCCGCTCTTAGAACGGGGCCTGCCGCACGACACAGTCCTTTCTTGAAGTGCTGTGTGGCCGCCCACTAGTCCCGACTCCGGGAGTTAGGGACGTCCAGGCCTTCTGGCCCCGAGCCCCCTGCGGCTGAGGCCACGGGCCCGTGTTGCCCACGAGTGTAGGGTGGGACGACAGACACAGACGACACTCCCATCTTAGGTCCCGGAGCCGTTAGGACATAACCAGGGTGGCGTGCGGGGCAGCAGTGCCTCCACCCGGATCTCTGGTCCCAGCAGCAGCTGTGGGGGCCGGGACAGGCTCAGGTGGTTTTCTTACTCACGTAGCAGGGATGCTGGGACAGGCCCCCTGCTCAGTCCTCACCGTCTCCCCCACCCCAGACTTGTTCCACCGTGAACTCCTCTCCGGGTGTTCGGGAACGGTTCCTGCTGACGCGCCGTCGCCGTCGACTTCTTTCAGAACTCCTGAAATGAAAGATAGCACACTTTTTCTACCAGCTGGGTTCCATTTGCTGAACGGTGGCACCAAAGATTGCTTTAGTTATTCAAGGAAACTGTGGCTTTCCGATACCTGGGAAGCCGGCCCCGGTTCAGGGTGCTCCGAGCTCTCGGGCCGCCGGCGACCGGCCGGATGCCTGCTCGAACGGGCCGGGGACGGACAGTGGGTCCTCCTGTCGCTCTGTCAGCACGCCGTCCTCGCTGTCCTTTGACGACGCAATCGCGTGTGCTTTCCCCTCTAGCATTTGCTGCTGGCCCCGTCGGACGTGGCAGGCTGGGGCATTTTCATCAAAGATCCTGTACAGAAGAACGAATTCATCTCGGAGTACTGTGGAGAGGTGAGGCGCGAGGAGCCTGGTTTCAGGCAGTTCAGTGTCTGCTGGTTGCGTGTGTTCGTGTGGGGTCGGATGTGACTTTGGGGTTGAGGTCACCGGACAATGTCTGTTGGGTTTGATTAGAAATGAATTAATAAAAAATGCCTTTTCAGCTCACACTTACTCCTGCTTGTGGGTTTGGCTTGCTTGGTAAAGGGACTGCCTCAGTCCTTGTCACATTTAGCATTTAGTGTCGGGGTGGGGGAGGGGGCGGATGGGGCTTTGTGCTGTAGAGTCTGCCCTACTGAATCCGCAGCCGGCCTGCTAAGGACCGGAAATGACCGTGTCATCAGTCATACGCCTTTTTAGTCGTAGAGTTAGGGGGAAACCATCGGGCTTGCTTCACTCTGGAATTAACCCAGGCAGTTTGTATTTTTTTCTCAGTGGAAAGACTGTTGATGACTTTCTGCAAGCATGGTTCCTTTCGGAGTTGCAGTCTTTAAAAAAGGTGCTGGTTGTGAAACACCAGCCCGTAGCCTGAGTGGGAGGGATGGAGAGAGACACCTGACCGCAGGGACGAAGGTCGCAGATTCTCCCGAGGAGCTTGTGTGTGCGCCTGCCAGTCTCGATCACTTAATCCAAAACAGTCTTCTCCTCTGCCTTTCTTTGTAGATTATTTCTCAAGACGAAGCAGACAGAAGAGGGAAAGTGTACGATAAATACATGTGCAGCTTTCTGTTCAACTTGAACAATGGTACGTTTGACCTGGAGGCCATCCCGGAGCCCTCCCCTGGTTTGAGCGGAGATGTGAGGGCAGAGGCCCCTGGGCTGGAGCAGGACTGACAAGTGCCCGGGATCCCTCACGCCCTGGCACAGGCTTAGGGACAGGCTGTATGTTTGCAAGCCCCCCAGGCCGGACCAGATGGTTCCGAGCCATCTGCTTGCTGGGGCGGCGCCAGACGGCTGCGAGCTTGCCGCGGGTTTGCTGCTGCTGCTCTCCTGCTCTGCTCCGGACGACCCGGGCTTGGGCCTCGCTTGGCCCCCGGCCTCCGTGTCATCCACGCTCCCACTGACCTGGGAAGGGGCTGGAGTGCCGGATTGGGCAGCCGCTCCTGGACTTCCAGCCCTGGGTGTTCTCAAGGTCTGTGAGAAGAGGGAAGTGGGTTTTCAGATGAGTTCTTGGGTGGGGCATTAGGCCGGAGTAGGTGGTACTGCTGGGGGCGGGTGGGGGGCACGAGGAAAATGTATGGGTGCTTGACCCCCAACCTCAGAGAAACTTCCCTGGGACACGTAGCAGATCTTTCTGCAAACATGTTCCATAGAGAGTATAGCGAAAAAAATAATCTTAAATGTGAAACGATTACTCTTGAAGTTAGGAATTTTGATTCCTTGTTTTGTAAAGGCAAGCCCTGAGGAACGAGAGCCAGGGGCGTCTCCAGAACTGTAAGAACTTCGTGTTCGCAGACCTGGGACGGAAACCGTTCACTAGATGACGCTTGTTTTTTCTCTTTTTTTAGATTTTGTGGTGGATGCAACCCGCAAGGGTAACAAAATTCGTTTCGCAAATCACTCAGTAAATCCAAACTGCTATGCGAAAGGTAGGTGCTGACGGAGCCGCAGGCCCGAGGGAACCTCTCTGAGACCCGCGCCGGCGGCCTGGGATGGCCCCGCGGCGATGCTGCCTAGCGCTGGGGTCAGGCCCTCCCCAGGGCCAGTCTTCCGACTCCCTGACCCCGGTGTGTGTCTCGTTCCAGTCATGATGGTGAATGGCGATCACAGGATAGGGATTTTCGCTAAGAGAGCCATCCAGACTGGTGAAGAGCTGTTTTTCGATTACAGGTTGGTACCGTGTATTTCGGGTGTGATCCGAGGGCTTCATCTTCCTGAACTCTGAGCTCACAGACAGAGGCTGTCTTTTCACTCTGTCGGATCTTCCATTCTTAGAGGGATTTATTTCTGGTTGTCACGTGTCAGGGGCATTGGTGGGCAGTTAGGCCGTACTTTCTTGGTAATGTAGTTCCCACCGCACAAGTTGTGGTTATTTATGACATACGGGCTTAGCTCACATGTTGTGGGTTCAGTTCCCGACCACTGCAGTAAAGTGAATTGTCATCTTTCTGCGGGTGGAGGGTCTCCATGGCACTGCCGGCTGCTGACCCGTCGGGGTGCTGGCGCTGGAGGCCCGCTCGGCCCTGCGGTTTGTCGCACCGATGGCTCTTCTGTCCCGAATGGTTGCTCGGCGGCGGGCGGTGCCGCCCGATGGCGTTTAACCCACGGAACCGCCTTCAGAACTGGAGTCCGTCCCCTCGAGCCCTGCCGCTGCTTCATCCGCACGGCTCCGTCGTGTTCTGATCCCTCCGTCGTGGCTCAGGACGCCCCTCGCTCTGCTCATCCCGAGGAAGCGCCTCCACGTGCCGTCCCGCCTGAGCCTGCAGCAGCTGTGTCCCCTCCTCGGGCTCCGCTCCTGCTTCTGGTCTCTTGCTGCTTCCTCGTTGCGTTTCCAGAGCCCAGGCAGAGCCGACGTGGCCTGGTTCTCAGGCGCCGCGGGCTCTCAGAGCGGTCACGGAGCACTGGCTTCAGCTCCAGGTCACCTGCCGCGTTAGCCCCTCGCGAGAGGGTCGCCCGCCGTGAAGCTTTGAAGCCGGGCGCTGCCTTCTCCTCTCGGGCTGAGAGTCCCAGCTGGCATCTTCCAAGAGAAGGCGGCTCCGGCTGCGCTGGAAGCCTGTTGTTCAGGGCGGCCCCCCTCATCGGTGATCTCCGCTAGATCATCTGCAAACCTGGCTGCTTCGCCTTGCACTTGGGTGTTGCGGGGGTGGCTTCCGTCCTGGAGCCTCCTGAACCCGCCCCGGCCGGCCGCACACTTTCCTTTTGCAGGTCCTCACCTCCCCGCCGTCCCAGCACGGAGGAGAGTCCGGGCCTTGCTCTGGATTAGGCTTTGGCTTAAGGGAATGGGTGGCTGGTGTGGTCTCCTGTGCAGACCACTGCCACTGTCTCCAGGCCAACAGCAAGGCTCTCTTGCCTTCTCGTTTTGTGTGCTCACTGAAGTAGCACTTTAAAAAAAAAAAAGTGTACATAATCATCTTTACCCAGTGTGGGGCTCAAACCGATGACCCTAAGACCGAGGGTCATGTGTTCTTCCAATGGAGCCAGCCAGGCAGCCTCTTAAATTTCCTCCTATGAACGTTTCCTTCGCATTGACGCGTTGGCTCACTCGTGCAAGGGGTCCAGTTCACGTCCTACCTGGTCGGCATCGGGGGTCCTTCCTGTGGGAAGTCGTGCTCGCCGTCAGGAGGCCGAGGACACATGCCCCACCATGGGCCTACCCCGGGCTTCAGGCTGGCAGTGTAGTCAAGCCCTGATGTGGGAGCGGACCACAGAGTATTTTCAAATGCAAGCAGAGGACTTTGTAGCCACATCCATCCTGTGGCTGAATAGTTGTCCCTTAGGCAGTGTGACTTTTGAAGGTCGAGAACAAAGCCATGAGTAGCCCCTCCTCAGAGTGACCTGCCACTGTGCTGCAGACCAGCTTGAGGCCCCCTCCCCAGCAGGAGCCCAGGAAGCGCCCCCTCCTACGGGGAGGTCACCGCTCCCCGGGCCTCCCTCCTGCCAGCCTCGGGTTCTGCCCGTGGACCCAAGTCCCAGCTCTGGCCAGAGCAGACCTGCCACTCTCTGGCCTCCCGGGTGCCGGGCCGTGGGCCGTGCTGCCCACCTGCGGGCGGTGGGTCTCAGGCCCAAGGGGCGGGCGGGGAGAGAGCTGGGGAAGGGCTGAGCGAGCGGACTTGTCCAGTTCTCAGCAAGCCTAGAACCCGGGCCCCAGCCGCAGGCCTTGCCTAGAAGCGGGCGGGTCTGCGGGGTTGCCGTGTGGACATTCTAGCTCGGACGCGGCGAACGGTCGCTGGGGCCGGGCCTTGCTCATTCCTCTCTCCTGCCGTTTCAGATACAGCCAGGCAGACGCCCTGAAGTACGTGGGCATCGAAAGAGAAATGGAAATCCCTTGACGTCTGCTACCTCCTCCTCCCCCTCCTCCTTTCTGGAACAGCTGCCTTAGCTTCAGGAACCTCGAGTACTGTGGGCAATTTAGAAAAATAAAATGCAGTTTGAAATTCTGAATTTGCAAAGTACTGTAAGAATAATTTATAGTAATGAGTTTGAAAATCAACTTTTTATTGCCTTCTCACCAGCTGCAAAGTGTTTTGTACCAGTGAATTTTTGCAATAATGCAGTATGGTACATTTTTCAACTTTGAATAAAGAATACTTGAACTTCCCCCCGTTGTCGGGTCATTGATTGGTGCGGATCTGTCCACGGATATGAAAAAAGGGGCACGACTGGTACGCGAGGGTGCGCTCACCTTCAGCTCCTGGGCTGTCGCCGCGTTCCATGAACCTTCCATACCGTCCGCACGTTGGCATTCCGAGGCCACGGTAGCAAACGGAGGATGGATGTTTATGTAGCAGGATACGTCACAGATGTGTGAAATGTGTAGTTGATAATACGTCTAATTATAACACCGATGCCTTCGGTCAAGAAGTGGCAGACACCCTCAGTGACAAGGCTGGGAGGGCCCCGGCGCACGAAGCCTGTGAGCCTCACGGCGTACAGAATCCCAGCCGGACCGGCCGGCAGCAGCAGCCCCACGACAGGTCCGCACGTGGACACTCGAGCCCAGCGGCGGCAGTGAGCTTCCTTTCCTACCAGCGGAAGGGGATGGGTATGTGCAAACTCGTCTTCTTTCTTGCAGAAAAGATTCAGGAAAAAAAAAAAACCCCAAACCCTCAAGCGTCAAGGCCACGGGGCGCTCGCTCCCTGGCGTCTGAGAGCGGTCACCATTCTGTGGGGGTGGAGTTGCCTTTTCTGGAGTCACTTTTGTTGATTTACATAATGTAATATTTAATGTGACACGTAATTAAAACCTACCTCTCCAATGGCACCGACACGGACAAGACTCAGGTCTCCATCGCATCGATGCGTCAGCGGTAGCAACCCCAGGCCTACAATAAATGAATTTGCTATTTTGCTTTGGCAACAAGAAGACTTGGCCAGGGATCCCATCCCGGACACGCTGCTCTCCTGTGCTCGGCCGGGTTTGGTCCCGTAGGAGACGGCGACAGGCTGCTGTGTTCCCGACCCGCCCCCTCCCTGCCCCGATGGCGCAGGTGCTCATTCAGCCGCCACGGACTCCCGGGGGACAGCTGGGGGGGCTCACCCGCGCTCGGACGTCCCACCCTTGGCGCTCGGCGTGAACGGAGCCCGTCTACTCCCACAGCGACAACCCGCCGCACAGGATCCGAGGTACTGTTCGCTCAGGACACGAGACCCACAGGCGTCCTCCGGACAGTGGGCATTTTCACGGACAGCGGTCACTTGGGAGCCTGCACAGCAAGCTTCTGTGCCCACATCTGAAGGGTCCAGTGTCACCATGTCCGGAGTGCTGGACAGGCACCCATCACGCGTGACGAAGGGCCTGCTTTAGGTCGTCCCTGGTTTATCAAGGGGCACAGTGGGCCACAGAGCGTGACATATGAGGTATTCAGACACCCAATATCAGCGCCAAAAACTTTTTTTTTTTAATGCAGCCTTTTAAAAATGGGGTGCCCCCTTCCCCTCACTGTCCATTGGGTGCAAGTTGGGGAGCCCGGTGCTTACTTCCCAGCAGAGCAAATCTAGGACTGGGGAGGACGAATCCAGGAACCCAGCACTGCATCAGGTTGGGGACGGGCTCGGTAGTTCAGGAACATCTGAGGTTGTTCGTTCTGGATGGATGTGGATGACCACAGCCTGACAAGAGGGTGCCCCGTGGGCCAATTTCTGTGCTCCCACGGGTCCTCGGCCACACGACCAAAGGCAGGTGACCCGTGGCTGTTGTGACCGTGTCACCATCCACAGACTAACCCACGGGCAGATCTGGGGGCACCGAGAACGAACATTCTGCTGGACAAAAGTATTTTCCAATCAGCATTTAGTTTCTTGCAAAAACGCAAACTGTAATCACCCATCTAGGAGCTGGTTACTTTGCAGTTTTTTCTTGGTTTAGCAACCTCCAGCCTTCCCGGTGTCCACTCAGGGACGCCAAGTCCGGGCTTCCACGTCCGCCCCGACGCGCGGCCGCTGCCCCGTCCCAACCGCGCCTGCGTTCACACATCGTGTAATTTCAACGCGCGCGCAGGTCAAGAAAGCTTCCCGATGTGAGCGTTTCCCGAGTTTCAGGATCCCACGGGCCATGTTAGGAGCTTTGGGCTTTCACCGGAAACAGCTGAAGATGCCCTGGTGGGAGAAGGGGGTCCAGCAGCCCTGGGGGGCTCTGATGGGCCTCAGGAAGGCGGGCTAAGCAAGTCCACGCTCTCCGGCGAGGCCAAGTCCGTCCGGTCCGCCGGCCGACAGGCGCCCGAGCCGGCAGGCGAGACCCGGGAGCGGAAGCAAGTCCCCCGGCAGCCAAGTTCTAAAACAGAAACTCTTCATCCCAAGGGGGATTCGGTGCAGACGTCGGTCAGCTGGCGCGGCTTTTCATCTGGGGACGCAGAAATCTTCATTGCTTCCAAAGGAAAATCAGACTCCGGTGTCCGGCAAGGACACAGGCCACCTTCGAGCGCTCGGTCGACGGGAGAACTCGAAACTGCGGTGCCGCTTGCTCCTCTCCCCTTCCCCGCGCCTTCGGGGCCCAACGGTAGCGCCCCCCGCTGCTTTCCCGCAGAGCCGCGGCAGGTGGCCGGCCTGTGCTGTGTCTACACGGGCACGTCTGACAGCGGCCATGCCCCGGAGAATCGGTCACCCCCACAGGCTACTGACCGAGGTCCTACTCGTGGGTCTCCCCAGGTGCGAGGAAGCCGTCCCCTCGGGCCATGGGCTCCGCAGCCCGGACCCTGGTGGTGCGCGCTCCGGCTGAGCGTCGGCGCGACTCTGGGGACGTCCGGGCCCCTCCCTGCAGGCAGCCTCGGAAGACGACGGTCCGGCAGCTGCTCCTTGCAAGAGAACTGCGGTTAATCGGGGTGTGTGGGACCCCGGTGCCCCTGGTTGGCAGCGAGCGGCGCCTCACTTCGCCAGGCTCGGGCGGTTAGGGCAGGAAGGCACAAGGCACAGAGTCGGTTTTTCCCCCCCGCACCCGTGCGGTGGTCCGTTGACGAACGGGAGGGGCCGGGCCGGGCATGTGGGGGGCTGCTGGACTCACCTGCCTGCGGCCGTGCACCCCGGGGTCCGCTCCCGATCCGGGCTGGCTTCCAGTCGCCGGCCGGTCTCCTGAAGTCTCTCCCACTTGGACAGATGACACACGTGCTGCAAGGGCTCCGCGGGGGGTGCAGCGTGTTTGTCCCAGAGGCCGGTCAGGGACGGTGGGGAGGCAAGGCCAGCATGCACGGGGAGCCCTGGGCACCCCGGGATCTGTTGGGGGGCTGCTTTCTGTTTACAGTGGGGATCTCTGTAAAACTGGAGAAGATACACCATAGACACCAGAAGCTGTGACACAAACGCTGTTACTGTTGTCTGATTTCAACAAACCTGCAGGGGTCGAATGTTCCAAGAGACCATGGGAGTTGCGTTTCTGCGTCTCCCCGGCGCGTCACCAAGCCTGGGCGTGGCTGGCGGTGCAGGTGCTCCCGTCCCTGGAGGAGGCTGGGCCGCGGGGCCTGGGATTTAAGTCTCTGCAGCCATTTCCCTGGCCAAGAAGTGACCGCCAAAGGGACCACAGTGTGGCCTCGAGCTTAGGGTCCCCTCACCCCAGCTGCTGGCCCATCAGGAGGCGGGGGGTCTCGCCCCTGTCCTTGGGCTGGGGTGGGGGACTGTCGTCTTACCAGGAGGAACAGACGTGCTCGTCTGAACCGGCTGCCCGTCACACCGGCTGGAAGCAGAGGCGGGAGTGAGGGTGCACAGGGCCGTGGCCGTGGGGACGGTGGTGGGACGGCAGGGAGCCGGTGCCAAGCCCCCTCCTCTGGCCGTGGGGAAGGGGGCACACTTCCCTCTGAGGCCATCAGGACGAACCCACGGAGTCCTTCCACGTGGCCAAGAGAAGCGACACGCTGCCGCAGGAGTCCCAGAAGGCGCGTGAGCGCGTGGGGAGAAGGTTACAAGGGGGCTTACAGTTTCAAGATGCAAAAGACAATTTCGGTCGGAAGGATGCAGCCTTTCCTACTGGAAGACACGGGATTATAAATCCGTACAATCATTACGGCTTTTATTTACATGTAGAAATCAGCTAAAACTTAAAACAAAACCAAATGCGACTT
Source organism: Lutra lutra (assembly GCF_902655055.1). Classification (NCBI taxonomy): domain Eukaryota; kingdom Metazoa; phylum Chordata; class Mammalia; order Carnivora; family Mustelidae; genus Lutra; species Lutra lutra. Next base: position 101,859,366 of record NC_062288.1, on the reverse strand, counting down.
GTACAGAAATCCTTTAATTTTCTTTATTTTCACACATTAAAAAATGAAACACACTATACAAATGGTTTTTCATAGCAGATTACACGTGGGTCCATTAGACTTGCTCTCCAAGTGCCGCCAACACGGACACCGCCCAGGAGGCAGCGGTGAGCCCCGGAGCCCAGGTATTGATCTAAACGCAGTAGCATGCAGCCCTCCGCGGGGAGGGTCGAGCCCCCCGTTCTTAAATTAGGTTAAATGGCGTTGGTGTCCATATTTACAGACTTGAAATGTGTCAATCCTGAGCAGTTCCGATGTGCATCTGAGACCAGCCGATGGGAGTGTGGGTCTCAGGTTTAAAAAGGGAGGTCCACGACGTGGTGGCAGGCTGGCTGCTAGGAACTCGAGCTCGTCTCTCCACCAGGAAACTATTCGCTGCGGGTCGCACAGTCAGACCCTTCTGGAAGGGTTAAGCCAAGTAACTGTAGGTGTCCTTCTCACCGTCAACTCGCTCCAAGTACTCTTTCTCGATCAGAATGTCAATGCATTTCTGGGCGTTATTTTTAAAAAGGGAGAAGCAGTGAAAGGGGAAGAAAAACACATTTATTATCAGATCGGGGACAGCCACCCTCAGCAGGGATGCTCCCCCTGCCCCCAAGAGCTCAGTCAGCGAGCAGTTTCAGCCCGCGTCCCTTCAGTGCGTGGCTTTACTTCCCGGGCAGCTAAGACCTCGCTTTCCTGAATGGGAAAGTGCCCATTTCCCCAACGTCCCCGCCGAGAGGGGCCCGCATCCCTCCAGGCCTCCCCGCTCCCCGCCATGGGCCAGGCATGGCGCCAGCCCCCGCTCCTGGCAGCATGTGATCCCAGGGGGCGGGGGGGGGGGGGCTCGGCACTGACTGCCGTTCCCCACTGGTGGTCTCGGAGAGGGAGCCGCCGGGTTTCTGTGTTTAACAGCCCACCAGGCCCCAGTGACCCGCGATTGCCCAGAGCTGCGGCCCGCCGAGCCGAGAGGACCGCACGGCAGCGAAGGTGCACACGGCCTGGACAAGCTACAGCCCAACGATGCCCCCAGATGGGCCTCGGAGCACAACCTCGGTGGACACAGCAGAGCGGGAACTCTCTAGAAGCCGGTTACACAGAGCTCCGAGGGAGGCGGAGGCCAGGACAGAGGGGAGTCTAGGAGAACAGGGATACCGGCTAGGAGGTGGCAAGAGGGAAGCTTCTGGAATGCTGGTCACCGTCTAACCTCCTGATTTGGGTCTTGGCTGCACAAGTGGATTTACTTTGGGACAATCAGCAAACCGAACCCTGAGGCCGTGTGCACGGCTCCGCGGATGTCAAGAAGGAAGTTTAAAATCGAAGCCGATTTCCTTCTGTAGAAACCTGGCACGTGTGGATAAGCCGAGTTCCCTGAACCTCGTTTTTGTCACCCCTTCTCGCTCCCAAAACAACGGAGGGCGCGCTTCCGCCGCGCAGGTCGCGTACCTTGATCACGGGGACGCGCGGCTTGAACCTGGAGGACAGCTGCGTGAGGACCTCGCCCAGCAGCTGCTGGTGCTTCAGCACCTTCCGCATCTTCATGATCCTCACGATGGCCGCCTGCGGCGCCCGGGGGAAGCCGGGATCCCACGTTACAGGCGGCCCCCGAGTCCGGGACGGCCTGCCCCGCGGGGGACCGCGAGCCCGCGAACGCTCAGACGCCCGGACGCGACACGTCCGCTCGGACGAAGCAGCAGCGCGTCCAGGTCTGCACCGACGACCGCGCCCGAGCACGGAGCGCGTCGGGACCGAGGACACACTCTGGCCTCAGAGGCCGCCTCGCCGTGACCCCCCCCACCCAGCCCCCGCCCCGACCTGCCCCCGCGTCCGGCTCATCCGCTTCCCTCCTTTCTGCCCCCAGAAGCCGTCCCCAGCCCGGCGGCCGCAGGCCACTCCTCTGCGAGGGACACCCCCGACGCGGGCCCAGAGTCACCTGAATCAGCAGCTTGCGGTCCTCCTCGATGTTCTTGTGTGTGGTTTCTTGTTCCTGCTTCTGCTCGGTCTTCATGGGCACGTTGATGTTCACCCTTAACTTCTTACTGTCAAGAAACAAAGGAAACGGAGGCTCTTGTCTCCAAGGACAGTGCTGGCCGCGTCCTTCTGTCGTGTATCCACAAGGAGCCCCAGCTCCCCAGGCCCAGGGCAGGGCGGGCGGCCTCGCACTCTGCCGGGGCCACGACACCTGCGTCCTGGGAGACTCAGCGCCGTCCCCGGCTCTCCCGAACTGTGTCAGATGAAATAAAGACACTTGGACACAGAGGTCCGAGCTTTCTCGGGGAGCCGTTGGAGGAGCGCCTGCCTAACGCAGAAACCACCAAAACCTGAGGCGGAGTCAAGTGGAGGAACCCTTGGATCCTCAGACGGAACCCCAGCTGGGTGCCAGGGCCTCCCCCCGCCACCCCTGGACACCACCTGAGCCACGGCACAGAGGTGCGGGAGGGAAGGGGCGTTAGTGGTCCAGGACCACCTACTTCTTGATTTTCCTTACTTTTTATAACCGAGGTACAACTTTATTAAGGTGTCTGGCTTCAGCTCCACCTCATCGACGTTGGCATTTTCGTCTTCCAGGACCTGTAAGAGACGACGGTTACCACACGATCACAGAAGGAGGCTCCGTCCTGGCTTCACAGAGAAAATGCAGAAAAACGTACCAGTAACTTCGACTTCAATAAAATCTGCAGCACCTGTGCCAAAATGTCCTGCAATTAAAGAGAAAAAGAGAAGTTAAAGAAAAAAAACCCGCATTTCTCCTTGCAATAAAAACTACACGCGATCCCACCGTTGTCTTCCTCAGAAACCCAGCAGTCACCCAAACGGAAGAACACACCCAGGGGAAAAAGAGAGGGAAGCTGAAGGGGTCCCCTGAATTCACAACTGAATTCACCAGCCTCCACTTCAAAGTGAAGCCAACCCCTTTCTGGCCGGGAGCAGCTGGTAGTAAAAACCGATGATCCCTTCTAGGGATCAGAAACCACGCGGACGGACGTCCTCACTCAAACCTACGGGACTCTCTTCAGCCCTCAGCTGCCTGACAGCTCGTCTCGGACACGGATCACACAGAAGCGACGATCGACGGCCGCAGCAGGCCGGCAGCCAGCACTCTGCCCCCGGACACGACGGGGCCCAGGCGCAGCTCACCCCGCCGTCCCCTTCCTTCGGCAAGCGCCAAGCACCGTGTGGTGCCCCTGGCCGTTCCCTCGCCTGGCAACATGGGTGGTGGGTCACGTCTCGGCTCTCCTTCAGTTCGGGGATGCCATGTCCCTAGACGGTACCACCTTCCCGATGTCTAGTCCCCTGGATGCATGTCCCCCCACCCCGACCCTGATGGACAGAGCAGGCCTACTCTTGCCTTTAGGGAAACCCATACTTGTCCGAGGTCACAATCCTAAAGCCACGAAAGTGAGAAGCCTCTGGTCCAGTGACGAGGCTAGACCCGCAGAGCAGGACTGGGACGCTGCCGGACACGTTGAAAGAGGGACGCTGGCAGAGGTTTCACTCATGAGCCAGATCTGATGGGGAAATGAGTGCGGAGCAGGAAGGGAGCCGCGACTTCACACGGAGCACTACTCCTGCCTGCAGACCAGCTGAGATGGGTGCGGAGCTTTGGTTAGAAAGCCAAGCAGAGAAAACCCACGGACCTGTCAGCGCGGTGGGGGCCGGGGGTGGAGGGGCGTTGGTGACAATGGCCACGCAATCCCCACAGCCTGAGCCTCTATCCCGACGCCAGTCCTCCTGATGTAAGGAGGAATGAGAAAAGAAAGACTCTTACACACAAAGGGACAGACAAATCCATTTTGTTATTAAATTTGCAAATGTATTTTGGATGAACTCGAAGCATGATCAAAAAATAAATGATTCCCTCAAATAAAATCTTTAAAAAAGAAAAATGATTTTCCTGACATTCAGTGAGGCCAAGATTACCCTGACAGCAAAACCAGGCAAAAACGCCCCAATAAAACAATAGACCAATATCCCTATGAATATGGACGTAAAAATCCCCAAGAAAACACCAGCAAACCAAGCCCAGCAGCATAAAGTATGATATACGCTGCTGATGGGGCTGACCCACACTGCATGCAAGGTGGCAACGTGAGAAAAGCAATCACTGTTATCTCCCGTGTTGAGAAAAAGCACACTTTTATCCCGATAGAGCAGAACCAATTTAACAAAATTCAACACTCTTTCAGGATGAAAACACTAAAAAACAAAAAACCAAAAAAATAAGAATAGAAGGGAACTCCTTGAATAAAGGGAATCTAAGAAAAACCGACAGTTAACGTCATACTTATTAGTAACAAGCTGACAGCTTTCCCCCAAGATCAGGAACAAGACAAGGATCCTACTCATACAACCTCGATTCAACACTGTATCGGAAATTCTAGCCAAAGCAATCAGGCAAGAAAAAAAAAAGGCATCCAAATAGGAAAAGGAGGTAAAACTGGCTGTACTTGCAAATGACAGGACAGTGTATTAAAAAACCACTAAAGAATCTTCAAAAAAAGTTAAAAAATGAGTTCAGCCATACCTAGCAAAGAACAAACAATTCCATTTCCGATGGCACCAAACACAGTACTTAGAAATAAATGCAACCAAAGCGCAAGACTTGTAAATGGAAAGCTATGAAACACAACTGAGAGAAACGAAAGACAACCCACATGAATGGAAAGTCGCTCGCGGTCATAAGTTCGAACACTTGCTACTGGTAAGACAGAGATTACCAGCACCCCCGCACCCACTGGCAATCCGCAGATTCGATGCAGCCTCGAACAATGGATAAGCAAATTCTGAAATTCATTTGGGAATGTAAGAGACCCAGAACAGCCCACACCATTTTGAAAAAGAACAAAGCTGGAGGTCTCGGTTTCACAACTTTACTACAAAACAATAACCAAGACGATGTGGTATTGTCATGAACACAGACATACAGATTACCGGAGAAGAATGGAGAATCCAGAAATAAACCCATCTACATACAGCCAATTTTCAACATGGCAGTACCAATCAACAGGGAAAGGAATCTGACCTTTAATCAGGCAATGGTCTCTTAGGACAACACAAGCACAGGCAACAAAAGAAAAAGAGGCTCTATGTACCAAACATAGGAAGAACTCTTACAGCTCGACAGAGACAACCCAAATAAACAATGTGCACGGGCAGAGGATTCGAGTAGACATTTCTGTAAAGAATGCGTAGAAATGGTCACCAAGAACCTGAGCGCGCAGCGTCATCAGCTGTGAGGGAAATGCAAATCAGAGCTACAATGAAGGACTGTTTCATATCCACCAGGATGGCTGTAATTTAAAAAAAAAAAAAAAAAAAAAAGGAGAATGAGAAATCTTGGCAAGGACGTGGAGAAACTGGACCCTCCCACAGGACGCAGCCAATGAGCCCCTGAACGAGTGCGGCTGTCGTGGGCCCTCTGGCTGTTCCTTGGTGAGGTAAAACCACCACGACCCGGACATTCCACACCCAGGTGGGTACCAAGACAACTGAAAATACACCCATACAACGTCATGTATACGAATGTTCACAGCAGCACTAGTCTTAGTAATCAAAACGTGAACAACCCGAACGTCCACGAACCGATGACCAGACCAGCAGGCCGTGGTCCATCCATGCGCTGGAATGTATTTCAGCCATAAAAGAGAGAAGAAGAGATCTGCACACTATCACGTGGAGAAACCTCAGAAACGCGGACAGAAAAGGCACACACCGTGACACCATTAACACGAAAGGCCCAGCGCAGGCAAATGCAGGGACAGAAAGTAAGTTCACGGTGGTCAGGGACTGAGGCGAGGAGCAGAGGGTAGTTACTGCTACGGGCTAGCGGGTTTCTTTTGGGGAGGATGGAGATGTTCTGGAGCTGCACAGGGGTGGTGGCCGTATGATCTTGTGAAAACCCACTGAACTGCCTACTTATAAGTGGTGACTTTTATGTATGTGAAGTAGGTCTCAAAGAACATGTCAGACAGGAAGACGAACATAATAATTAGTGACATTTGAGCTTAGTAAGAAAAGCCTAGCTGGAAAGGGGGTTAAGAATGAGTTAAATGGGAGAAAGCATGCTGTACTCGTGTGTGTGTGTGTGTGTGTGTGTGTGTGTGTGTGTATATGTGTGTGCATGTCACATGCATGTCGCACTGAGTTTAAAAATGAAGTTTGTTTTTTAAAGGCATCGTTTACAATCCTAAGGCAAGCTGCTGTTTCCAGTCAAAGCCCCCACCTCCTCGCCCACGCCCTCCCGGCAACGCTCACGAGACTAGGGAGGCGGCGAGCTGACACCAGAGGGGCCGGGAAGCGCTACGATACCATTTTGATCTGGGTGCTGTCGGTCAGCTGCTGCACAGCATACGCGTCTTCCGTGTTGTACTGCAGCAGGATCGCCATCTGGAAGGTGGATGCCTTTGAGGCCCCACATATAAAAGAAAGAGAAGCAAATTTTAAATGCATGGAAAAACCTCCAAAAAGCCAGAGCTTAAGTCTGAAGAACTTATTTATGAAACAAATTCTTCTGATAGATGCAAAAAAATCAAGCGGGCCTATGTAAGAGGGGGAACAAAGCATCACACTCCGCCATCACGCAACCTTCTCCTCAAAGATGTCATTTCCCACCTTCTCAACACGGAAACAATTTCGGACTTTCTTCTATGACGTTGTGTGTACATAAATACGCGCTTTTATGCGTCCACACTCACTGAAATTTTGGCTCTGCCACACATACGCTGGGATCCTGGGGAAGTCACTAAAATTACCCGGGGCCTCAGTTCTCTGTCAGACTGAAAAGTAGTTAACGCGGTTCTCACTAGTCCGTACTCAGTACTGCGGCAAGCTCCGAGGGTTATTATTAACACGAAACTGTTTGCCGAAGGAAAAGGGCGATGATCAGGATTAAGCAGACGAAACTCCGGCTTCCGAAGCTACGCAGTTAGCATGTGTCGGGCGGGAGCTGGGCCAAACGCTTATTAAACACCTTATTTCACTCTATTTTCACATCACTTCTGATGCGTAAGCGCCAGCACCCCCATTTTATGGAGAAGGAAACTGAGGCATCAGTCAGCCACCAGTCCGACCGCGACAGAGCACCAGGATTCAGCTCATCTGACCCTCAGGCGCAGGCCGTGTGCCCGCCACAGGACTCTGCCAGCTTAACCAAGCGCTGGATTCTGAGTTCTACGATGTGTCTTATCTGCATTCAGACTTGAAAAAAACACGCTCCAGAACAGAAGGGTGATCTTACCTGCAGAGTGTATCTATTTTTGAAGCAGTTGGTCACCAGTTCTCCTTTAGACAGTTGGTACAACCAAGTCAGCTTTCTGCCGCTGTGGCGGCTCGCGTAAAAAGCTGTGAACCGCTGGTAACTGCGCTCCAGCTGGACAAAAGGACAGACAGCGCTGTGTGGAGTGTCTACCTCACCACAGCCCCCAGTCGGCATTTCTCAATACGTACACCGTCCCGAGTTTACAGGACAAAATGCTTAGGGCATAAAAGTAAAACGCAGAGGTCGGTGTTGGACTCACACAGGCCTCCGAGGGGCCTACTGAGAACCGTTTCTAACAGATGGGCGCGTGGGCTCCTCGGGGGATGCAGCACGGCACCGAGCAAGGCCCTGTGGCCTCCAAGCCCGCGCACAGGCAGTCCCCGTCCCCGTCCCCCCCAGCCCGCGGGAAGGCCCCCAGGGTCATGGCCAAGGCTGCCCTTCTCATTTCTGCTCAGGCCTAACAGAACACCAGGCAAAGCCACACTCACCTCGGACGGCAAGGCGAAGGTGCAAGACTGCTGGAAGGGCCACGACCCGGAGCTCAGCACTTGGATACTGAAATCCACTGAGGCGGGAGCGAAACACAGGACACAGTCAGTGCCACAAACCGAACGAGGCTGCCGCTCAAATACGGCCTCGTGTTAACAGAAACACACTGAAACAACTTCCGCCTCCGTGTAAAATGAGCAACTGACCGGAGGCCAGGTCAATTATTTCACTCAATTAAAATGAGTAAAAGAGGGAAGAGCCAGAAACTCTCTTTCTCTAGAGAGGGGCAGTGCTCATTCACTCTCGCTCCGACGCTGGCGCGGCCGGCCTGCTCCGCTCCGGCGTTCTGCCGGGCCTGGGGGCCCCTCGAGCACCCCTGAGCTCGCGCAGCACGGCCGGCCCCAGAGGCCCCCGCCTGAGAAGCAAAAACCGCAAATGCCAGCGCGCGCCGGTCCCACAGCCAGCACACACCCTAGGACAGGAGAGGGAGTCCGTCACCGCGAAGAGCGGAGGAGCCCACTGGCTCCCTGCCAAGCTTAACAACGGAAGGTTCTTCAGTTCTGGGGAAAAGGGAAGTTCCCACTTCTCATTTACAAAGACAACATCAGCATGGGAGGACGTCAGTGTCATCGGCCTGCGGCCACCCCCACGACCACCCCCGCAGGTGCCGGCCGCCCGTCCCCGGAGCCGGGAGATCGCTGCTCCTTCTGACACTGTCATCGATACAGCTGAGTCAGTTTCTTGTACTTTCGAAAAATAAGTTCTAGAATGGACCCGAACGAAGGGTAAAGAAATGTATTAACTATGAAGCTGCGCGTGGAGCCCTGAGCTGGGCGGCGCCCAGGGTGGGACAGGTGTGTCAGCAAGTAGGAGAGGACGGGGCTCGGCACCCCTGGCTCCCACCCGCTGGGATCCCCTGGGGAAGGCTGGCTCGCTCTGTGCCTGTCACACAGGCTAATGTCACGAGGAGGCAGGACCACCCCAGTGCATCTGGGAGGTGCTTCCCACTTGTCCGTCCCAGAACTTCTGCTAACGAATCAAGCAGCCTCCCTGGAGATGTGTCACCTCTGTCCTTTGCCACAACGCCCTGCCCGTCTCTGCAACGACCGCCCCAAGAGCAGCTCATGCGCGGTACTCACAGTCCAGCGGCTCCGAATTCGTCAGGTGCTTTTTGAACTGCTCGTTCAAATCCTTGCTCACGCCGATGTCTTGAAACATCCGCTGGAGTTTGGAGGTATATTCAAAACCACACGCTTGCTGAAACGAAGCCACACAACCGTCTTGTTAATTCCTCCAGAAACACAGTGTAGACAAGGGAGTCTCGTGGAAACCCTGCACTGCACGGAAGCCACAACTACAGCACGTGTCACCGCAGCACTGTGCACGGACCCGGTGAGCCCCGGTCCTGGGCCGCTCGGCCGCAAGCAGCCCGCTCGGTCTTCGTTCACGCGGTAACTTGACATGGAGCATCCAAGAGCCAGGACACGCAGCAGAATACAGGATGGCGCACTCGGTCTACGGCTCTTACCGACTGCGGGGGCCGGAACTGTGTGTCCCCGGACTCCTCCGCAGAACACTCACCCCTGCGTGATGGTACGGGGGCGGGGTGCGAGGGTCCTGGGGAAATGACCATTTAGAGGAAGTCATGAGGACAGGGCCCTCCTGATGGGATGAGCGCCCTTGTCAGGTGAGACCGGAGTCTGCTCCCTTCTCGCCACGGAGGACACAGTGGGCAGGTGGCCGTCACCAGACTGGGAAGAGTCGTCCCCAGAAAGGGCATCAGCCGGAACCTCAATCCGGACTGCCCACCTCCAGCGCAGTGAGAACACGGCTCTGCTGTGTATACCCCCAGCCCGTGGGACGTGTTACGGCGGTCTGAGCGGGGTCAGCCAGCCACGTCACCACGCTTTCCGGTCCCAGTGAAGTATGTGTATGACACCGACAGCGAGCGAGGAGCCCAGCACGGGCTCGGCGCAGAGGGGGCTGCGTAATGAGCCAAGGGCCCCACAGTCCTGCAGACACAGCCGCAGACACTGAACACCAGAGCGAAACAGAACACACACCAGCCCAAAGCCCAGCAGAGCAAGCGTGGGCTGAGCCCGCTGAGCAGTTCCGGCGGCGCGTGGAGACAGAGCGGGGGCCAGAGGCGCGGAGCAGGGAGATGCTCTGAGGGCGAGCGGGCATCGCACTCCCGGACAGCACAGCGCGGCCCCCGAACGCGGTGTGAATGGGCCTGACCAGTGACAGCCCTCCTGTCGCGGGGCAGCGGGGCCACACTGGACAAACTTGTTCTCTACGGACCACCCGCCACCCAGGACAACCCACAAAAACTCAGATCCCACAAGGTGCCCGGACCCTTCAGGACGTGAGTGCGCTTACCTTTAGCTTAGAGATCATGCTCGCTTCGGCGTCGTCGCTGGCGCTGTTCTGATGCACGAGCCTTTTGGCCAGCATCTTCGCGTAGAACTTCTGAAACACGTCTTTATCCTCTATGTACTTGAAGACCACCATCTAGCGAAGCCACCAAGAGAGCACACTCAGAGCACCTGCAACCCGCTGTCGCGGGCACACGCTGGCGGCCGCCCCGGTTGCTTCATCCGGCTGGCCCAGTGCCAACGTGTGCACAGCGGCCGAAAATACCACCACAGCCTCGAGATACTTCCGTCAACCCCTTAAGTCACAGGAAGTTCATCTAGACTTACTACTAATGAGAAAAGTACAAATGCTAAAATTAAGGACTCAATTTAGGGAGTAAAACCACAGATTCAAAGAAAAAGAAATGATCCAGTTAACTGTCCCATTTCAGATGCCTTCCACAACCTGGAAACCCGCGGGTAAACGGCTGCTGGAGTGTGGGGTGGGTAGTGAGAGGCGCCTTACCACTTGGTTGAGTGTGTCTTCTAGCTCTGCTTCTTCTGGGTTCTTGGAACTGAAATTTAAAGAAAGAAAAAAAGGCAGATGTTGTCAAACAAATCAGCAAACACCGAATCAGCAAGCACCCCTGAGCCAAACCAACAGAACGGACTGCGGCTCCCAACACCCGAACCATAGTTCTCTTCAGATCAGGGCACGGAGCGGCAGGGAAACTTCCCTCGCCCATGGCGATGCGGCCGTCCCACACTGAAACTACCATGGAAGAGTACATTTATGAAAAAACCGTTTAGGATTTCCAAGATGAAATTCAAACAGGAGATACTTATTAGAGTTCCCCCGAACAATCACATTTTCCTTTCATATAATCTATTTAATACAAAATTAATGAACTTCACTTTGGCAAATGCTTTTCTACTATATGCTTTAATTCAACTCTGAAAAAAACCAAAGAGGCAGAGAGAGTTTCTGAATGGCCGAATCATTTAAGGTAACGAAAGGGTTTAAACCACTAATGTGCTGCCTTCCTCTGTGGTTCTCTTTAACAACAGATTCTTTCTCTTCTAAGACAAGCATGACCTGAGAAGTGACTGCAGGGTAAACAACATTTTTTAGGTTTTACGAGTCCCTCAGAGACAAGATCCCCATACATCTGTATAAAATGATCCAGCCGCCAAACGAGCGCTGGAAAGGTGCTTCGAGCTTAGGAACAGCTGACTCAGAAAGTCTAGTCCTGTTCTGCGTGTGGGCAGGCCAGGACGGCTTCTCTCCCAGGAAGACTTTCACTTCTTAGCTCCGTGCCCCAGCGCAAGCTCCCTGAGGCCGGCCCGCCATTCTGCCTGTCTGAGCAGCCTTCACGAAGGGACCACGGAGAGACCTGGTGAGGGGCCCTTGTGAAAAGGCAACGGATAAAAAGGATAAGCAGCATTCTGCCACACAAACTGAAAGTCTACTAAAGCACGCAATTACAATATTGAAACATTTCATATTTTTCAATAAAACTAAAAAAAAGTGTAAAATAAAGAAAAAGAAATCAGGTCAGAAGAGACATTCTACTTTGGAGTCCATTTTTACTCCTGGAAGGAACAGCTGAAAGGATGTGACGAGAACAGCTAAACTACACACTGACCAGCTTTGCAATAAATAGAAAACAACCCTCAAATACTCCATTCTCCCTGGTCTTGGGAAATGACTTTCTGGCAAAGTCGGAGACAGCCAGTGACCTTACCAAACGTTTTCCCATGTCAGGAAGACCACATCCAGTTCTGTTAACACAGTAAGTAACACTAAATTTGCTACCGCAGAGCCATCCCCACATTCCTAGGGAACTCTACCATGTTCTGGAGAATTCTTCTTTAGCTCCCTAAACAATTTACTCTGCTAACATTGGACTCATGAGTTCCCCAACTCCGTTCTAGGTGAGAATTGTCTGCAGTGTTTTTCTTGGTCTGTGTAGGTATTATTAGTTTTTTTTTTTTTGCAGTGGGGTTGTGCGAGCCTTCGAGACTGTTTATTCAACTCAAAACCCGGACAACACGGGGCGTGGGAAATGACTGTGTTTGCGGCCGGAGCTCTGGAAAAGTGCAACAAGCCTTGAGCATTTCTGAATCGAGAGAAGCTGTTAACGTGCAAGAGAAGCCGAGAAAACCCAACCCACACCCCGAGCCTGGACGCTAGCAGCACAGGCGGAGGAGAGGAGGGCGCCACGGGAGATCGCGAGGCCTCAGGCTCTCAGGACCCACACGCAGAGGAGGAAGAGCAGGTGAGAAACGCGACGCTTAACGTTGGGCATGTGAGCGCCGGGCCGGCTCAGTCGTGGGACTCGATCTCGGGGCATGAGCCCAAGCCCCACGTCGGGTGTAGAGAGGACTTACAAGCTTTAAAGAAATCTACGAAGGACACAAACCAGCAGTGAAACAAGCTCACCAAGTGAAGACAAGTGCTGGGCGCCCACGGTATCAGGAGACCCGCGGCCCACGGGGGGCCTATTTCGGGCAAGAGCCTGGGGAACTCCCGCAGCGGGTCTTCCCCAGACACACGACCGAGCCAGGCCCGCAGGACAGCACCGGGGGAGAACGAGACAGACGTTAACTTCCTGCCTCCCTTCCAGCCTCGCAAGCACCGCCTGACCAACCCCTGGAACTTTATTTACCTAAAGAGGTCACACTACCTGCCATTCTCAAAAAGCCACCAGCAGCATTAAGAAACAAAAGAACAATGAACTGGGCCTAGAATCCTAACATGAAGCACCTTTTAGGGAGCCAGAGAAGTTACTAGGTTTACAGTATTTTCTCAAAAAGGCACAAAGATTACAACTTAGTGTATGGGAACTGTTACAAGGTTCAATTCCTCATAGCGAGCTGAGACTTTAAACGGGTTTACTACAGGAAAACACAGAGTCACGAGTACCTTTTCTTCAACAGGGAGTCGCAGTACCGAGCCAGCAGCTCGGGGGATTTACTGGACGACTGGGCCATTTTGGTAACCGCGTTGTTGTTAATGAAGCGCCCACAGGCCTGCGGGGCACAGAGAACACAGTCAGAGGCGCGCGGGCCCAGCTGCCCCCACCCGGCTGCCGCGGCGCCCACTCACCTTGTCCAGCGCAGCCACGAAGCCAGCGTCGTTGTTGAAGGCCGACATTACCAAGGCGTTGTATTTTTTATGAACATCCAACACTGTCTGTACATACATTTTGGGGTCCTCGGTAGGAGAAAAACAAACAAAAGTTCGTTACTGGGGATTAAATGGTATGTTAATATGTTACTATAAAATATTCCTGAAGGTCAAGAAGTTTCTTCAAAGATGTTAAATAAGATCAAGAAATAACCTTGGTTCCACCATGAAAATATGCAGGACATATCGCTTATAGACATACTAAAATAGATTATCCATGCTTGAAATTAAATACTGATTTCCAACTTGTATAAAAAACAATGATTCTTCAAATTATGGCAACATTCAAAAGATCACAGGAAACAATTTTTCCAAGTGAGAGCTTGCTTAGCTCATTTTTGCTATTGTTAAGAATTCAAATTCTGGGGGCGCCTGGGTGGCTCAGTGGGTTAAGGCCTCTGCCTTTGGCTTGGGTCATGATTTCGGGGTCCTGGGATTGAGCCCCGCATCGGGCTCTCTGCTCAGCAGGGAGCCTGCTTCCTCCTCTCTCTCTGCCTGCCTCTCTGCCTGCTTGTGATCTGTCAAATAAACAAATCAATAAATCTAAAAGAAAAAAAAAGGAATTTAAATTCTGGACTTTTCTGGGAAAACTAATCAGTGAGTGAGATCCGTAATCAGCTGGGTATCTAGAACTTAGGTGGGCAGGTGGTGTAGGAATAGTTAAGGTTGGGCGGCTGGATGGCTCAGTCAAGTGTCTGCCTTCGGCTCAGGTCACAGTCTCAGGGTCCTGGGATCAAGCCCCATGTCGGGCTCTCTGCTCGGGGAATCGCCTCTTCCTCTTCCTCCGTCCCTCCCCTCTGGATTGTGTGCTCTCTCTCTCTCTCTCTCTCTCAAATAAATAAAATCTTAAAACAAAAACAAAAACAAAAAAAAACGAACAGTGTAAGACTAAGGTCTGAGGAAGTGCGGGCAGGGCCCTGAGTGGGTCAGGTAAGGCGTAGGGTCTGACTCGCATACCTGACTGTGCTGCAAGACTGGATGAGACCAGCCAGGGCCGGGGAGACAGGCAGAGCACTAAGGTAAGGGGAAGGCAATGCGGAGATCAGCCACAGGAGAGGCCCTGATTAAGGACACACAAGACAACAGAAGGACCGGGAGGGGAGGAACTCCGAGACAGGTTTGAGTTGGCTGGAGCTGGGGACTCACTGCACGTCCGGTGCCAAGCTCCACACAATAACTGTCACGAGCATACTATGAGTTCGCTGCTGTCTGGATCCTCCCTTGACAGGTGGAGAAACTAAGTCAGTTAGGCATCTGGCCGAGGGTATCAGGAGACGGCAGTCAGGCTTGACCCCAGGCCGCCTCACTCCCGAGCCACCATCTCCTCCGCAGCTCTCAGAAGAAGAAAGGCCTAGAGGACAGGACGTCCACGGCAGCGGCAATGTGGACAGACATCACCCGCCACGGGGATGCCAGCTGCTGGGCCCTTTATGAGCAGGACGCCTGAGTGCTGGGGGCTTACGTGGCTGCCAGTGTCTCCAAATTCTTGACAGATATGAGTCCTTGGGGTTCGGGAATAAGAAACCAGAATTCCCCAAATTCTAATTATTCTGCATCTTGTAATAGTTTTTTTTTTTTTTTAATATTTTATTTATTTATTTGAGAGAGAGAGAGACAGTGAGAGAGAGCATGAGCGAGGAGAAGGTCAGAGGGAGAAGCAGACTCCCCATGGAGCTGGGAGCCTAATGCGGGACTCGATCCAGGGACTCCAGGATCATGACCTGGGCTGAAGGCAGTCGCTTAACCAACTGGGCCACCCAGGCGCCCTGTAATACTGTTTTTAAATAATGAGTAAGCACTGAGAATGAATCGTTTTCCTGTGATAGGTTTATACCAAGAGTTTCAGAGGTTTTCTGTTAAAAAATGAAATAAAAATGCCAAGTTTATTATTATGAGCACACTGCAGAAGATTTTAATTTCAACAGTATGTAAAGTGGTCTCTACCAGATACAGACATTTAATAAGGGAAAATGTTAAGAGGGAATGCAAAATGATTGCCAAATAGAAATTAGCTAAGATAGTGGAAGCTAATACCATATATCCTGAATATCTAAAAATTATCTATCTTAAAATGTTAAAACACACACAGCATTCACCGCCCCATCAGAGAATCTTGTTTCATGCCAACTATTCCAGATGTAGAAAAATTTCTCCATTTTGAAATGGCTTTTAAAAATGTTTTAGCACTTTTAAAAAAATTAAAAAAAAAATTTTTTTTTAAATTTTACTTATTTATTTGAGAGTGAGAGTGAGAGCAAGTGGTGGGGTGGGGAGAGGGAGAAGCAGATTCCCCGCTGAGCAGGGAGCCCGATGCAGGGCTTGATCCCAGGACCCGGAGATGATGACCTGAGCCACCCAGGTGCCCCCCTGCACTGACAGTCTTAATTCACAATAGCATCCAAAAGCATCTTCTAACTGGCACACATCTTATTTCATATAAATTCATTTCTTTTTTTAACAATGAAAATATTATCTGCCTGACTTAATTTTGGGTCTGCCACTGAAATTGATAGTACTATTGTTGCTAATTCAGGTTTTAGATTGCTTTCTGATTTCATGTCAAATTATTTCTTGATATTCACATTTTCTTGTCTTTGCATTTCTTCTGCTACAAGTATTTACAAAGAACTGTAGGCTGTAGCGAGCATCCAAGCACAGGAAAATGCCTGCAAACATCATTGGGTATACCGTGTCTGAATAAGGTAACATTCAAGGTTAAGGTCAACAGCATTACAAAGAATCACGTGTCAGGACTGTCAGTTTAAGGACTTACTTTGCTTCCCACACATGGTATTTTTGGGAACACCATTCAAAGGATTTACATTAAGTGTATTATGTGCATAAACACACTAACATGTATTTTATTTGTAAGAAGGAGGCCCTCAGCAGCAGAGAGGACGCACCCACGTTTGCAACCTGGCGTCACCAATGAGGAAGACGAACCCGACAGTACCGCGTTTCTGGAACGTGTGCTCCTCTTGGTTCCAGAGACAACTGTGTGTGTGAGTGTCCCTGCCCCTGCCGTGGGTGGGTTCCGTTGAACCAGGAATGCGGACTATCATGCTTGTAGAATTATGCTTTTCTCTGTTTTCATGATTTCTTGAACGACTTTTCTCAGATTCGGGATGTGGAAAAACATAAATGTCCCAAGAAATGCCAGGAAGGAATTCCCCGCAGAAAGACCAAGCAGAGGGCTCTTCCCCAAGGACACTGAAATCTTTGGACTCTGATTCCAAGTCTTTCTACTACAGGAGACCTAGCCAGCAGTCTGGCTGGTGAGAAAGGAGGGTCTGAAAGGACCCCATGAAGGGAAACGTATGAAGCATCAAGCCTCAGAAACCTGAAGTGAGAATCTGAGGTCCTGGAGAGAAACCGCTTAGGAACCTGGCAAGGGCAGACAAAGGTGGGAGCACATGGGAATAAAAGAGAGAAGCAGGTGTTTCAGAGGGCACCAGACTGCAGGGTTAAAAAAGCAACAGAGATAATGAGAGGTGAGATCAGCTAGAACAAACGCATGCTTTTCTGGAAACGTGTCAATTTTTGGTGCTTAAGGAAATGAACAGAGTAGTAACTGCTTTGATTCCTGACCATCTGCTTATTCATTAGTACACAAGGGCCTGCTGCAAAGAAACACGACACCTGTCAGGGCTTGTCCCTGAGGGATGTCACCCACCCCAACATGATTTCACTTGTCTGTATAATGCCAGTGACGGTCACATTTATTTCTAGCCCAGACCAGACTTTCCCACCAGCTCACACGGCTTGTCCTTGGCCTTTGCCTGGGATTCCCAAACTGTATGTCAGAGCTGTCCAGGTCTCCTCCCTGAATCCGCCTGTCTGCCAGAGCCCTCTCTTTCCATCTCCCTACGTTCAGGGTTTTATTGTAGAAAATTTCAAAGCTCTGCAAACTTTACCAAGAACGGTAAAATCTACTCCATGAACCCGCCATCCAGGGTCAACAAGGACTGAGCACAAACACTTGTCCCTCACAAAGTCGAAGAACCCAATTCCTTCTTCTCCCCACCCCCACCCTAAACAACCCATGCAGTCTTCCATCTGGCCACCAAAACAGACCACGCTCTTTTCACTTTAAATCTATTTTCTACACGGTACATATTGTTTAAAAATAAAAATCTGGAGGCGCCTGGGTGGCTCAGTGGGTTGAAGCTCTGCCTTCCGCTCAGATCATGAATTTAGGGTCCTGGGATTGAGCCCCACATCGGGATCTCTGCTTGGCAGGGGGCCTGCTTCCCTCCCCTCTCTGCCTGCCTCTCTGCTTACTTGTGATCTCTGTCAAATAAACAAAATCTTTAAAAAAAAATCTGATTGTGTCCATTTCATGTCTGCTACCATCACCCAGTTTTCTCTCACCCTCAGGACTCAGGCAACATCATTAAGGCGGCTTTCAGACAGGCGCCGACCCTGTCACTTTCAGTCTGTGCCTTCCCTTCCTCTCAAGTCACACCAGACCGCCGGGTTCTTAGAATGGGTCGTATTTACACCCACTGAGGGGCTCTGCTCTGCCTGGGACCCCCTGTCTCGTTAGCTTCTGCTCTTCTACTGGCCTCAAAGATTTTCTCAGGGAAGCTCCCTTAACTGGGAGGACAGGGAGGGCCTGTTCCATGCTGGGATGCTGACTGCACTGGCTGTCCCCCCGGCCCGGCCGGGCACTGGCTCCGAGAAGCCTGCCGGGGCCGCGTCCGCCTTGCTTGTAAGCCCAGCGTGGGACATTCACCAACCACTTCTCAGACGGCTACATCAGCAACACTGATAGTCATGAGTCAAATTATTACCTTTAATGCCACACGTTTCCACTAAAAAACCCCCCTAATTTTAAGGACCAATTTTGAAAAAAGAAAAAGTGTATGTAGGAGCCTCACAGGACGTCCATCTCATCTTACCCTCTCTGCCCTGAATCAGTTCAGCACACGCGGCCGGCGAAGAGGCCTGAGCACGAGCTCACGGGAGCTGGCGTGCAGCAGACAGGGTCTCTCAGGATGGCCTATGACCCTAATATTGGAATGCTGCCCAAAGAGGGGCGGGGGCGGCAGTGACAGGCTTGAAGGGCCACCCTCCCACTTCAAGAATGTACGCGGGGGCAGATGGGACCGTCCTCGGAAACGTGCCCTCACCCAGAGCGACCTCAGCACACTCGGGACCCACGCCTCTCATCCAGCTGAGTCTGTCACCGCCACGCAGCCCCACAGGACACGCCGGGCCTTGCCAGACACCGTGGACAACCCGGGAGCATTATTCTTGGAGAAGGAGAAGCGAAGTCTCGAGTCATAAAAACACACCGTGCAGTTACCTGGGGGCACAGTGATTCTTCCCGTGAGCATCAGCACACGGTCCTCGGAGCGACATTCTCTCCACATGCAACATAGAGAAGCAAAAGTTCCAGGAAAGGAACAATCACAAACCACCAATGACAGAGAGAAGCAGGGGAGGAGGGTCTGGGGGCACCAGAGGACTCGCGCTGACAACCGCCTGAGGCGAGGCCCAGGCCCAGCCTGGGTCCCCCAGCCGCTCACTCGCGAAGTACAATTACTTTCCGTATTAAATGACACGCAAAACCCAACCCAAACCAGACCCCCAAACGCTGGCGACAACAGCACAGAGCAGCCTCACGTGCCATCCAGGGACATGACAGTCTCGCATTTTCTTCCCGGGTGTTTTCTAGTCCATCGTCTCCCCTCTTCTGACAAGCAGGAATCACCAGCTTTTCCCAGTGTGGTTTAAAGTTGAAAATGCCGAAACGAAAGAACCTACCGATGAGACCAGCGCCCCGCACTCCGTCACCACGACCTCTGCCCGCCTGCTCCTTCGGCTTCCACCGCACGTGTTTATCCTGTAATTGTGGCTCTGAGTCTCTCAGACCATGAATAACGACTCTTGAATCATTACCTTTGGGTCTGATAAACTTCTAGAAAGCCCTGGTCGCGCTTCCATCACCAGCCCCGGCTCTGGCTCCCGCCCGCACGCCTTCGCTCGGACAGGAGGCTACAGGCCCCGTCTGCGGCCCCTCCGTGAGGCCCGGTCGGGACCGAGGCTCCAAGCCGACTGGGGTCAGGCACAGAGTGAAGACAGCCGGAAATATTCAATTCTGAGAGCGGAACTAAGCTGGACTTGCCCGGAAAACCTGGGACTCCTCTATGAGAAAGAAGGATGCCGCAGAAAGTAGTTACTGCATTAGTTCAGCGATAGAAGCAGTGCGTCCAGGAGGCAAGCGGCGGGGGAAGGTGGTGAGAGTTCACGGGTGGCCTTGAACTCGTCTGAAGCCACGCACGGGCCACGTCAGGACTTAAAAATACACAGCAAAGATGAAACCAAAATGCAGTTGGGATGTGGGACACCAAGTCAGATCTGGGTGGCGAGAGGCTCCCGTAACTGGGCTGCCTGTGGAAAGAGCACGGCCGTGCCCACAGCAGGGAAAGAGAAGGGTACATCCTGGGTATAAAAATGAGTGAGTCTTCCCACAGTCTGCTTATCCTAAACCAAAATGAACACCTGTGTCATTTCTCTTCTGAAGAAAACGGGAATTCTTTTCAGCCCATGGCAAAGCAGAAAACAGATTTGAAAACTCAGCTACAGGCTTTCTGAACCATTTTCCATTATCAGCATATATCAGTTCTCTGTGTAATTAAATTTGTCAGTTTGATTTACTTTATGAGAGTGCCTCCTTGTGTCCTAAAGCACCTCCTTGATCCCGCTCCATCAACATCCACATCAAAATTCCCTCTTGCTTTTTTATAAAACGTTTTATTACACAAGAACTTCAAACGTCATCAAAATAAGAAAGAATGGTAAAATCAGCCCCCATAATCCATCGCTCGGCGCTAAGTGACAGCCGCGGCTGGGAAAGCCCAGGACTCTCACCTTGCCCTCCTCCTACCTTAGGAGAGATGCATAGTCCCTCCCTTCTGACCAAACAAAGCAGGCTGGATGCCTGATGTAAGGTTCCTTGTCCAGTTTCATCACTGTGTGTATCATTTTCTTCTATTACTAGCACCCACCCAATGGCCGAGTTGGGACCACGTGACCAGAACATTTTACTCCAGAAGAGAAGGGGAATGCTGGCTGACTGAATGAAACCCAAACCTTGCACTGTGTTCCTCTGTTCACTCTGGTGCAAGTTCATCCAAACAACTGGGTTCCTAGAATTATTTCTAACTCAACTTCTCAATCCCAAAACAGGGCTTTTTCCTAATTCTGATAAGGTCCTAGATTCATCACCCCTTAAGTCTTACACTGAAAAACATGTGCCAGAGCTTCCTGATTTCATCTCTGCCTAGATCATTCTTCATTTCAAGCGCTCCCTTTTACAGGCACCGTCATTCCTAGAGCCAGAGCCCTGGGCTGCTCCTGAAAATGCCTCCTACTGTCTCAAGTAGAAGACGTCTCTCTAAGCTGCAAATAAACCTTCACGACTTTGCTCCCCAATCCATCTTTGCAGCCCTACACCCCCACTGTTAGACCAATGGCCCCGCAGGACAAGCCAGAATCTACGAGGCCACTCTTGTGGGGGGACGCTTCAGCCCCAATCGGACGGACATTACTAAATCAAGATATGGTTTCAAAGAGGACCCTGCGCTTATCTGTTGCCATTTCTGCCCGAAAGACAGACAGTAATGAAATATTCTCTTCTAATCTGATTTAGGTGAAGCCCTCTTTGTAGGGAAGTACTACAGCACCCAGATTGCTGTGAAATCACGCGCTAAGGAAAAATTCAACATGGAACCCACCGTATCCTCAAACACTCGTCAGTTAAGTACACACACGTCTGTATTGACTCTTTTCCTGAACTATTTATTTTGGTATTTTGCTAGAAGCTACCATCAAGGGAAATTATAAAGCCATCCAAGGACTTGGTATCATGTTTACTTTTTTTTTTTTTTTTAAGATTTTATTTATTCGACAGACAGAGATCACAAGCAGGCAGAGAGACAGTCAGAGAGAGGAGGAAGCAGGCTCCCCGCTGAGCAGAGAGCCCGATGCGGGGCTCGATCCCAGGACCCTGGGATCATGACCCGAGCTGAAGGCAGAGGCTTTAACCCACTGAGCCACCCAGGCGCCCCCTCATGTTTACTTTTAAGTGTAAGGTTGATGACCGTCCACGTTACTGGTGTTTTCTCCAGGATGGGCTGCTGCGGAGAGCATTCTCAGCTCTGCATGCTAATAAAGTGATTCTCCGGAGTTAGAGCTTATCCTTTATGGTCACGGGGGGTCCAGGAGCGGACTGTACTTCACAGTCCTGACTGCCTTTACCGGTAAGCTCTCCACACTGACAGCAAAGAACTGGAGGCTGGCTCTAACCAGGCTAGCAGACTCCACGGCATGGAACGTGAGCACTGTCTATCTCAGCTCTGAGCTCTGTTTCCTATCCCGATTCTGCTTCTCTCTCATATCCCGTTGTCTTTTATGCATTGTGTTAGCAGCCTTGAGTCCTGCTGGCAACAATGAGGAGTACAATTAAAACGTTAAGTAGGGTGACACTCTATTCTGCACAAAGGACTGTGCTAAATTCTGAAGATATGAAGAGGGATAAAGCCATTCCTGTAAAAGACATTTTCACAGATATCTAAAATATAAAGTAGTGTGAATGTCACACAGTCCAACATGCTACTATTTCAAAGGGGTGACAGGGAAAGGCTCATGGAAGAAATGGCATTTGAGCTGGGTTTTGAAAGATAAATAGGTGTTTAACACACAGGAACAAAAAAGGGACGCAGCAGAGACAAGTAGGAAGGTACAACAAGGCAGAGTCGTGGAAAGGTGAGCAGGTGATGGGTACGATGCAGAGACAGAGAAATGGGATGAAACCATAAAGGGGAGTCTAGCCACGCGGCCGAGGACTCCTCCTCTCTGCTGTCATTATGATGGCATCATTATCAAGGGATACTCAGAGCATAAGACACCAGCACTAAAACCATGAGGAGCACGGACTACAGCGAGCTCAGCCGTACTCCCCAGGGATTAGAGTCGACGGCAGTGACGGGGACACAGAGGTGACCCACGAATAGAGAGGGGCCCAGGAAAGACTTTTATAAATGCCACAGAGGTACAGGATGGGGGAGGGGGTGCGGCAGTCACTTAGGACTCGAAGAGAAAGTGGAGAGCTCTTTTTAGAAGGGAGGATCCGAGCTGGCCTTCAAAGCAGGACAGAGCGAGCAGAAAGCAGACAGGCCCGTGCTGCAGGCCAAGAGAAGAGCCTGAGTGCGAGAAGGGAAGTGATTTGGGGGGAAGACAAAGCTCATGAGAGCGGGGGTAAATCAGAAGAGGATTCTGACTTAACAGAATGTTGTAGATTTGATATTCTATCATAGAGAAGAGGCTTTATTTCGCTTTGCTTAAAACAAGGATGAAGAACGTGGAGGAAGGCCGTCAGAGCGTTCAGTGCTATTTCTGAGAGATGGCAGTGCCAGGCCCCATGAGGGACTAACAGGAAGGGAAAGGAGAGCGGGAAGAGCATCTGGAGAGCAAAGTCACGGGGCCTGGATGAACTCGGGGGGGGGCAGGGAAGGGGGGCTCGCCCTCCCCCACCCTCCCCCGACTCACTTGGGCCATGTCCATGTGCCCTACCCCTTCCAGGCCAGAAGCCATGCCTCGGAAGCTTCCTGTACAACAAACTGGCCTATTTAAAATGATTTATCTGGTTCTTTGTTCGGCTCTAAACCAGTTATGAATCCCATCCTTGAGTATCTTCCGTGTACAAGGTTCCCAAAGTCCTACTGGTACCCAGGGCAACGGCAGCTGCTCCCACGCTGTGACCCAGGACTCGGCACATCAGTGGAGCACGCATGTCCTCAGTCGCGAGGACCTATAAAGGCTGGAGAGAATCTTCCAGATGCCCCGGGACCCTGCCCGGCACGGGGGTAAGATGGCCCCACCCGGGTCTGCTTGGCCCTGCGGCCTGATGGTCTCTGTCCTCCGAGGAGCCCCGAGCGCTCCCGGGGCCGGCTGTCCAGGCGGGTCCTAGCGGCGACGTCTGGGAACAGCCTGTGTGCTAAGGGCTCCCTTCCAGCGCCGCTGCACGAGGACTGCGGTTCTCGCTTAGGTCAGGGGACATCTGCCTCAGGCCGGTTATTCAGGAACAGTCTTTCATTTTAAAAGTTTATTTTTAACTATGAAAAAAAAGCCTTAGGAAAATGCTCAGGTAGGTTTTGAGGGTGCCAACACATAAAATATTATTTTGAATCACATTACAAGTTTGAAATCTATAATAATTTCAGTGTAGGCCAAACCAATCGGTAGCAGATCTAGCTTTCCAAACAATACCTTTTCAAGACCAGTTAAAGAGAAGTCTGGCTTCCAAGTAAAATCATTCCTCTATCTGTGGACACTTCACCTGTTTTGCTTGATATAAAAAGGATCATAGGACTAGATGAGAAAACTTTTTGGTCCTTAAAGAATCACTTGAACAGTGCTTTCTATGACATTTAATACGCTCACCGCAAATGATTTTCATATATCATGATCCAACTCAACTAGGCAAAATGTTCAAACTTTAAAAAAATTGTTTTCTCAGAGTAATTAAGCCCCACTTAAAATTATATATAATAATTTTTTTTTCTTTTGATTATTAAGGAAAACAGTCTCTTTCCTCCACTGCTTTTCCTCCAGCATGAGTGGGCTTTGGAAAACCATCATGGCTTGGGTTACAATATATCTTTTCCATTTGCCATGTTTGTGATAAAAATGCCTACTAAAATTAAGCATATTTTAAGCAGCTGTATTTATTCTTTCCTACAGTAAGTATTTAAGCACCTACTGTGCTTCGGGCTAATAAGCACTGGGTACACACGCTCTTTCCTGAGCTCCCTCAAGTTTCGTGGGCTCCTGTCACTGGTGAGTAAAGGCAGCAGGTATAACCCAGGCCGGACAGTGGTGTAAGAAACTCACGCATCACTTAGCACACTGCAAACTATGAATCAAGTGAGACTTTAAGTAAGATGGAAATTCAGGAAAAACTCTTGCAGAAAATAGAAATAAGTATCTACTTCCCCCTAAAAACATTTTTCTCTACAACAACTTGGCAAATCACTTTCATGAGTTCAATATAAAAATGGCTTTTATAGAGGGAATAATTATAATTAATAATATATTATTTATGTTCAATAATGTATTAACAAAAGAAATGTCTAACTTTTGAAAGTCAAGGCGGATGCCATATAAGTTCATTAAGCTATACAGATTACTCTTCCTGGGGGGGAAATCCTGTTTCAGTGTTTAAACGCATGGGAATCACTAGCTTACATTTAAGTAATAAAAGGATTCCTGAAAAGTTCAATTTCCAGTAAAATATAACAGCTGATGGTCTATTTGTGCTGCACACTGCTGACAGATGAAGGTCCCACCTACAATTTTACTTAAAAACTAAACTTGTGCTTTAACTGGCCATGAAAAAGTAAAGGTCAGATTTAAGATTCACCAAGTCAGGTGACTGCATCCAAAACAAAGATTAAACAGTGGTACTTGAGAATTACAGTGCGATTTATTTCGCCATCTAGGACCTTACTTTGTTTTGGAAAAGATGGCCATCAGGAAGTAACACCCCATCATTCCCATGAGAACAATCTACGTGCACTCTTCTAGACCGCGGACCCCGAGGCCACCTCCCAGCACGGAGATCATACGCAGCCAGCAGCACAGAAAATTGAGCTCTGCTTCCTGCGGTTGCTACTCCAAGCCATGTCTGATGAAATAACAGACTCA
The DNA here is from genome assembly GCF_902655055.1 of Lutra lutra. Lineage (NCBI taxonomy): Eukaryota > Metazoa > Chordata > Mammalia > Carnivora > Mustelidae > Lutra > Lutra lutra. The sequence goes on along the minus strand of NC_062288.1, from coordinate 101,834,345 downwards.
CCACTTAGATCATTTCAAGGAAAAGAAGTCATTTACTTGGCTCTGCTGCTCATGTGGCTAAGCTGAGTTTCGAATGAACTCCTGTGAAAACACCTTACATTACTGAAAAGTCGGCCCTCCCTGAATGATGTGTGCATGCACGTGTGTCAGGCTCCTCGAAAAGCAACATTCAGTGTGGAAAGAAGAAAAGCCATCAAAATGTAAGGATGATTTTTTTTTTTAAGATTTTTTATTTTATTTTGTCAGAGAGAGAAAGAGAGAGAGCGAGAGCACACAGTCAGAATGGCAGGCAGAGGCAGAGAGAGAGGCAGGCTTCCCGCCAACCAAGGAGCCCGATGTGGGACTTGATCCCAGGACACTGAGATCATGACCTGAGCCGAAGGCAGCTGCTCAACCAACTGAGCCACCCAGGCGTCCCGTAAGGATGATTTTTAAATGGATTTTTAAAAGGAAAACTGTCATCACGTACACACCAGATTTAATAAGCATGCTACATGTATCACTTGTTCACAAAAATCCTATGAGGTGGTCACCATCATTTTCTATTAAAAAAAAAAAACAAAACCCGGGGCACCTGGGTGGCTCAGTGGGTTAAGCCGCTGCCTTCGGCTCAGGTCATGATCTCAGGGTCCTGGGATCGAGCCCCACATTGGGCTCTCTGCTCAGCGGGGAGCCTGCTTCCTCCTCTCTCTCTGCCTGCCTCTCTGCCTGCTTGTGATCTCTGTCAAATAAATAAATAAAAATCTTAAAAAAAAAAAAAAAAAAAAACCAACTGACAGAGCCAGAAAAGCAAGTTAGCGGCAAGGTCACACAGCAGAAGCGGGGCTTTGAACCCAGACAGACTGTCAGAGGCCACACTCAACCCGGCCAGGGTAACAACAGAGTCACGGTCCCAACCCAGCGAGTCCCGGCGCCGGGACTTCACACTCCAGCTCATACTGAAACCTGGAATCTTTCTCAACGCCCACGAAGCCAGGTCCCTTCCATCTTGGAAGTGCAAAATTAATTATTTTATTGACCTGAAGGAAGCAGTTTACATTCACCCCATTAGTAATTCATAGTTGTGTCAAAAGGGAAGCAGCAACCCAAAGAAATCTTCCCAAGTTTTAATAAGGAAATGAAGATTTTACAAGATGTATTAAAGACAGTGTTGTCAAAAAAAGGAAAAAGAAAGAAAGAAAAAGATGGTATGGAAAAAAAAAAATACAGTACTGTCAAAAATAAATTAACATTAAAACAATAAAAATCAGAACTACAAAGTTTTCTGATTCAGACATAAGAGCCAACCATCTTCTAGAAGCCTTTTTAGTTCTCCCAAATACTATCAAAATTAAAGTGTGCAACAGGGACAGAACTGAAGATAATTCACCCATCTTTTAGGAACACGAGGTACTCCCTAGGTATTCCTACACTAGCAGGAATACTCCCTGTACCCCCTGGGGACGTGGGGGTCAGGAGGGGCACTACACACTTCAGCGCCTTCCCAGGGCGAACAGCCCAGGGACCTTCAACGGAAGGGCAGTCCTCGGATCAGAGTCCCCAACAGGTACAGCCTATGGCCCATGGGTGCCAGAGCCCTGCGTCTGGGAGGCCGCAGCCTGTTTGTTCTATGGAAGAGTCTTCTCTCTCCTGGTGTAAGACACATAATTGTGAGAAGAAATGAAGGGAAAAAAATTTCAAGAAATGACATCCTTAAAGCCTAAAAGGTACCAGAGAGAAGTTTATGGAGGAATTTACTAAAATGGTCTCTGAACCTTCTACTTTAAAAAGCCAAGACAAGGTTCCCTACTAGAGTTCTAGTGAATTCTTACCACTTGGATTCATAAATGGAGGCACATGACATTGGCAGTTCCTGTGTGGAAATGTTAGGCCGGACTGATTTCCAATTAAATAGTACTTACATTTAAAGCGGCTTCTCCACACTTTTCAATTGCTGCAAGACCCTGATTATGAATGTGTGTCTCTAGAAGCTTTTTCAATTCTCCTAGGCCATCCTGGATTCTAGATACAAGATTATACATGCGACCCAAATCTGAAAGAAGAAGACGCCACCTTTATGCACGGAAACGAACTTTGCACAGCCCTCCCCTACATATGTATTTATACTGTGATGACAGATACCTCGAAATAAAACAACAGTGTTTTTAGATCCAAATAAAAAATGTCTGAATTATAACCAAGTACTTTAGATTTAGTGTATATATATTAAGCTGAAAGTAACAACGAAGTTGTTATTGTAGAAGTCTACTTTTCCCTTTACTATGAGAAACCAGCAACAAAACAGAGAAAAAAATGTATCAGGAAGTCTATCTGATGTTTCCTAAAATTCTCAAGGTTGAGATACTGTTTATGCTCGATATATAATAGGCACTCAAATATTTATTTTAAAAAATGAGTAAATTTAAGGAGTATTTATGAATATCCATTTCAACTCTACAAACAAATGAGTCACAAAAGGGACCCCAAATTCTTCATTTAATATATGTATGGCATATGGTTAATTTATGAAGACCAAAGAAAAACTTTTGAATTCCAACATCAATCTTTTGTTGAGCTCCTAACGTATTCCAGTAAAACCTAAAGGGAAAAAGACAGACTTCTACAAAAGTCCTTTACAAGACTTCACATCTTGAAGGATTTTCCAAATAAAAATCCACAAGAACAAAATTAGAGGCAGTATCATTTAACACTCAAGTGTATGGAACACGTTATATTCCAAATTGAACTGAAAAGATGTTCTTCCCTCAAAGTTATATCCAAAACCCTCCACAGAGGTCTGAAACCCATAGGCAACAAGGCACACACATTCATCTTCTTAAGAAATGATGCTGGTCATGTTGTAAGCTCTGAGTCTAGAATTTCAAACAGCTTCAACACTGCAGATCACAAGAGACATGCATGTACATCTTGAGTTTGAGAGGCTCACCTTCATTTTTGTCAGCATCCAGTAAATTCTGGAATTCTGTGTGGAAAATTTCCAAGTGTTTTTCGATGAGCACCTGCTCACACTTCCTCGCGAGTTCGTCCTGCGTGCTCTCATGCAGGTAGACCTGGACTCTCCGCTGTTCCTCGAGCAGACGGGCCTCTGCCTGCGGGGAATCATTCCAATTGAATGGTCTGGATTCCTTTTTAAAGAACTGTTACATGAGGCAAGTTCAACTCACAACCCTGCTCTAATAAATGAAGAGAAAAGGGGAGGGGTCCTTTGATTCTGGGTGAACACCAGCCATATTTAAGCCATCACAATTTTCTCTGCAATATATTTCTATTTCCAGTTTTTTTTTTTTTTTAAGATTTTATTTATTTGACACAGAGAGAGAGAGAGAGTGAGAGAGGGAACACAGGCAGGGGGAGTGGGAGAGGGAGAAGCAGGCTTCCCACAGAGCAGGGAGCCTGATGCGGAACTCGATCCAAGGACCCTGGGATCATGACCTGAGTGGAAGACAGACGCTTAAAGACTGAGCCGCCCAGGCGCCCTCCTCCAGCAACTTCTAAATGACTTGTCAAGTCTATCATTATTAGCAGTTCAAATGTGTTTATGCCGGCTTTATGTGGCATTTCACCTTTTGGGGGTACTATCCCTATTCGACTCCCTGAGAAACCTATGGATCCTCCCTTATGCGAAGACACCGTGTTCAGGGGCACCTGGGTGGCTCAGTGGGTTAAGCCTCTGCCTTCAGCTCAGGTCATGATCCCAGGGTCCGGGGATCGAGCCCCAGAGATCAAGGGGAAATCTCTGCTCAGTGGGGAGCCTGCTTCCTCCCCCCCACCTCTGCCTACTTGTGATCTATCAAATAAATAAAATCCTAAAAAAAAAAAAGACACCATGTTCAGAACCCCTGCTTCTGACCAAAAGCTACTTGAAGTCAAGAGTCACATGAATATATTCCCTGAAATGACCACATGGAAATCATTATTAGTAACCAGACTTTTAAAAAATTTTGAAAAATATTATGGCCTACTCTTGCCAATCACTGAGAACATGCCCCTATAACTTTTGGATTATTCATGCATCTCGAGTTCTTGTACCTCCCTTCAAGAAAGAGAGGAAAACAAAGATATCATTTACTAGAGCAACAAAATAAGAAGTCTGTATATTTTACAAAGTAGCACAAGATACATGTGTTTTGTAAAGTGTCACTAAGGCACCACTAAATTATCAAAGCAACGACAATATTTCAATGATAATCTCAAATTATTCAGGGGATCTGAATAAAAGAGGAAAACTATTTGGTATTATAAAAGTGCTAGGCTTTCTAAAATGATTTTCAATTTGGTATAATTTTGGAGAAACCTAGAAAAATTCAACTAGAAGAATAAACACTCAAGAGCCAAGAAAACAAGAAAAATGCAGGCAGGCTTTATGCTGTCAAGAATTACTAACGATGGGACAATTACTTAAACAACAGAAGTTAGAACCTTATTATGCATTCCAAATAGTGAAATGTGAACAACAAAATAAACTCGGGAATTGTGTCTAGTATACATCAAAATGCCAATGTCCTTAATATAGAATGATCTCTGAAAAATCAGTAAGCACTGCCCAATAAAAAATGTGAAAGGAATTTATAAAAGAAGAAATATAAAGACAACCTAAAGTTTCTCGTAGGAGTTAACAGAAGCACGGCATGTTTGGCTAATGGAATACTATTAACCAGTAAAATAAATAAATATAAAATGTGTTAATGTAATAAATAACTGTGTGTGGGGGGGGACAGGTTGTTTAAAAAAACCTACCAATTTATTCCGATTTGGTTTTATTTAATTTTAAAAAGATTTATTTATTTGAGAGAGAGAAGGGGAGAGAGAGAACATGAGAGGGGAGAGGGTCAAAGGAGAAGCAGGCTCCCGGCCGAAAAGGAAGCCCCATGCGGGACTCGATCCCAGGACTCCAGGATCATGACCTGAGTGGAAGGCAGTTGCTTAACCAACTGAGCCACCCAAGTGTCCCACCAATTTGGTTTTACATACATACTTAGTAACACTGTCCTAAGCTTAAAGGTTTATGTTATGTTTGCATATTTTCTGAAAAGTCTACAACTAATGTATATATTTTTTCTGATTAAGTTATTGTGAATAGATTTTTTTAAAAAGATTATTTGTCGGGGGAAGAGAGACAGAAAGAACACAAACAGGACCAGCAGGCAGAGGGAGAAGCAGACTCCCCGCTGAGCAAAGAGTCCAATGTAGGGCTCAATCCCAAGACCCTGAGATCATGACCTGAGCTGAAGGCAGATGCTTTACCCACTGAGCCACCCAGGTGTCCCAACAATAGGAGATCTTTATGTGCTTTAAGTCAGAAGTTCTAAGTTAAGCATGAACTGCTTCAGATCTAAAACTTCCCTAAGCCTGTTACCTCACGAATTCAAGCTGATACAGCACAGGACTGCAGACCCAAAAGCACCACTTTTCCTGTTTGAAGTTATACATGATCCCCGTGGACAGCAAAAACATACTGTCATAAACTTTGCTTCCTCCTAAAACAGACTCTCACCCTTTCCCAGATGAAAGATAAGGCTCTAGTGTCACTGCTGACTCCTTCTCTGGGGGCACAGTGGCTTTCCAGCCCCCGGAGGACAGAGGGTCGCAGCATTCTACTGTGGGACCCTTCCTGCGGGGCCAGGAGGGGAGGGAGGAATACACTGGTACCTCGGTGATCACACAAACCCTGAAGAACGGCGGGGCCTCAGTAACAGCTTCTTTTATATACAATGAAGCCAAGGCATGAGGGGCTGTAGCAGTAGGTTTTAGGAAGGACAGCCATTTGGACTCTTTGTGGATTCTCGGTCAAGCAGGCTCTCGATCATCATTGTCAGATAATTATCTGAGAACAGATCCGGTGGTCCGCTCCCCGATGGGAAAATGCAGCCAGAACACCACACACAACCGGGGTGGGACTCCCGCACTCGGGGCGGCTGGCAGGTGCTCCCACTGAGCCGCCCGAGAACTTTCCATCTCAGCACGCAGACCACGTGGCTATGCACGCCCGCCCTTCGCTCCCGTGTGGAGAGAATCAAGGGCAGAGCAGAGATCAGGCACTGTGAGCTCGGCCTCCTGGAGATCCCGCACATCTCGGACAGGGGTCAGAAAACGAGAGCCTACGGGCCAAACCCTGCCTGGCGGTAAAATTTCACCGGACCACGGCGACACTCGCCTGTGCAGAAGCTGTCACGGGCTGCTCTTTTCATGGCAGAGCCCAGCGGCTACAGCGGAGACCAGGGAGCGAGCACGAAGGCCAAGCTATTTGCTACCTGACCCTTGACGGAATGGGTTTGCTAGTTCCTCACCTAGGTCCCTCCTCACAGTGAGAAGTGCAGGATACCTGTCTTCCTGAGAAAGAGAACCCAAAAGCCACTTACACTAGAACTTCACTGCAAATCTGAGCACAGAAATTCTGATCTCAGATTCCGTTGTCTCAGAGGGACCTCCTCCACTAGGAACTCGAAAGCTGTACTGGAGATCGTTAGAGAGTATTCCAGATGTGAAAAAGCAAACATCTAAAATTTGGAAATCTTGGGACACCTGGGTGGCTCAGTCAGTTAAGCTGCTGCTTTTGGCTCAGGTCATGATCTCAGGGTCCTGGGATGGAGTCCCACATCGGGCTCCTTGCTCGGCGGGGAGCCTGCTTCTCTCTCTGCCTCTGCCTGCCTCTCTGCCTACTTGTGATTTCTCTCTCTCTGACAAACTAATAAATAAAATCTTTAAAAAAATTGGCAAATCTAGTAACAGTTGTTTCTTGAACACGTCTCTTCTCACTGACACAGGACTGCGGTTCTCACTAGACACACGCAGACGTGCTGGGGGACTGCTCAGGGCCCAGAAGTGACGTGGCTATTTCCATCCTCAGAGCAGCAGAGAGAACACGAAGCCATGATGCTCAGATGAATTTATAAAAGCTGCTCGGGGCCCCGGGAGAAACACCGGCACCTGCCCGGATGGTACAGGACAACAGGGCCCGAAAGGTGACCTGTGCGGAAGCTGCCTACGTGAGAAAGGAGAGCTCACCGGAGCGGCGGGGACTGTTCTCACTTCGGTCACCACACGCGCCACCGTTAACTTACCTTCTTCATATACTCAGTAACTGGGTTCTGCTGTAAGAATTCAGTGCTCTCCCTGGTATAGAATCTCTCTGTGTCAGCCAAAAACTGAGATTCAAAGGACTCTTTATACACTGTCAGCGTAGGGCCCTTGGCAAATGCATCATCTTCATTCAGTCCCAATTCCACTAGAAACAAAGAGGAACTATATTTCAATTACCCCAGTTTTTATTATATTTTACCCAATATACCCACGTGTGTAGCATTCAGTGTAAGTTTATAAGGTGAACGGACAATGACAAGGCTGAAGGTCAATCTCTTGCTCACTGGTACTCAAGTACACTGTTCCCGTGAAAGAGAAAAAGACACAAAATCCAAGACATGAAAGCAGGTAATTCTGACCCATGGCCAAGCATGCTTCAGTTATCACGCAGTGCATTTAAAAAAACTCTTGTATTTCTAAAAGCCTAAAAATAATAAACATGGCATTTATTTTTAACTGAAGCATAACTGCCGAACAGCCTCCTGGTTTCCGGGCTCCGTCACAGCAAGCTGGTATTTGGGTACAAGACGGTCCCCACAGTTAAGTCTAGTCCCCATCTGTCCCTCGAAGAGTCATTACAATATTACTGCTTCTCCCCATGCTGCACCGTATCCCCCCGCCGACTTAGTTTATAACGAGACGTTTAGAGCTCCTAATCCCCTTCACCAATTTCACCTGCTCCCTAAAAAGGTCTTAACTTCCAGAGAAATATGATGCCACCTAAGTTTTTAAAACACTGCCTTAGCTTACTGGTTTCTCAACCTCAATTTTTCAACCTGATAGACAGTCTGGTTATCATCCGTTAATGACACTCAACTATATCATATATATAGTAGCTCAATGCGAGCCCAGAAAATAACTCAAATGTCTAATTCCTCAAAGTTCCCTTAAGGTACAAAGATCAAACAATTCTTATGATGGGTAAAAGTGAACAGAATCACACTAACTTAGAGAGAATTCCGACTGCCCTCTAACTGCAAACAATATTCTTAAATCTACGGAAGTGTCTGCAAGTGAACCCGGCAGAACACCGTTACGGCTGCCATTGGGTACAAAAACTCTAGCCACATTGAAGGGAGACTGTTTACCGTAAGACTGTACAACTCCACTTATCAGTCTTGTATTGATGGTTTCACCGTTTCTCTCCTTTTCGATCAGTTTTAAAACAGCATTCGTTACCTTCGGGAAGAACAAAGAAAGAGAGACATGTAGGTCTTAGGCTACAGGATGCGGATTCCTACACATCTCTCAGCCTGAGCTCACGAGACAGTGCAAGATGGAAGATACTTGCAGGACACACTAAAGGAAGGGGAGACAATGGCCAAGGAGCAAATCTGCAAGGGATTTTTTTTTTTTAAGATTTTATTTATTTATGACAGAGAGAGAGAGATCCCAAGGAGGCAGAGGCAGGCAGAGAGAGGGGTGGAAGCAGGCTCCCCGCTGAGCAGAGAGCCCAATGCGGGACTTGATCCCAGGACCCTGAGACCATGACCTGAGCCGAAGGCAGAGGCTTTAACCCACTGAGCCACCCAGGCGCCCCCCTGGGAGGGATTTTGAAAGGAGAACAGCACACGCTCACCCCAAGTACGTACCTGCTTGTTCAGCGGCCTGAACAGACAGTCTCTCCAAGTCACCAATGCAAGCTGCGTGACAAGAAAACAGAGAAGCGTAAAATGTCCATATTTTTACCACTTTTTTTAGGACGGAAGACACAAGAATCCGCCTGAATCTCACTGATCCATATTTCTCGATTACAACTGGGCACAAATCGATCATCATGATGAAACGAGAGCCACTCTCTCGAGTTCACGACTTCAGGAAGTATCAGAGTACAGATGTTTTTTAGCTCACACTTTAATAATTAAGATAAAAAGAAAATCTGGGTTTTAGGAGAAGATACATATCAGCTTACAGGACAACAGTGGAGTCAACCTCTAACACTGTTCCCTGATCTAACACACTGAATGAAGATAATCCCTTTTATCATAGTTTCCTAATAGTAAAATAAGTAACAGACCAAGTTTTGTATCTTAATTGTGGTGATTTATGTTGCCTGGATGCATACAACCGAAAATGCACCAAAATTACATAGAGGCAATTCATTATACACAAATTACTCAGATTTCCCATTTTACTTGTATTTGGGGGGGGGGGGCGGTTCTTTAATGAAGTTTTTAAACTTTCCACAGAGGTAATACCAGAAAATCACTGGTAAAAGTCACTATAAAATGTCCCCCCAAGAGAGAAATGTTGTAATTTGTTCCCGATTTTTAAGCTGTTTGTTAAGAGGGGTACTTCTCAGAGTAAAATTCGTATTTACAAGGTTCAGGACTCAAAACAAACTGAGGAACTCACACATAAATGCTTTCAGTCTCGTTCTCCCCAAATTTAACCACAGATAAAGCTGGGTTTACAGAAGATCTGTATTTCAGAAACGATTATATGTAATTTAATCAATTAACGAACTGAGTGATATTTCTACCACACGAGAAAAGACAGTATGAAAGCAATATTTAAGAGAAAGTTGTTTTTTAATTATATTAAAAAATTTTAATTCCAGGACAGTTAACCAAGTTATACTGGTTTCCAGGGTCCAGCAATCCTACACATCATCCCCTGCCCATCGCAGTGAGCACATGGAGTGCTTCCCTGTTGTCCCCTTGCTTCCACCCACCCTCCCTCCTGGTAACCATCAGCTTGTCCTCTATAGGGAAAACTCTGGTTTTTGGTTTGTCTCTTTTTCTTGGTCTGTTTCTTAAGTTCCACATATGAGTGAGATCATATGGTGTTTGTCTTTCTCTGACTGGCTGATTTTGCTTAGCGTAATTCTCTTCAGAGCCATCCATGTTGCTGCCAATGGCGAGATTTCATTCTAAGAGAAAACTATTTAGTATGAATACATACTTGTGTAATATTAGCATAAAAATAAGACTTCAGAATTATTTAAAACTATGATAACCAAAAAGATGCTGGAAAGGAAGAGGCTCGTTTTTCAGGAGAAATGCAACCCGGGGCAATTATCCGGAAAATACATTTCTCCCTGGTCAAGTTCTCTGTCGCTCTCCTTTCTCGACTCTTCAGACTTGCTCGATGCAGGAGTGTGGCAGGAGGGAAAAGGCGATGTCATGGCTGTGAACTCCTACTGAAGGCATTCTACACCTTCAAAAGTAACTTTTTCCCAAACATTTTTCTAAATGAAGACAGCCTTAGACAGGTCTAATTCAACTCTGGATGATTTGTCATTTGGACGGAAGAAGGAAGAAGGGTTGGCAAGGTAAGAAAGAAAGGCCAGTGGTACACCAGAGAGAGATCAGAGGAAGAGTGTCAGGGAAAAAATCTTGCTCAATCACTTTAATGTACCAATAATGAAATTAATTCATGTCTTCTGGTGGACATGAAAGGAAGACAACTTTCTATAATTAAAAAGGAAGAATTAGGAGAAAAAAAGTCAAACTATATTTTTTGACAAATCATCCCCACCTTTTGGAACTTCTTGAAGATACAATGAGAGATCACTGTGCCCCCCGGTTCCACGGCTGATGCTTAAACTTTAAATGAACTCATCAGGTTCACTGGAAGAGCACACAGAGGAAATTCTGCTTCTAGACAGGGATATTAATCGGCCTCTGCTACAATGTATGGCTGCCCATTATATTACCAAATGGTAACTACAGGATTTAAGGATGTAGGAAGTATGAATTTTCAAAGTAAATAAAAAAATAAAAGCAGTCCAATCTTGAGGTATACTTATACTTCCACTTCCTTTAATCGTTCTTGAATATGGTACACAAAAATCTAAGTTATAATGATTTTTAGGAGTCTGTGATGTTATTGCAGGGTACACACGGTGTTTCGGGTCAATGTGGGATCCAAGAGGAAATCAACCCAAATCATGCTGATTCCTACACCGACAACTTTTTGGTCTCAAGAAAGCATTTGCAAATGGAAAAGAAAAGGGCAAGGACAAACGGCTTGAATCAAAACACTAAACCTAGAAAGTTTTGTGCAAACTATACAACCAAGTACCTTTACGAAGTAACTGTTTGGCAGAGAATATGAACTCTATAAGTCGTAAGAGTGTCACACATCTATGATACATCATGTTTTCCTCTTATTAAATTGTCGATAGTGAAGCAATAAGGTACGGTATTATACCAACATTCTCGGATATGGAGAGAACCTCATTGTGCAGAACTTGACATCTTCATACCACTGGTCTGAAGAGAGTATAGCGTGTGCATCGGACAGCCTGTTCTGAACAGACGGCCCGTGCTGCGGTCGAGTCCTCCCCTTCACCGCGTTCTGACACTGGTGCTCCCACCTGACTGCACGTCAGACGGAGTGAGAGGGCCTGCGACCACACACTGCTGGGCCCCAGTCATCTGAGTTTCTAACAAGTTCTCAGGGGTCCGAGATGTGGCAGGTTCGGCGATCACATTTTGGAAACCTATGGGCCTAGAACAAGCTTCCCTGACTGAAGAAACGTGATAATGAAGATGATTTAATCGTGCGAACTCTGCCTTTTCAAAATCTATTTTCATGGGGTCTAAAAGAAACCTTCAGTTTCCGGTCATATTGTTCATATTGTCATACTGTATTATTTTGTAAAGTGAGAGGATAGGAGGACCTCTCCCAGGACAGTCCTCTCCTTGAACAGTTTCTTAAATCCCAAGACCCCAAGGGCCGATCCGTGAGGCCTGGGTTTCGGGCCGGGGCTGCATCTGCCGGACGTGGGCAGTGCATGGGAGGCCAGTGCTAAAACTGGGACAGTGCCAGGCTGCACCGGATGGCTGGTCAAACAACTACAGAAGAAACTTGTTATCAGCCCGTGCATCCTTCCCCTTTCCTGCCCCCAAGATATTTAAGGGTCATTTATTGATAAATTAAAGTAGAAGGAATTAGCCTACTATTCTGAAAAGGGCTTCACATTTGCCTAGATTCCCCTACTGATAGGATCTGGTATCACTAAGAAAATACACATGTGAAAAGTGTTTAAAAAATAATACGTATTTCTTACAGAATAGATCTCATAGATTCCTTTTCGTCCCTCATCACATTCACGGCGAACCCAATGTCTGTTGAGGTAGGCACAAATTCCATTCAGCACTTTGCTTGAAAATCGATAATCCTCCCACTGCTGCGTGTAGAACTTGAGGACACTCTCATCCATCAAATCTTCTCCATCCTAAAAACAAGTTCACTCAAGCTCTTAATTTGTCACACGATAAAGACAAAAATTAACTAAAACAAATCTACTGCAGTAAAATACATTGATGTGTTTGGTTTTAGATGAGCTTTTTGTTTTGTATACAAAAACATGCTCATTAATACCAACTCTCACCAGACCACAGCTTGTGAGAATCAGACTAGAGAATTTTTTTTTTGATGAAACAGTTTAAAGAGTGAATTTTAATAAAATTTTTTTCAAAGTGCAACTTTTTCATTGTGGTATTAAATATGCATATATACTCAAAGAAGCTGGAATATTTATTTATTTAGAACCTTGAACTGTTAGAATGAGAGTAATTTGTTTTTTTTTAACAAGCAAGGAATTCACCTCAAAATCATCCCTATTTTTGATATTTTCTATTAAAAATTAAAATGTCCTATGACCACAGGGCTAATACTATTGGATTTTTTTTTAATGCCTCTTTTTCCTTCATTAAATTTTATCTAAAAACGATACATGTATAGTTTTTGTAGTAATCTGTCACGTTTCTGTAAAAATAAAGTAAGCATAATGGTGCAATATTTCTTCCTCTTTACCAAGACCTCAAGGGGAAAATGTTCATTTATTAAAATTATTTTTACCAAGATTTCCACAACTTAAACCACAAATTTTTATGTAAAGGACCAACTTGACATTTTTTTTCAGGTATTAACGACATCCACAAGGTAAAGCCTATCCTTGGAAAACTGCACGTTCCATGCAGTGTCCCTGACAGATCCTGCGGCAGAAAAGCAGCAGCCGAGGAGGGAGGAAGCCCCGCCGGGGACTAAGGCCCTGGGCAAGCCGCCCCCTTTGCTCACCTCGTCTTCAGCTGGACTGTAAGAAGCCCAAGTGCCACAAACATGTGGTACACGCATGATCCCACAAGCCGCGCGAAAACCTGACGGCATCTTGATACACCCACGTTTCTGTTCATTTATATTTAAATAAAGGAACTATAAAATGGAAAGCTGAGCCCCTCTGGATTATGGTACATGACCTTTCCTTAAAAATGCAAAGATATCACTGATACGGCCCGGCCACCAATACTCTCATACAACACGCCACACTACTACTCCTCGCTTCAATGCTGAAGAATAACTCATTCCAGTGTGCGCTTCACCAAGCGTTGTGAATAAAAATAAGGACACAGTGGGTTTGGCAGGACATCAGAAACACTGTTTCAGGAACATGAAAATTTTAGTCACAATTTGTGGTCAACCAACTATGGCCTGTTAGAATGATACTAAGTTTCCAATTACCTTGTAAAATGCATTAGGAAAACAATTTTGAAGCATGCTGAAATGTTTGCCTAATACCTGTGTAAATAAAGAAGTCTTTAAAGGATATACACGGAGCACAAAGTTGCCAGGGCAGAAGGTGGAGAGGTCTTCATTCTCTCTACGTGATACGGGCAGCACCAGCTGAAGGGGCCACTTGCCCATCCTGGGGCTGGATGGAAGGCACCACACTGCCTTTGTCAGAGAGGATGGAGAAGGCAGAAGAGGAAGGGGAAAAAACTCCCACCACTGCCTGAGCAATGGCCTAGAGCGGGAGGAACCTATACTCAAAGGCCACGGATATTTGTAGAAAAACCCAACCTAGCCAAGAGCACGATTTCACTGTGGTTCTGAAATATACTACATGACCTTGTGCAAAAGGCAAGGTCACATGGGAAAAATGTGATTTCCGAAGGCTGGATAATCTTATGATCATTTATACATTTGTATACAAAATTTATACATTTGTATACAAAACACACTGGGTTCAAAATACAACATTAGTCATCTGAATTCATAATTATATGCCTGAAATTAGAAGATTCATCAATTTCTAGCAACCAAATATAAAATGGTTAGTAATTTAAGGAACGTACTACTATGGTATAGCTATCAAAAACTTCTCATTAACAAATTAAAAAAACAGAAAAGGGCTTATGAAAGTTTCACCTTCACGACAGGTAAAAGACTAAGCAATAGCAAAACACCTTCATGCACACATCAATGCTGGAAACAATGAACACAACGTTAACAGTGCAAGATTCAGCATTCACTCGTTAGAATCATCACTTCACTACTACTTTTTCATGTTCTATTATAAAATGGTCAGCATGTATGTTAAACATCTTACCTTAAGAAGATTTGTCAAGTAATTCTTCAAAAATTCTTTAAGTCGTTTGTATAATTCCAAGCCAACAAACTGAGCTCCCCCAGGCGTCTGTCCCTTTTTCGATTTGGAAGGAGGGACGCCAGCCCCTCGGGCTTGGTTTGACTGGTGAACACTCGTGCAGTAGTTATAAACATGACTTGGAGAAAAGTTAAGGAAGTCAACACACATCATCAATGTCAACAATGATTAATACTGCAATACTTTTAAAGAAAATATATTTATACCAATATTTCCCATCTATCAACACAAATCTGTTAAAACTAGAGTGGAAAAAAGATTCCATTCAACACCATAAAGCTGAAGTCAATTAGCATTTCTGCAGGCCCAGGGAGCAGCCTGCTGAGAACGATGGAACGTTCTGAGGAAGGCTGCCGAAGAAACGTAGGACTTTCTAATCACGTAACATGATTGACCTTATGGGATATTGTCCTGAGAGTGTATCAGAAGGCATGAGAAGAACTGGCAATTGGTACAAAGCTTCCAAATGAGAGGAAAAAAAGCAATTATCACCTTCAAGAAAAACAAAAAGCTATAACCACAGTATTATGATGCTTAGCTGTATTTCTAGAAGCATACATTTTAATTCTCAAAATAACTACAACTTTACTTTAAAATTATTTATAAATGAATTTAAAGCTATACTTTGCAGACGAAGGGCAAAACGCAAAAGAAATGGCAGTGCAAGAGACGACTTATTACTACCAAAAGTCGCGGGTGTGTAAAACCGGCCAATCACAGAGAGCAGGGCTCCTGCCCTGCTAAGAGGGTTGGAGATGCGGGAATCAGAGAAGACACTGCTAGAGACAGCAAGCAGCTGTGGGGGGCCGCTGAGCATGGGAGACAGGACGGCTAAGGCAGAGAACCACTGTACTTGTAACCTTTCATACTATCTCAGTTTGCCAGCATGTAGTACTTCTGGGCTGAAGCTAACTGAATGATTTAGGAAGAAAAATCCGTAAGGCAAAATATTCTGACCCATTTGTTTCAAGTCAGTGGATAAAGATAGAAGAGATTTCAAAGAATATCCCATACTCCAAAATACATCACAAATACATTAAGAATGAAAATATACAAACTGAAACCATAAAACAAAATATACACAGACATTTGATCTCAGATTGGGGAAGGCTTTTCTAAGCAAAATCATCAAAGCTCTGAAATTCTGAAAATATTTCAGAAAAAGTGATCTTCAATGAGTGACTATCTTTAACCAATTAAAATAATTAAAAAGTGTGAAAAAGTTAACCTCCATAGGAACATAGGCAGGGTAAACCAACAGAAAATCCCAAAGCTGAAAAATATATATTAATGGGCAAGGGTCTAAACAAAACAAAAAACAAAACAAAAAAACCTTCAACCTCAGCAGTAATCAAAGAACTATGCCTTAAAACAATGAATCGTTTTATTAAATGTTTCAAATGTACAAGAATGGCAGATTTTAACACAGGGTGATCTCTCATAAAACTCATGATCCAGTCTGGACAAATCTCATATTCCCACGCCTGTCTCATTCTACCTACATCCCTCCTCAACTTTTTAGGAAATTAAATAGAGCAGATTTGCAGCAGACCTGCCTCACAGTCCTCCCGAATGCCATTTCTCCTCCTCTCCCTTGGGGCAAACAGCCCCATCATGTGGTGCCTGGCATTCCTGTGAAGGTCTTCAGAGCTTGCTGTGAAACGACGCAAGAAACCGCTTTTCCACCTGTACTCAAACATCAGATACAGTAAGATCCACTAAGAAATTACAGTAAGATCCATAATAAGAAATTATCCATCTTCCTGTCCACGGACCCTACCAGTGATCACTTGGGTTCCAACTTGGGGTATTTACAAACAAAGCTGCAGAGAACAGTACTAGCAAGTTCCCTCACATACATGTTCGAGTTTCTCACAGTACAGAATCGACAGGTGACAGGAGAGGGCCACCACGCACTCGAGGACACTTTGTCGGATGTGCTCTACAAGCCACCGGGCAGCCACCGGCAGTGCACGCATTTCATTGCCTACCTCCAAATCGTGGCCTGTCCCGGTTTTCATCAGCATTTGTCTGATTACAGGGAGACTAAGCAGCTTTGGAATTTATCATTTTCATTTTCCCCCCTGTATATTCTCTGTCCTATCCTTCATAATCTTTTCAAAAACAGAGTCTGCTCAGACACTGATGATGACTGTATAACACGATACAATCCCTTTGGAAAAAAGGGGCAGTTTCTTCTACAAACAGTGGTAGATGCGTGGAGCAGCATAACGCTCAGCGGTGTAAAAAAATGCATCACGCATCAAATCTTAAAAACATGTCAAAGGGGAAAAAGCCAGATATGCATGGTTCCATTGACAGGAGGTTCTCAAACAGGCAAAAGTCATCTATTGATAGAAATGAGGAGTGATTTCTTCTTCCCTGGAGGGCAAAGACTGACCACCTCTGTACCTTGAGTAGATACCGTTTACCTGGGTGTATATTCATGTCAAAAAAATTAAAAAAAAAAAAATTCAAACTATCTCCCCCTTAAGATCAGTGCAACACCGTATGTGAATTTTGCCTGAAAAACTTTAAAAATGTAAGCACGTAATAAGTGTTACAAACTACTGTACACCGAAGTGTATAGTGAAAATCCTTGCTTTATCAATTACATAGTCGTTACTATCTTCTCGTAGTTTGTAGCCTAACGTTTTTTTAAAGGAAAGCACCATATAAAGAGAAATTCTTATTTGCCATCATCAAATTTTCACAAATTTTCTCTTACGGCTTACACTTTCTTAGGTAGGAAATCCTCTTCTCTGCTAAGGCGCTAGGACGAGTATATTTTCTTCTATAGCTGATTTTGCACTGAGATTTCTAGTCTACCTAAAGTAAAACTGTGCATGAGGAAGAAATATAATTGTATGTTTCTCTGCAGCGATATGCAACGGTTCACAAACCATGTATGACATCATCTATCCTTTCCCCACTCTGGGTACTGCTGCTTCTAGAAAACTGTCCACTTCAGTGAAATTTTCAACTATCCTGCCCACTTGTCCAGTCTCTTTTATAAAACCTGTTCTGTGATGTACTTATTTTAAATGTTTTTATGATTAATCATGCAGAAAACCAGTTTGGGGGTTATTTTTATTACTCTTTTTAATGTACTTCTTTATATTATTCTCTAAAAATCCTTGTTCTGGTGGTGTTAGCTTTGTAGTCTTTGTTCTTTTTAATAGAAGCATTTAAAACTTCAGATTTTTTTTCTTTTTCACATCATCTGGTCCTATATGTATGGGTTTTCCTTACTGTTCAGTTGTATTTTCTCTCTTTCATTATTAGTTCTCTTAAGAGTTATTTAGGATTTTTTAGATTTCCAAAGTGACCTCTTTTTTTTTAACTTCTAAACAAACCCCTTAATTTCATCTTAGAATTAATCAGATAATGTTATTTCTTTGATAGTTTTTAAAAATGTGATGAGACCTATAGCTGTGATTTTCTTAAAATGCGCTTGAAAGGAATTCCCATTCTCTAGCTTTTGGGTACAGGGAACCATTAGAACAAGTTGGTCAACTCTGTTTTTCAAATCTTAGTGATTTGTCTGTTTATTAATTACTGAGAATTTTTTAACAGGTATATAATTACAGATTTCCTAGTTTCTCTTATATGTCTCTAAAATACATCACATATTTTGAGGCTGTTAACAAATATATAAACTTTGAATAATATCACTGATAACTCATTCTTTTTATCACAGGAGGTAACTGTGTTTACTCTTCACAATAGTGCCTTAGAAAATCCACTGGAGCAGATGTTAGTACGCTTACTCCTATCTCTGGTTAGAATTTAGCTCAAATATATTTGTTCCACTTCATTTGCAACTTTTACATCTCTGTGCCTTGGCATGTCTATTGCAAACCACAGCAAAATGCAGCATTGGAAAAAAAAAATGGTGGAAGTCTAACCGTCTCTGATGGGTAAGTCTGGTTTTATCATAACACCAAAATATAAATATACTTTCACATATTGTTTTATGCATTGCTATCTGGATTTTTACTGTCCTGTTTTTTTTGTTTGTTTGTATTTTTTGTTTTGTTTTCTTTCTGTTGGATTGATGGGTCCCTTAATCTGCTCTAGTTTTTTACATCATTCTGGAGTTAATGCACTTTATTTGGTTATCTTGAAATCTAACATGCATTCTTTGCCTTTCACCAGTTCTGGAAAATTCTTGGGTTGCCATCTCTTGAAATACTTCTGTTCCCATACTTTCTAATATATTTATGTCAAACATTTTCATGTCAACTTCTGTATCTCAATTCATGTCTTCAGTTCTGTTCCACCACGTTATCTTTGCTCAAACTTTCTACTTTTTCTTGATTTTCCATCTAGTTAAGTGATTCTGAAAGAATCTGTGTCAAATTTGCTGTCTACTTATAAACATTTTATTTTACAACTCTAGAAGTTTCTGGGTCCCATCCTCCCACCCCTTGGTTTCTAGTTTCTTTTTAAAGTCTGTTTCCTTTCTCCTGTTTTATTCCTTTGTATTTTTGATTCTTTTATGTAACCACTTTTCACGTTCTTAGGGGCACCCTCTGAAGATGCTTTTGTTTGACGTTCTTGGGCTCTCATTCTGCTGTTCCTTCTGTGTGACTTGTTCTCAGATTCTCTCCTCTGCTTTGTAACCTTCATTTCCAAGCAGGGAAATCCCTCCCAAAGCTAGTAATACGAACTCAAACCCAAGGTAACAAATTCTCCAGACATTCCCCACTCCCCCCACACCCACAGCTTGGCTGGAACTACTTTCTAGCTGCCTCCAGGGCAGAGTGAGTCCATTACTTTTCCAGTTCACCTTGTCACTGAAGATCTCCATGGAAACAGCAGCTTCACCCTTCCTTGCCCGGGTACAAGGCTTTGCCTCCTTTGCTGTGTGGCCTCTGTCTTCCACCACCCCACCCGTGACTGGTGCCCAAATCCTCATACAGGCACACAGACACTCCTAATTTTGACCTAGCACCCATTTCTAGGTGTTTGGGTCCATGGAATGTTTTTTTCCTTTTTTTTTTTTTAAGATTCTGTCCATTCACCTGCGAGAGAGACAGACAGTGAGAGTGCCCGCACAAGCAGGGGGAGCGGCAAGCGGGAGGAGAGGGAGAAGCAGACTCCCTGGTGAGCAAAGAGCCTGCCCTGTAGGGCTGGATCCCAAGACCCTGGGATCATGACCGGAGCCAGAAGCAGATGCTTAACCGACTGAGCCACCCAGGTATTCCTCCAAGAAATTGTTTTCCCCCCTAAGAAATTCCTTAGGTTACCTTGTTTACACGGACTTGTATTTCATGGCAATATATGCATCTCCAGCTATTAAATTAACAAAGGCCTTTTAAAAAAACAAGCCCAATGACAGCTGAAGTGCAGGAAAATGGGAGCTTCAGAACGTACACAATTACGATTTTTCTGGAATAAAATTTGGAAATATTCAAAAGCCTTAAAGTGCATTACTTTGATACAGCAATTATATTCATAAGCATCTATCATGGAGAAATTATCACAGAAGCATAAAAATACTTAGTGAACTACACAGCATCGCTCACAACGGCAAAAACCTTATGTATCATTATTTTAAGTACCACTAAGAAAATGCTGTCAATTATTTTATATTTAAAGATTAGCTGTTTAGACTTAAACAGATTTATCCTAACACTCTTTGTAAGTAAAGTTAAATGAACTGAGACATTCCCGAAAGCTTTCCCAGTCTCATTCCGCTGAGTCCCTCTTAAGCAGGTCTGTATTTCCCACGTACCACCATCCTCTGGCTCACCGAGGATGTGCGCACGGCCTACGAGCTGTCCACAGAGCAACCGAGGACTTCCGCACTTCCTTCTCACCTGCTCCCACCCACTTTGTAAGTTTTGGCCCTAAGCTTGCCTCATATTGAAAGTTTCATTCAGGGGTGCCTGGGTGGCTCAGTTGGTTGAGTGTCTGTCTGCCTTTGGCTCAGGTCACCATCCCAGGGTCCTGGAATCCAGCCCCATGTTGGGCTCCGTGCTCAGTGAGAAATCTGCTTTTCCCTCTCCCTGATTGTGCGTTCTCCCCTCTCCCTCAAATAAATGTATAAAATTTTTCAAAATTCTTAAAAGGTTTTTTCAGGATTGATTCTTCACAAAGTCCGTAATGGTCTGCTGACAGAACGAGGTGCAGCCGAGTCCGCAGGTGCCCGTAACGACCTCTGTATCATGACGGCCACCCGACCAACTACGGTACCGGGCCACCCACACGAGGACGCACTTAAAAAAAAATAAATAGGGACGCCTGGGTGGCTCAGTTGGTTGGATGACTGCCTTCGGCTCAAGTCATGATCCCGGAGTCCCGGGATCAAGTCCCGCATCGGGCTCCCAGCTCCATGGGGAGTCTGCTTCTCCCTCTGACCTTCTCCTCGTTCATGCTCTCTCTCACTGCCTCTCTCTCAAATAAATAAATAAAATATAAATAAATAAATAAATAAATACCCAAATCTAGAATCAATGAACTGTGGTACATTCACAGACCGATATTAAAATATGTTAAAAAGATGCCAATAAATGAAAGAGCAGCTTAGAATGACAGCATCTCAGTCTGGCCCCGTCAGACACGGAAATAAAAGGTGATGCATCCATTTGGACCTTATTTTTTTTAAGTTTTTATTTAAATAATCTCTGCACCGAATGTGGGCCTGAACTCATGACCCTGAAAGTTAAATAAAAACTTTTAGGCACAGATTTCTTTCTCCTTCACCAAGTACCCTTGCCAGAGGAAAGGCCAGCGCGCTGAAAACACTCCCCCCCCCCCCGCCCCCACCATTCCGCCCTCCCAGCCTCACCTCCTCAAAGAGGACCTGGACCCAAGGCAAGGAACCTGGGCCTCATGGAACAAGCCAAAGGCACCACTGCAGTGGAAAGGAAACCTCTTTTAAAGTTTCTACCCAGTTTAACTCCACATTCATCCCCAAGTTAGGATGACCCTCCCCACTGCCCAGTCAGCGTGGACAGCAGTCAGGAGAGGCTGGATGGTAGTGGTTAGGGTTCCTGCCCATTCAGACTCGAGTTTTCTTCTAACAACGTATATCTAAGTTAGACAAGAAACGCAGAAAAACAGAACAGAAAGCAAGAGTGTTCTGTCTCACCCTCCACCACCCACAGTGGCAACTACTCCTGAGTGTTTTTTCAATTCAGAGGGTGACTTGTCCAGGCAGAATCGGACGCCTGTCATCCTCTCTGACCGATCAGCCTTTGCGCAGTCACGGAAATCCCGCCGGCAGAAAACACAGCGCAGTGCAGCCCCCCACCCTGATCTGCCTTCATCCCAGTACTCACGTCACCGTGGACCCTGTATTAGTCTATGCGGAAACTTTAAGTTATACTTTAACCTTCGTCCTGAGGCTAGTACCAGTGTAATACCGAACAGCATTTTGGGCGAAGAGACACTACAAACTGGAAGAAATATAAAACCAACCTTCTGAAGACCCCAGAGAACAAACAAAAGAAGTTTATAAGGACGGGCATCCTAGTCATGGAAGAAGGGAATGGCACAATCCAGTTTTGTTGGTGTGAAAAAACAAAACAAGGAAATGAGACCCACTCTCAAGAGATCACTGAAAGACCAACCTAGAGATAACCCAAATGTTGGGGTCAGGAGATAACACAGAGCCCCAACAGCTACTATCCAGAAGATAAGGGGAAACACCTATAGAATTGAGTGAACACTAACTGCAGTAAAATATAGGAACTACGAAAAAATTCTAGAATTGAATGCTTTTACATATATATATATATATATTTTTTTTTTTTTTTTAAAGATTTTATTTATTTGACAGAGTGAGACCCAGTGAGAGAGGGAACGCAAGCAGGGGGAGTGGGAGAAGGAGAAGCAGGCTTCCTGCCGAGCAGGGAACCTGATGCGGGGCTCGATCCCAGGACGCTGGGATCATGACCGGAGCCAAAGGCAGCCGATTAATGACTCAGCCACCCAGGTGCCCCTGAATGTTATATTATCTAGAATAAATTATTTACTAGATGGGCTTGAGAGCAGAATGGCGTTAAGACATTATCTTGAGAGCAGAATGGCGATGAGACATTATCTTTTGTTGGTACAAAGACACCAACAAAAATGATAAATTCTGAAGTAGAGAGAAGGAAAACGAAAATAAACTGCTGAAAACCAAAGGGGAGAAAAAAACGCTTGAAGGCCGACAGGAAAAAGTTACTTGTAACATACCAAAAAAGAATTCAAATTACCACTGAGTTTTCATCAAAAATGAGAAAGGCCAGAAGACAGAGTAGTCACATCTCCTTTAAATGTTGAAAGAAAGAAAAAAGAAACACCTATCAATCCAAAATTTTTTTCCCAGTAAAAACATTCTCCAAAAATGAAGGTGAAATAAAGGTATTTTCGTATAAAATAAAACTAAGAGACTTCACATAGTACACACTTGCATTTCAAGGGAAAGAGAATACTACATGAAACTTTAGAAACAGTAAGTATCTGGTAAGTATAAAAGACTATTTTTCTTAATTCTTTAAAATACAAAGGACAGGGGCACCTGGGTGGCTCAGTTGCTAAGTGTCTGCCTTTGGCTCAGGTCATGATCCCAGAGTCCTGGGATCAAGCCCCGTTTTGGGCTCCCTGCTCAGCGGGAAGCCTGCTTCTCCCTCTCCCACTCCCCCCTTCCTTGTGTTCCCTCTCCTGCTGTGTCTCTGTCAAATAAATAAATCTTTGAAAAAATAAAATACAAAGGATAGTTTAAAACAAAAACTTAACAATACTGTCTTGTGGGTTTTAAAGCATATGTAGATGTGACAAAAAAGATGTAACTCTACAGTTACAAGGTTTCTATATTCTCTGACCTCCTACAATATTAACTCTAAATATAGTGCCCCACAGAACAATAATGAGAGGGTTAAGGGTGCTGACCCTCCAGGCAGTCAAAAATCCATATACAACTTCTGATTCCCCCAAATGTAACTACAGTCTAGTGTCGACCAGAGTATTACTGAAAACATAAACAGTCAATTAGCACACATTTTGCATGTTACCTGTTTTATATGCTGTATTCTTAAACAAGCTAGAGAAAAGGAAATCCAAAAAAAGAGAAACTACACTGAAATACTGTATTTATTGGGAAAAAAAATCTGAGTGTAAGTTGACCCACATAGTGCAAACCCATGTTATTCAAGAGCCAATGTGGTTTAAAAAAAAAAAAAAAGTATGTTGTAATCCCTAAAGTAGTAACACATACACACAACCTCAGAGGAATAATGAAAAAGCCAACAGACACATTAACAACTTAGACACTTAGCAACTGAGCCACCCAGGTGCCCCTGTCCTTTGTATTTTAAAGAATTAAGAAAAATAGTCTTTTATACTCACCAGATGCTTACTGTTTCTAAGGTTTCATGCAGTATTAATTCTCTTCCCCTTGAAATGCAAGTGTGTACTATGTGAACTATGTGAAGTCTCTTATGCAATTTGAAGCAATTTCAAATAACCCAAAAGAAGGGAGGAAAGTAGGGACAAAGAAATTTTTTAAAGAGCAGGAAAAATAAAAAAACAAAAAACGGCAGACCTAAAAATCTGTTAATACTTACAATAAATAGAGTAAAACCTACAATCCAAAGACAGGGATGACTGGAAGGAACAAACAGTAGGACCACTCTATATGAGATTACAAGAGATATACTCTAAGACACAGGGAGGCTGACGTAAACAGGTGGGAAAATGGGCATGAGAAGGCTGAAGAGATGTAACAGTACCAGACAAAACAGACTTCAAGGAAATACCAGCAGAGATAAGACAGACATTTCATAATAATAAAAGGGTCAATTTATTAGAAAGACAATCATAGATGTGTATTCTCCTCACAGAGCTTCAAAATACATAAAGCAGAATCTGGCGTAATACTTGCCACAGCAGATTTCAAGCTGCTAACATGACCGGACTGAGAAGGGCACACAGTTCTCTCCCGCAGGCTGACACGATCCTGCTCTGGCACACCACAGTCTACACCCAATGAATCCATATCCTTTTCAACAACAGTCCAAGATAATGTTCATCAAATAAGGCTATTTTCTGGGCGCTTAAAATGGCCCTTGATACACTGTAAAGGACTGATACCAGACAGAGTTTGTTCTCTGACCAAAATGGAATTAAATTTGACATCAGTTAACAATGAGCTGCCCTGGAAAAACACAACTATTTCCCACTAAACAACATTTCTATATAAGATTCAAAAAAGAAATAACAAGGAAAATTATAAAATGTTTAGAACTAAATAATGAAAGAAAACAACAGAATTTGTGGTAAAAAGATAAAAACTCTATTGAGAAATTTATACCTTCAAATGCTTACACTAGGAAAGGGAGGAGGACATTATGGCAACACTCCCTGAATTGACAGACACAGCCCAGGCAATCCCCATCAGCATCCCAGTTGGTTTGTAGGAAGTGACAAGCTGATTCTAAAATTCATATGGAACTGCAAGGAAACCCAGAACAGTCTTGAAAAAACATAGCTGGGAGTATTCATACTTCAAGATTTCAAAACTTTCTGTGAACCACAGTCATCAAGACAGAGAGGTACTGGCAAAGGATAAGCATTTTGATCAGAACACAGAATCCAGAAATAATCCATGCGTGTGTGGACAATGACTTGTAACAAAGGTGCCAAGACCTGTCATTGGGGGAAAACGGGCTTTCAACGACTGGTGCTGGGACAGCTAAGATAGACACATGCAAATGAATGAATTTTTGACCCTGTACCTCACACCATAGAAACGCAAAATGGATCAAAGTCCTAAACGTGAACACTAAAACTACAAACCATGTAGAAGAAAACGTAAGACTAAATTATGACCTTGGATTTAACAAAGGATTCTTAGACATAACAACAAAAGGATAAGCAACCAAAGGGGGGCGGGAAACAATGAATTGGACTTCATTAATATTTAAAACTTTTGCATCAAAGAACAATCAAGAAAATGAAAAGTCAATCCACAGAATGGGAGAAGATATTTGTAAGTCATATATCTGATAAAATATTTGTGTTTAGTATAAAAAACCCTTACAAGTCAATAAAAAGACAAACCAATTTAAAAAAGGGCAAAGGATCTTAACTGACACTGTTTTAAGCAAGGTATAAAAACCACCAATAGACATACCATTAGTCATCAGGGAAACAAATCAAAACCACAGTGAGTAACACTTCATACCCATCAGGATGGCTAGAATCAAACCCATAATACCAAGTGCTGGTCAGGATGTGGGCAAACCGGAACCCTCACACACAGCTGGTGGGAAAGCAAAACGGTACCGCCACTTTGGAAAACAGTTATGCAAGATGGTTAAATCTGGAGCTACCGTGTGACCCAGAAATTCCATTTCTGGGCATCTACCCAACAGTATGAAGACATACGTGCATACAAACACTTGTTCCCAGGTATTTCGAGCAGCACTGTTCACAACAGCAAAGAGGCAGAAACAACCGAAATGTCCATCAACTGACGGATGAGCAAGATGGGTTTGCACTTGGTGTAGTACCGTATGGCCACAAACATGAATGAAATATTGATAAATGCCACGACACAGGTGAAGCTGGAAAACGTTATGGTAAACGAGCAGTCACAGAAGAGCACGGGCATTAGTCTGCTGAGGAGGTCATAACCGAATACCACAGACCGGGGGAGCTTAAACAACAGAAATTTAATTTCTTACAGTTCTGGAGGCTGGAAGTCCAAGATCAAGGCTCCATCAGGATTGGTTCCTGGTGAGATCGCTCTTCCTGGCTCGTAGATGGCCACCCTTGCCCTGTCTCCTGTCTCCATGGCCTTTCCTGTTTCTGCTTGGAGACAGCACTCTCTGGGGTCTCTTCCTCCTGAGGACACCAACCTTTAGGGCTCTGGGCCCACCTTAGGATCTCATTTAACCTTATTACTCCCCCAAAGGCCCAAACTTCAAATATCATAAAACTGAGGTTAGAGCTTCAACACATGAATTTGGAGGATATACAATTCTGCGCATAAAACCACGTATTATATGATTGCATTTATCCAAAATGTTCAGAATAGACAAATCTATTACGACAGATTTAGAGACAGAAAACTAGGAGTGGAAAGAGTAAGGGGATGGTAGCTAAAGGGTATAGGGTCTATGAGGTAATGAAAATGGTTCTAAAACTTTCTGTAGTGACAGTTAAGCACACTCGAATATATTTAAAACCCCTGAAAAACCACTTAAATGGATGAATTGTAAGGCATGTGAATTATTATCTCAATAAAATCATTATTAAAAAATTCAATCCAATCCTAATCTTAACCTGGGCAGTTTCCAGAAGAAGCCGACAAACTAAATGTAAGATTTATAGAGAAATGCAAAGGACCTACAATAACTGATACAGGGGGAGACAAAGTTGAAAGACTTCTACTACCCGACTTCTAAGAATTTTCGTGATGCGACAGTAATCAAGAAGCAAAAAACGAAGATAGCAATATGCCACATGAACATAGATGCAAAAATATTTCACAAAACACAAACCAAGTAGTAAGATAGCATTCCTTTAAGATGGATATACAGATCAATGAAACACAATTCTAGAAACAGAACCACACTTACACTAACACTTTAACAAAGGCCCCAAAGCAATCTACTGGGGACAAGTCTTTTCAACAAATGAGGCTGAAATAGAAATGGATGTCCATGGGGTGGAAAAATTAACCTCAAGCCTATCTCACACGATATACAAAAGTTAACTCAGGATGGATTACAGACCTAAATGTAAAAGCCCAAACCATGAGGCTTTATGAGGAAAACCCATTATCTTTGTGACCTAGAGGAAGGCTTCTTATAGGTCGCAGAAAGAAGTGTCCACAAAAAAAAAAAAAAAAATTAAATTAGATTTCCTCAAAATAAAGAAACATTTGCTCATCCAAAGACACACCATTAAGAAAAGGAATAGCAAGCCTTGGACTGGGAGAACCATTAGCAAAACGTATGTGACAAGACACTGGTCCCTCAAATACAGAAAGAACCCCTACAACTCAATGATGGCCTACAAAGGAAAATGACGCTGGAATATGGGGATCTTCTGTCACTGCGCCCCTGCAAAGGGTGGCCTGGGGATTTGAGTATGTCCCATATGCACCTCCTGGTAATTTAAAGCTGGATTTCTTCATTCCCGGTACCCATGGTCTTAATTCTGGCAACATTCACGATGGGTCCCTGGTCTTCCAGCTCCAACACAGACGGGCTGCACTCTAGACCAACTGAACAATACTACTTCTGGAACTTCATGCTGCTCCCTTAAGTTCAGTCCACAGGCATGGTTATCTCTTAATTCTCTGTATATAGAGATTTCCTAATTTTGTTCCCGGTACTGCTCTTCTCATTATCTTAGGCATTAGAGATTTGGCATAGTCAGTTCTGAGAAATGATTTTATATTCTCTTTATAGAAAGATATTACAAAATTTTTAAAAAATATCACCTGTTTTTCTCCAGAATTTCTAACAATCCAACATTAGGCCTCCTGGGTAGTTCTCAGTCTCCAAAGCTTCGTGTCCTTTTATTTTAATTTTTGCTATTCTTCTAGTTCTATTACTTTTCTTTTTAAAATCTGAGTTATCATCTGAACCATGAGTTCTTTCTTCATGGCATCTTGTTCCTAATTTACTACTGTAAGAAGAAGCTTCTTCTATCTGACACTGCCGACTTCTAAACATTTTCTTCTGTTCCCTGTATTATCAGCTTTTTCCTGTTCCCTTTTGTTCCATGTTTGTTGATCCTGTTCTTTCACAGAACGACTCCTCCTTTGTACTCATCCCGGTAGGTGCTGAAACCCCAAGTGGAAACGGCACTGGCCTGCGTTGAGACTGGAGGGCCATAGCGGGAGAGCGGCCACCTCACGGCTGCCTCCTCGCAGGCCAATAAATGGGTCTGCTTTTCAGGGCTGTTCATTCTTCCAGAGAGCTGCCTGGTCTCCAGCTTTGCCACTAGGATTTTGATATGGAACTGGGGCCTCATCACTCTAGATGCTTCCTGTCGTAGCCAGTGTTGCTAGTTCCTACTTAGGCCAACCTCTAAGGTTCCTGTCTTCTGAGATGGTCCCATTCCATGTATTCTAAATGCATGGTCTGTACTTGGGAGTAGAAGGAGATGATGGGCTTTTAATTTTACAGATTTGGGATCTCTCCGTCATCTCCCAAGCACTGGCCTGTCTCACACTACCTCCTGCCACACCAGAGGCTTCAGATCCTGAGCCTTTCCAGTCCTGTGGCAACAGTGGCTTTCCTGCCATGTCTGCCTCTGCATACCCTCTAAACCAAGGCTTCCTATATCCTTAGAATCCGTAGGCTGCCTCCATCTGCCTTTCAACTTCCAAATATTTTTTTCCTTTTTCATGTTTTTATTTAAATTCCAGTTAGTTAACATACAGTGTAATAGTTTCAAGTGTAGAATTTAGTGCTTAACTTACATACAACACCCAGGACTCATCACCTTAAGTCCTCTTTTCTTTTTTTCCCCCTAAAAAAAAAAAAAAATCTGTTCAATTCTCACCTATGGTGTTTATTCTCTTCCATCCTTCATCTTCATTGATCTTAAAATTCTTTAACTATCGTTTTAGTGATGTCATGAATGGGAAAGTCAAAACGTAATTTTCGTCTGTAACCAGAAGCCCAGAAATTGGCTCCTTTTGTTTCCTATTTCTATTGCTACTACCACAGTTCAGAACTCATGCAATATCCCACATGGATTACTGCTATTAAGACCCAGCTGGTCTCTTGCTGCCTGTGATTTCTTGTTTTAATCCCATATTGTTTCCAGATCAAGCCTCCTAAAATCCGTTGATATCATGTCGCTGATTCTCAAATCATATACCCAATCTGTATGAACCTCCACTTTCAAAAACAAAATAAAGTACAAACTCACATGGTTTTCAAGGTTTACTAAAATGTGGCATCATCCTTTTATCCAAGCCAGTTAACTAACCGATTCATCTAGTTTTTTTTTTTTTAAAGATTTTATTCGCTTGACAGAGAGAGACACAGTGAGAGACGGAACACAAGTAGGGCGAGTGGGAGAGGGAGAAGCAGACTCCCTGCCAAGCAGGGAGCCTGATGCGGGGTTCAATCCCCAGACTCCAGGATCATGACCTGAGCCAAAGACAGATGCTCAACTCACTGAGCCACCCAGGCGCCCCATCTAGTTATTTTTATATTATAATTCAAGCTAGCCAATGCCATGTCCTCTACAAGTGCTACTTCCCACTTTCTCATTCATCTTTCTCCCTCCAACCAAAATTGGCAAGAACTTTGTCCCTCCTTTTCTCTGTATCTATGGTCATCCTCTGAAGTCCACTGAAATTGTACTGGTTCATGGAACTCTCCAACCTTGCCAGAGTCGAAATATCTCTCCCTCCTATCTCCTATGCAGTATTACCTGTCTGTACTACTCATTATAGACTTTGTAATTAACAAAATGAGACCATCAAAATATCCCATCATAAATATTCCATCACACATACCCCATGTGCACCAACACATCATCTTCCACTTCATTAGGCACCTGAAATTGATTATAATACCTGAAACATAACAGAAAAATTAAAAAAAAAAAAAAAGCCAGAATATCTACAGAACAGGAAAATAAAATAGGATACAAAATCGTAATATCTAAGCCAGAATCCTAAAATTTACCTAAACAATGCAACCTGCATATGAATTACAGAAAAAAAAATGTATTACCTATCTGGAGGGCTATCTGCCAAAAGCAATTTTGCTTTTATATTACCTTCAGCATTTCTAACAGCATTCAGGTAACACAACCAACGGCTCGGCTGAGTCCTCATTCTGACTGATGTACAAATATTATCAGAGAAGCTGAGGAAAAGAACAATAAATTTTCCCATTGTCTCTAACAAAGATGCTGGTCTCTAGACGACACAACAGCTACGAGTGGTTAGCTATAAGCTCGAAATGGGGTGCAGTCAGGAGACCATCTCTGTTCCCTCACAGGGATGGTTCAGAGCAAGTTCTCTGTAAGGATCAATTACCAGGGAACCATTTGCATAAAAAAAAAACCAAAACCAAAAACCTACAGATGCATGTTTACTTACACTTGAGGATGTGTTTGTGTTAAAGATGACTTTTAAGTTAATATAAACATC
Source organism: Lutra lutra (assembly GCF_902655055.1). NCBI lineage: Eukaryota > Metazoa > Chordata > Mammalia > Carnivora > Mustelidae > Lutra > Lutra lutra. The sequence goes on along the minus strand of NC_062288.1, from coordinate 101,803,743 downwards.
CATTTTCTGTGTGTTTGTATGTGTGTGTACACGCGTGACTGTGTGCAGGTAACACACAGAGAGATGTGCCCAAGAAAGCAGCTACAGGGACCACTGGTGTGCCCAGACTCTAATCGAAGGTGGAAGGAAAGGAGATGTACTTTTCACCACGTGCTTTTTTGGACTTCTAAATTTTACAAAAGGACTACTGATCTGAAAAACAAAAATTCCATTTTAAAAAGCCCCCCAACAGATCTTCTCTTGGGTTCATGTAATTTTTCCTACAGGTAGATGTGATTCCCCACAGCAAGTGGCGGTGTCCAATTGCGGAAGAGTTCAGTCTAAAGCCAGGCTATTCCTCATTAAAACTGCGGGCCCGGGGAGACCCTGCTTGCTGTTTTCGTGAAGAGGAAACCGAAAACAAAGCTGATATGGAAGACAGTAGTAATAGGTGTACATTTTTTTTTTTTAAAGTGAGGGAAGGGAGGGGAGGGGTAAGGGAGAGGGAGAGACAATCCTCCAGCAGACTCCCTGCTGAGCAGAGCCTGACGCGGGGGCTCCATCTCATGACCCTATGATCATGACCTGAGCCGAAGCCAAGAGTTGGATGCTTAACTGACTGAGCCACCTGGGTGCCCCTAGGTGTATACTTCCGAGGGAACAGCAAACCACCTCTTACCAAAACAATGGCACGGACGGAGCTTTGCATCAAGGCTGAGTCAGCAGAAAGACAAGAACCATGGCCCACCCATGGGGACAGACTGTATGTAGCTCTGACAACGCAATCTTCAGTCTGCGACTTTTTTTTTTTAATCTTTTTTTTTTTTTTAAGATTTATTTATTTATTTGTCAGACAGAAATCACAAGTAGGCAGAGAGGCAGACAGAGAGAGAGGAGGAAGCAGGCTCTCTGCCAAGCAGAGAGCCCGATGCGGGACTCGATCCCACGACCCTGGGATCATGACCTGAGCCAAAGGCAGAGGCTCAACCCCCTGAGCCACCCAGGCGCCCCCAGTCTGCGACTTTTTATCTTATCTTTGAGTCAACCGTAGTATGTGAGGAAATGTTACCAGAAAAGGAAAAAGCAGATTCTTCGTGTGTCTCAGAAGCTACTGGAGAGAAGTCCTCTAACCAGGGAAACTAGTCCTTCCTTGAGTCGCCCTTGAGTCAGACGTGAGGACAGACACTATCAGAGTATTTTGAGTGCAGCATCTGGAAGGGAGACTAATCCGTGTCGAAAGAAGGACTCCGAAATGGATGCACTCCTCAATGACCAGCTGTGGGTTTTTTCTGCCATGGGGAAACCACAGCCCTCAGGCTTCCAGGTGCTTCCTCACGGCATGAAATGGGGCTCCTCATGTCACTCCACTCCCAGAGACCACACCTGCCACCCGCCGTTCCAACACATGCACAACTCCGTGTTAATATAGCACTGACTTTAGATGAAGAGCAGAAAAACAAAATAAATATGACTAACATTTGGAAGAAAATGGGTCACATCTAAAATTATTTTTAAACCAAAACCAACTAAAATAGACTATGAGGATAAATTAAATATAGGAATTAAGAGGAAACCATCAAGAGGTAAAAATAAACTAAAAATCTAAAGGACAGCAAAACAGAAGCTCCGTTCAGGAGTCAACGGGTGAGTTGTTTTATACTAAGGAAGCCAGAGTCTAACCCACGTATTTGACTTTTAAGGCTTTTGAGAGTCTTTTCAAAAAGTTCTCTGGAGGGGCACCTGGCTCAGTGGGTTAAAGCCTCTGCCTTCAGTTCAGGTCATGATCTCAGGGTCCTGGGATCAAGCCCCGCATCGGGCTCTCTGCTCCCTGGGGAGCCTGCATCCTCCTCTCTCTCTCTTCCTGCCTCTCTGCCTACTTGTGATCTATGTTTGTCAAATAAGTAAATAAAAATCTTAAAAAAAAAAAAAAGTTCTCTGGAGTTTCTCTGGCAACACAGCCAAAGGTGGAAAGTAGATGAGGAGCCGAGCAGACACGGGGCCCCTCAGCAGCGGCAGGTGGTGTGGCACTTTGTGTTAAAGAGCCAAGCCTGGTTCTGCCCTCAAAACAGGCCGTACAACTCTTCTGTGTCCCCCCAGACCTCCCCAATCACCCGCCAAATCATACTTCTGCACGACTGGCAGGGACAAGTCGCTGAAAGGGGCCTTATCAGACGCGGTGGGATCTGACTTTGCAAAGTCCCGCATGTGCACGCTTTCCTGCAGACGTTTCCAGAGCCCCTTCCCTGCCGCAGGGGCCTGCACACATCCAGCGGTCAGACTGTCGGCATTTGGGGGAACGGTGAGGGACTCCAGGGCCTTTCACCCCCAGTACCCTGCCTTTCACTTACACACATATGGGGAATCTCTCCACGACATTCAGTTACCACCAAACTCAAACCATTTTCATCTTTTAAAGAAAAATCAATTCAATTTGAGAAGCAAACTAAACAGAACTATTTTCCACCAACGCTTCTTACAAACTGGAACTTACAGTGGAATTTTAAGTAGTTAACTTGTATTAAAATCATTTGCAAAGACTACACTGAAAGTTGCCTTAAAAAGACTTTCTGTCTTCACATGTCAACACATGTACCACCTGCACAATATGCCAGGGCCCCAGACCACCTGCCACTTGGTCCAGCTGGGCTGTAAGTCCTGAGAGAACCGGGTTCTCAGTAGGCTGCTGTTGGGTAGGGCTCTGAAAAGGGGTGGCCCATGTAAAACAAATCCACACCCACAGCATATTTCATTTTGTGAAATAAAGCAATGTCTGCCTGCAAGTGATTGCGATTAACATAAATAGGTTGGAAAACGCTCGAAGTGTTCTAAGTAGGTGTGCTATGAGTCAAACATAGAAGGACGGGCGCCCGAGTGGCTCCGTCGGTTGAGTGTCAGACCCCTGGTTCTAGCTCATTCTGAGTCCGGTCCACGCTCAGCAGGGAGTCTGCTTGAAGAGTCTCTCCTCCCCTCCCCCTGCTTGTGTGCGTGCTCACTTGCTCTCTCAAAATAATCAATAAATCGTCAAATTTAGAAGAGAAAAACTTGAACATATCAGGTTTATACTAATAAAAAACAAAAAAATTGCTTCCAGAGGCAACTAAATGCAGTATAATTCTGTGGGCTCTCTCTCAAAGATAAACACAATTTGTCAATCCTGAAAACTATTTTAATAGTATAAGGTCAGCAGTGAAAGGTAGAATTTTACAAGTAAGTATAACTAGGACTTAAATTTCATAATGAAAACAAATTAAACTATATTTTAGTATGTATGTTCTACACTGGAAATCTAAAATACAAAGAAGAGCATTTAAAAACTTATCTATAAAAAAAATGTATCAGGACACCTGGGTGGCTCAGTCAGTTAAGCACGCAACTCCTGGTTTTGGCTCAGGTCATGGGATCTGGTGTCGGCTTCTCACTCAACACGGAGTCTGCTTGAAATTCTCTCCTGCTTCCTCCCTGCCCCTTGTGTGCACTCTCAATACATAAATAAATCCTTAGAAAAAGGCCAGTACCTATGGAAGGCTACTTCCAATATGGTGCCCTGATTTTTCAGAAGCAGAGAGCGTGTGCTGAGGGCTCCCAGGACACGTACCACTTTGTATCCTGCTTCTCCTTGGTACAGATATTATGACATGTCAATGAATACTCCTCAATGTATTTTTATTGGCTGCTTGTAACCTTCAAATACCACTTTTCATCCTTAGTGATGAATACTGAGGCTGTTTTCCACTGTTTCCTATTATTAGAATGTTTCTAACAGCCTTGCACATACAATTTGAATATCACTATTTCCTTAGAATGGAGTTAAAGATTAAAACAAAACATTGGGCTAAAGTACATTTGGGTCTTTGTATTTCTGAATTTTTCTCCAGAAAGATCCCAGCAAACTAACATTTCCATCTCACTACAGGAACTCCACCTCCCTCCACTCTTTGCCAACACTGGCTATAATCATTTCTTTTTAAAACTTTCCAGTTTTGGTATTAAAAAACAATTTTTTTAAAGATTTTATTTGAGAGAGAGAAAGCATAAGCAGGGGGAGGGGAAGGGGAAGAAGCGGGCTCCCTGCTCAGCAGGGAGCACAACAAGGGGCTCGATCCCAGGACCCCAGGATCATGACCTGAACCTAAGGCAGATGCTTAACTGACTGAGCCACCCAGGCACCTCTAATTCTTCAATTATGAGGTGGGATATCTTCTCATTTGCATTTCTTCTATGAATCAGTTATGTTCTTTACGGCTTTACTTTCAAAGCATGGATAAATATATATGAGAACAATAGCTTACATTTGGAAAAATTATACAATACCTTTATGTTTACGTTTATTTGATGTAAACCATGTTTATTAACTTGAGCAAAACAGATCAAGGTTAAGACTACTAACAACAACAACAACAACAAAAAAGTACAAGATGAAAATGTCCAGGGCGCCTGGGTGGCTCAGTCACGATCTCAGGGTCTTGGGATCAAGCCCTATGTGGGGCTCCCTGCTCAGCGGGGAGTCTGCTTCTCCCTCTTCCTCTGCCGCGCCCCCACCACTTGTGTTCCCCCCCCCAAATAAATCAATCAATAAAATCTTAAAAACAGAACAAAACAAAACAAAAAAACCCATGAAAATGTCCAAATACATTCGTTGGGCTGGCTAGATGGTTATTTCCATCGGATCATCATGGATGTATTGTGAAAAGAATTTGCTATTTTTGGGGCTTGATCTGCTTTTCTGTGAGATTTTGAGTTTCTATAATAGACGTTTGCCGCAGGCAGGCCAAGGGAGTGGAAAGGCCACCACCTGGCACACCCGCCAAGTGCCCACAGCTCCCGGGGGACAGCCGGCCAGGGGCTAAGTGTGTGGCGCTGAGAAGAGCGACGGCAGCAGCCGGGACCCGCCGGCACAGCTGGCAGGGACGGAGCAGTGGGACCAGCGTGTCCGGGCATGTCCTCCCCGCAGAGCATGTGCTGCAGGCGGCCCGGGGCTCCGATTCCCTCCGGGTGACAAAGTGCCCCGAACTCCGGGGATCGTGAACTGTGTCACGGAACACCGGACGGAGATTAAGTATGAATCCTGAGCATGTGGACGCGACCTCCGCAGAGGTACGCAGACGAGACTCAGAAAACAGGACTGATTCCCGGCGTACCGGCCGGGGAAAGAGAAATCTTTCAAAGAACAATAAACTATTTCAACTCACAGCACTACAGGGTTTGAGAAACCAGAAACTTCAACACCGATGAGAACTTACAGGCGTAAGGGAAAAAAAGACATCAACGCACGGGTTTCTTTCATCGAAGGCAAAAATCACTATTTGAGTGTATACTGACCAAAATAAAAAAGGATTTTGACCTAGAAATGAGAGGCAGGTAGACGTGGGGCCTGGGAAACACAGACGCTTCAACCACACGGCCCGGCGGGCAGACCCGATCGCGTCGTTACAAGGACCCGCACATCACCCTGCATTCCCCAAGCATAAGGGTGTCACTACACTAAGAAATTACATTACCTACTTCAAGTTCAAAAGGAAGAATACCTACTATTATTTACCCACCTGACAGGCCCACCGGCACAGAATGCACTCTTCTATTTACCGCTCCCCCCCAAAGTCACTGAATTATAAAGACAGTTGACCTCTGCTTGAACAGAGGTGTCAACTCTGGGGGGTGGATTCAGCTCAGACGTGGACGTGTTTGATAAATACTGCGCAGTACTATGAGTGCATGCTCTTAGGATTCTCCTGGTGTCATTTCCTTTCTCCTACTGTATTGAGAGCACAGTAAACAACACACAGAACATGCAAAATATGGGTCAATCGACTATTTATGTCATCAGTAAGGCCTCCAGTCAACAGAAGGCTATTAGGTTTTTGGGGGAGTCACGTTCCAGGCAGTTCTGACTGCAAGGAAGGTCCATGCTCGGAACTCCCATGTTGTGCAACGGTCAAGCACAGTAGGTAAGACCTCGCAGACAGAACTGAAGAGAAGGAGGCACCAAACAGGCAGACCTGCAGGGAGGGGCAAAGGCTTGAGGCTAAAACACTAGAAGGAAAATGAGGCCTCGGAGCAGTGGCTGGAAACGAAGTGGACTGAACGAGATCTTTCTGTGTGCGGATGCTCTGGGACTTTTTTTCTTTCCCAAAATACCCTTCTCTTTCCTTTGTCATTCTGAGTTAAAAAGTCAAGAAAAATGTTTACACTGTATAATGAGGCTCTAAGAATATTTGCTTTACACTCAGAAGCAGGGTACTCGTTCTAGAAAGCACGTCACATATGTTTCTGCAGGGTAAACAAAGGGTAAAAATCCAGCTGTTAGTTACCAGCCAGAGTCAGGAAGGGAAAGGACCCCCTCTTGTCTCACCCAGCTCTTCCCGCTCCCCTGGTTCTAACCCTTCTCCTCCAGGGACCACTGACAAGGCCTGTCTGACCCTGAAGAGTGAGCAGTGAGGCGCACAGTCTGCTCCTTCTTCTCGGGACCCAAAGCACTGGCTCACCTGAACCAGAACCAGACAGTCCCAAGTGTTAGATGTCGCTGTGCACGAGCCTGTGGGACATTATTCTAAGAGGCAATTCAGTAAGTGGTTACACGGGAGATGGAATAAACACCCGGAGAGAAAACTTGAAGATCTGCCGCATCAGGCAAACTGAGGCAGAGCTCGAGCCTGCACTGGGGTTTCAGACAAGCGCCGTCTTAAGAGAAGCCGAGACAGAAGCGGAGACAGAAGCGGAGATGTGCTCCGGAGGGAACGTACGACAGCGACACGGACACGGAAAATGCAGGCGGCGGGGCAGGGGACTCTGTGATTTGCAACATGAAACACAAGCAGACGTTCCACTGCTGCTCGGTCTCCCACAGGTCAACACGGTAAGTCCAAAACCCTATTCTGCGGAACCTCATGAGAAAAGTACAGGAAACACTTTGGGAAACGGGACTCCTTCAGCTACAACATGTGAGGGCAGTCGGCAGGCCCAGGCAGGCTCGGGGGTAGGACTACTGAGCCACCAAGCAGTCTAAGTCGGGCCTCCTGCTGCGCCTGCTCTAAGGGGCAAGTCACAGAAGCCTCTGGAGAACCGGTTTCTGACACCAGCAGAGGGTTACCCCCACCAGCCCTCAGGGGCAACGGGACCCTTGAAGAAGGTGAAGATGGCTGTTAGCACAGTGCCTGACCCACGAGACTCAAACTGTAGCGGGTACTCATAAACAGCTACAGAATCGAAGTAAATATTTTAGACTCAGGCCGGACCCTCCACTCTACTATTAGTAAACGCATGAAGCGGTTGTTTCAGAGAACACCAGAAGGAAAAGAAAATTCAATGCAAGAGCAGCGTTCCTAAAAAAAATTTAAAACTGTAGAACCTGCATACTATAATGATCTGTAGAATATAAGAGTTCAGCAACTGCTGAAGGCAAAGTCTCTGTGTTCTCAGTGTTCTAAGAGCCTAACACTGTACTGGACAAAGGCCCACTCTGATTTAGCCAAAAACAACATATTAAGAAATTCCCCAGAGACGGATCAGCAATTAAATGTCCGTGGTCTCCACACCACGGCTCCCCTGGTTGTTCTGCACACCAGAAACCCAGCCAAGGGCCTTGTCTCAGCACTGGAATTACCATTTTCGGTGGCATTACTTACAAAATTAAAAAAAAAAATGAAGGTTGTACACCTAAGCAAGTCACAACCCTCTTGAGCGGAGTATAGTCCTCTCATTTGTCAAAGATTCTATCCTTGAAGGTTTTCTGTGTCCGATGACCTAGCAATCCCACTCCTAGCCACCTACCCAAGATAACTGAAAGTACCCGTCTATACAGAACCTATGATATTCATAACGGCTGTTCATCAACAGCCAAAGGGTGGGAGCAACCCAGATGTCCTGTCACTGATGAACAAATAAACAAAATACAGCATCTAGGGCCCCTGAGTGGCTCAGTCAGTCAGGCGTCTGCCTTTAGCTCAGGTCATGGTCTCAGGGTCCTGGGATCGGGCCCCACATCGGGCTCCCTGCTCAGTGCAGAGTCTGCTTCTCCTTTGCCCTCTGGTGCTCCCCCTGCTTGTATACACACACACTCTCTCTCTCGCTCTCTGTCAAATAAATAAATAAATAAATAAAATCTTTTAAAAAAGCATCTATCCAGATGATTTAGCCATGCAAATGAATGACGTGCTGACACATGATACAACAAGGATAAAGACAAAACACCATGGTAAGTGAAGAAAGCCACTCTCAAAGGTTATGTATTATGTGATTCCATGTATCTAAAATGTCCAGAACAGGCAAATGCATCGAGACAGAAAGTAGATTAGTGGTTGCCAGGACCGAGGGGAGGGAGAATGGAAAGGAACTGCTAACGGGTCATGTCTTCTTTTGGGGGTGATGGAAATGTTCCACAATTAGGTAATGTCAATGCACAGTTTTGGGAATACACTAAAAATCACTTTAAAGGAGGGTGAATATTTTCACGCCCACCCAGGGGTGCCCTCCCCCCAAAAAGGGTAAGTATGTGAGGTCTATCTCAATTAAGTTGTTGTTTTTAAACAATGAAAATGTATGTACACACATGAACGTGTACTCTAATAACCTTTAAGTTAATTTTGAACTAGACGTGTAGCTTCATGTCTATTTAAAATAATGCTAATTTGGGGGCAAAGATTCTAAACTATCGGTAAAGCGGAGAGTACCCTGGAATATCACAAAACCAAGTCTGACAATTACCGATACGTACTAAAAGTTTACACCTAAATCTCCATCGAACTAGCAACTTTATACACTACTAGAACCAGCAGTCACTAGCAGTCTGCTCTTTAGTGAAGGCAGCTGAAGTTTTAATTTCTTGCCCACTGAGCACATAACAGAGAGCAGGAGCTACGACGTTTACACCCTCACGACCTTTGTGGCATTCAGACAGCCCCCTGCGCACACCACGAACCACATAACAAGTGAGTGAAATACTTGCATGCCATATTTGTAAAACAAGGTCCTAACTGTAAAACGTTTTGCTCTATGTGGTAATCCTTCAGAGGAAGGTCAGCCAACTGGTCACATAAAGGGCTGGATAGCAGGTATTTCTGGCTTTTTCTGACGCAATGACTCCGCTCAGCCCCCCAAGCATGAAGGCAGCCACAGACGATACAGGAACCAATCCTCCCCTGCTTTAACCAGCACGGTCCAACAGAACTTTCAGAAATGACAAAGGCTGTTTGCCACAGAGCACTTGAAATACAGGGACCATGACTTGGGAACTGTTCATTTTAGTGACTTCAAATGTAAACAGCCACATGTAGCGAGTGACAGCCACACTGAACAGCACCACTGTAGACTAACGCACAGCTGGTTTCACCACTGGTCACAAAACTTAAAATGAGTGAATTAATTTTTAAAGCTAAAAAAAAAAAAAAAGAACCCTGATTACATCACAGGGTGAACTGAAAAGAGAAAACACGACCTAAAACCTCTAACGATTCACAGATCATACTAATGAATAACCAAAATTCTAAGCAAATTAATTTCAGCTCAGGCAGTAGGATACGTGTAGAGTTCCATGTATCTGGACTTCGCCATACTCTGTCTGGTATATACTTGCTGGATTCCAGCTCTGAGGTCGTCCCATATCTGGTCAAGGCCAATCTGCTTCAGTCCATGGGGATTCTGACTCCTGTTTGAGGACATCGTGAGTAATATTCTGAAGTTGTCCAGTGTAGCAATCCTTGTGCAAGGTACAGCTAATTCTCCATCAGATGAAAATATACAGTATCATTCCAGATTGATTCACAGCAGCTCAGAAAGGATGTCCTTTGACTGTAGAGAATGAAATCTCATTGCAGGCAAACCTGAAGAAGAAATAGAGCAAATTAATGAGTATTTTCTTGACACCCTGGGGTGGGTAGTAAGGTGCCTGCCACAGATAGAGACATTCAGTCCACAGGCATTAGTGGGGCCCACACTCGTTTAGACAATAGTGGTCTTCCTCTGTGGAAACAAACTCATATGCTTTTATGTACAGAGATATACTTACTTAGGGATTTAGATCGGAATCATAGGAACTCACAAGAAAAGTGGTCCCAAGAGAAGCTGGGGAGATGGGACCAGGGAGACAAACCACAAGAGACTCTTAATCTCGGGAAACAAACTGAGGGTTGCTGGGGGTTGGGGAGGGAGGCATAGGGCGGCGGGGTGATGGACATTGGGGAGGACAGGTGCTATAATGAGTGTTGGGAATTGTGTAAGGCTGATGATGCACAGACTTACACCCCTGAAGCAAATAATATATTATATGTTAATTAAAAAAAAAAGAGAGAGAGAAGCTAGGTGGAAGTCTGCATATGCACTACTAACACTGGTGCATTTCTTTGCCTTCGGAAGGTATCAAAACTTAAACTATAGGACTTGTCCCACATTATCATTAGAAAGGCAAAGGAAATTCCCAGAATCAGAGTTTTGCACTTTGCAAAAATGTGATGTTGGTGAGGCTGATGTGCAGGGAAATGATCACTCTCCTTTCAGAAGGGAATCTGGCAAGAATTATAAAAATTTAAGATGTTCCTTAAATTCAGAGACTGGGGTTGGCAGCTCAGCTCCACACCTGCTGGGTAGGAGGTCCTGGGTAAGGCACTTCACTTCTCACTTTTTTTTTTTTTTTAAGATTTTATTTATTTATTTGACAGAGAGAAATCACAAGCAAGCAGAGAGGCAGGCAGAGAGAGAAGAGGAAGCAGGCTCCCTGCTGAGCAGAAAGCCCGATGTGGGGCTCGAACCCAGGACCTGGGATCATGACCTGAGCCGAAGGCAGCAGCTTAACCCACTGAGTCACCCAGGCGCCCCACACTTCTCACTTCTTTAAGCTTCAATTTCTCAATCTACAAAAGGGGGCGCCCATCATTTTCCTCAGACAGTTACTGTGGAGTTTAAGTAAGACAACGCACACGCCATATTTAACACAGAGTAAACGCTGAACAACTAACACTGGCTATTACAAGGGTATAAGGCTACTACAAAATATAACTTTTTTTTTCATTTTATTTATTTGACACACAGAGAAAGAAATCACAAGTAGGCAGAGAGGCAGGCAGACAGAGCAGGGGAAGCGGGCTCCCCGCTGAGCAGAGAGCCCGATGCGGGGCCCGATTCCAGGACCCTGAGACCATGACCCGAGCCGAAGGCAGCGGCTTAACCCACTGAGCCACCCAGGCGCCCCCAAAATATAACTTCTTAAAGATTTTATTTATCGGACAGAGATCACAAGTAGGCAGAGAGGCAGGCAGAGAGAGGAGGAAACAGGCTCCCTGCTAAGCAGAGAGCCCAATGCGGGGCTCGATCCCAGGACTCTGGGATCATGACCTGAGCCGAAGGCAGAGGCTTCAACCCACTGAGCCACCCAGGCACCCCTAAAATGTAACTTCTAATGCCTCAGGATCTCGGTCCACAGGTCAAGGCCCTCAGGTATCCAGCACCATGTTAACTCAGTACTCCTCGATATGCAATACTAAGTCACATCTCACGGTCCGTGTCTATCACGGCGAGACGTGGAGGGTGTTAAACAAGTTCTCCTATCGTAAAATTAAGGAACTATGAGTTATTTTAATGGCTCCATAAAACAGACGTTGGGAGGTGAACGGAGTCCGGGACAATAAGGATGGGCTGTCAGAGCCTGCCGATTCAGGTTCGAGCTCAGCGAGTAACTCAGGGCGTCCCGCATCTTAGGGGGCACTGCCAACCTCTTGGCAGGCTAAGGCACATTTCAGGCGAGTGCAGCTCATGCCTGCGGATCAAGTCGGAACTAGTGAAAACTAAATCACCTCTAATATTTATAATCTAAGCTTTGGGACCTAATATTTTATGAAGCCACAATCCCACTCTAGATCCTGCAAGTATTTTACATGACCCATTCGAAGAAGTATGTTTAAGCGCAGAATACGAAGATCGCTAACACAGGAATTCCCTCAAGTTTTAAGGAAACCAACAACTTAGCAACTGCTTTGCAAATGTTGCCTAAATACAAGTTCGATCTGCCTTTCCTTCTATCTACCCTGGGGGGATAAGGCCAACACCCCACTTGATAGTGAGCTTGGGGCTCGTTACCTACTGAAACCTGCACTCCTTCCTCGCACTTAATTTTCCCCTAAGGGGAAATTATCACTTAAATTCCCCAGACTCACAAAGTAAATTCTATCTCATACCCATAAGCCTTCTCATACCCATCCTGATGCTCTTTTACTCCTTTTTCTTCTAATTCTAGCAGCAACTGAGAAAAATGTTCCATTCCTTCCATTTTTACCCTTTCCTCACCCTATTACGTCCACTGGGCATAAGAGTGACTTCACGTGAACGGGTTACCATGGAGCCAACATCAACGTTCCTTCTTCAAATCTCCCCGTGCCGGCGACTCCCTGAGTGCGTCTCCGGCCCAGCTCTAGCCCGCGTGCCCAGTTCACATCCCCCCCTGGATGCCGCCCACCCGGCAGGTCCATGGCTGAAATCAGGGACCGTCCCCAGCTCCACTGTTCACCGCTGTCGCCCATCCCCAGGCATGGCATCTCCATGTAATGGGTCAGAAACGCAGGAATAATTCTGATGCCTCCTCCCTGTTCTTTCACATTCTCTGCTACTGATTTTAACCTCTGGGGTCATGTCACATCCACTCACTCACCACCTCCATGTCCTCTCCCCGTGGACCCTGACAAGGCCATCATCATCGTCGTCGTCGTCGTCACACACCGGGCTGCCATCTGAGCAGTCTACATGGGCTCCCAAAGCGCCCCCCCTTTGACTCACCCTTTCGAGGCTTCACACAGCAGCTGAGTCTAAAACTATAAATCTGATTAGGCATCACCCCGAGAGTAACAGGGAGTCAAGCTGGAGTCTGAGGCAGGGAAATCCTGAACAACGCACTCCCAGATCTTCTCTTCTCTTTGGGAAAACTTGAAACGATTAACTGGGTTGTTTTATAGGAGACATCACTTCCACACCAGCGCCCCACACCAACACGGGCGGGCACAAAACCCACAGCCCCTCGCGCACCTGAGTAAGGACCACAGCCCCGGCCCGGGAGCCAGCCCTGCCCGGAGCCCGGCCAGGAGCCCTGCCGCCCACGGCTGCGCAAGCCGTTCGCTCTTCGCGCGCCTCTTATAAACTCCCCTTCGTCCCCTTGGGCACAGGCATGCAGGCTCTTCCCTCGTCCCTGGCTGTGCTCCCCACTCCGCTCCCCAGTCCCGGGGATCCCTGCACCTGCTGCCGCTTGTGCTCGCTCTCCACCCGCGCCCAGGCAGGCCAGGCTTGGGAAGTCCCAGACGAGGTTCCCCTGCTTCACGGGACTTTCCCTTCTTCACCCTTATTCCAGATTAATTCCCTGCCATGGTCTCTCCCTTCTCTAGAGAGAAGGGTCCGTGGCACAGAGACCATCTCTCCTTGGCTCACCATAGGATCCTGAGAACCCAGCTCAGAACCCGGCGCATAGGGCAGTGTTTTGTATGAATACATGAAATAATAAAACCAAGGAATTAAAAAGCTGGATGTTTTTAAAGAATTTAAAAATAAGGAAATATCACTATTATAAAGCATCTGAACTTGCCCCCAAGTCCCCTTCAGAATCTCCATTGAATTCTATCTTGTTTCTTCTAAACTTTTTCCTTCAAACACTAGATTTTAGGCTAAAATTTATTTCTTGCTCTCTCATTTAGTAATGTTGTGTGGTATTCCGGTCATTACAAATGTACACATATTGTAAGTCTGTTTAAACACAATGTTAAAAGAGTTCTAGAAATTCAGTCATCATTAATATTTTATTTAACAAATATTTGGTAGGAAACTACCATGTGCCAGGTACCATCATGGGCGCCCTCTGGTGTACTATTAGTAACAAATCAAATCGGGCGCAGCACTCACTAGTAAAGCACCTTCCTGAAAGGCTGACCCATTAACTTCTGGTATGTGACAGACTTGTGAACTGGAAAACTTATGTACCACACATTTATGTGCCAAAAATATTTGCTCCTAAGAGCCAATTACAACAGGATTTAGAGGTTAACCTTAAACATACTTCTGGCCCTTCCTTTTACAGATTTAAAAAACCTAATTCAGAGAAGCAATCAAACCTGACCGAGTTTACAAAGCTCAAAGGGGGTAGGACCCCAAGCAGACCTCTGGAGTCTCAAAAGCCAGTGTTCTCCAGTACTCTAGTCTGAATTTTAGATTCTTTCATTTGTAAGGTGCCAATAAATAGGGCAACTAATTTCAGTATTCACAAATCAATGTGATACATCACATCAAGGAGAAAAGATAAAAACTGTGTTATCATTTCAGTAGATATGGAGAAAGCATTTCACAAAGTACAACATCCACTCATGATAAAAATCCTTAACAAAGTAGATGTGGAGAAAACTTCAACATAATAGAGACCAACTATGGAAAACCCACAGCTGACATCATCATCCTTCAATGGGGAAATACTGAGAGTCTTTCCCCTATGGTCAGTAACAAGACAAGGATGTCCACTCTCACCACTTTTATTCAACATAGTTTGGAAGTCCAAGTCACCATCAGACAAGAAAAAGAAATAAAACGCATCCAAACTGGCAAGATAGAAGTAAAACTCTCAGTATTTGCAGATGGAAAGATAACTGTATGTAGAAAACCCTAAAAGCTCTATGAGAAAACTACTAGAACTGAAAAATGGATGCAGTAAATTTAGCAAATCAATATAAAGAAATCTGTTGCATGTCTATACACTAATAATGAAGCAGCAGAACGAGAAATAAGCCCGTTTACAACTACACCAAAAATAATAAAGATGCTTAGGAATAAACTTAGCCAAAGAGGTGAAAGACCAGAACTCTCACACCATAAAACCCTGATGAAAGAAACTGAAGACAACGCAAATGGAAAGACATCCCATGCTCATGGATTGGAAGAACAAATATTGTTAAAATACCTATAACTACCTAAGCAAACTACAGTTTAATGCAATCCCTATCAAAATACCAATGCATTTTTCACAGAACTAGAACAAACAATCCTTAAATTTGTATGGGGCCACAAAAGACCCCAAGTAGCCAAAATCGACATGAAAAAGAAAAAACTGGAGGTATCACAATTCCAGACTTCAAATTATATTACAAAATTATACAAAGTAATCAAAACAGTATGGTACTGGCACAAAAACAGAGAGATCAGTGGCCTAGAATGGGAAACCCAGAATTAAACACTATTGTTCTTCAACAAATAGCGTTGGAAAAACATGACAGCTACCTGAAAAAGAAGGAAACTGGACCACTTTCTTACACCATACAAAAAAATAAACTCAAAGTGGACTAAAGACCTAAATGTGAGACCTGAAAGCATAAAAGCCCTTGAAGGGAGCACATGCAGTCATTTCTCTGATATCAGCTGTAGCAATATTTTTCTCGATAGGTCTCCTGAGGCAAGGGAAGTAAAAGCAAAAAAAAAAAAAAAAAACAAAAAAACCCAACCTAACTCAACCCCACCCAACCCCAAAACTACCAGAACATAAAAAGCTGCTTCAACATGCAAAGAAAATAATCAACAAAACTTAAGGACAATCTACAGAATGGAAGATTATTGGCAAATGGCAAATGGCATATCCAATAAAGGGTTAGTATCCAAAACAGATGAAAAACTGATACAACTCAACACCAACCCCCCCCCAAATAATCCAACTAAAAAATGGGCAGAAGACATGAAGAAACATTTCGCCAAAGAAGACATCCATGGTGAAGAGACATATTAAAAGATGCTCAACATCGTTCATCATCAGAGAAATACAAATCAAAACTACAATGAGATTTCAACTCAGACCTATTAGAATGGCAAATCAAAAACACAGAGGGGGGCGCCTGGGTGGCTCAGTGGGTTGAGCCGCTGCCTTCGGCTCAGGTCATGATCTCAGGGTCCTGGGATCGAGTCCCGCATCGGGTTCTCTGCTCGGCAGAGATCCTGCTTCCCTCTCTCTCTCTCTCTGCCTGCTTCTCCATCTACTTGTGATCTCTCTCTGTCAAATAAATAAATAAAATCTTAAAAAAAAAAAAAAAAAAAAACAACACAGAGGGGCGCCTGGGTGGCTTAGTGGGTAAAGCCACTGCCTTTGGCTTGGGTTGTGATCCCGGGGTCCTAGGATTGAATCCCGCGTCGGGGTCTCTGCTTCGGCAAGGAACCTGCTTCCCCCCTCTCACTTTCTGCCTGCCTCTCTGCCTATTAGTGCTCTCTGTCAAATAAATAAAAAACAAAAAACCCCCACAGAAACAACAGGTGTTGGTGGGGATGGCGTGAAAAAGGAATCCCTGTGCACTGTTCTTGGAAATGCAAACTGGTAACAGTATGGCTGTTCCTCAGAAAGTTAAAAATAGAACTACCCTGTAATCCCATAACTGAGCTACTGAGTATTTATCCAAAATATACAAAAATACTAATTCAAAGGGATGCAAGCACTCTTATGTTTACCGCAACATTACTTATAATAGCCAAATTACGGAAGCAGCCTAAGTTATTCATCAACTGATGAATAACGTAGATGTGGCATAGGTACACAGACTATTACGCAGCCACAAAAAAGAAAACTCTTGCCATTTGCAACAACATGGATGGAGCTAGAGAATATGATACTCAGCAAAATCAGCCAGTCAGAGAAAGACAAATACCATACGGTGTCATTTGTAAGTGGAATTTAAGAAACAAAACAAGCAAAGAAAAAAGAGAGAAACCAAGAAACAGACGTAACTACGGAGAAGAAACTGATGGTAACCAGAGGGGAGGTGGGTGGGGGATGGGGATTACAGAGCACACTTCCCACGAGGAGCACGGAGTCAAGTACAGAATTGTGGAATCACAGAGTTGTATACCTGAAGCGAATGTAACAGTGTGTCTGGAATTAAAATTTAAAAAATCTTTAAAACGTTTAAAAAAGCAAGCCAAAAAGCCCCCGAAAACCAAAAAAACCCCCAGGGAAACTACCAAAAGAGGCAAGAGAAAAACCCAGAATCACCAATTTTCTCTTTATTAATCTTAGGAATCCAAACAGCTCGAATTAAAAAAGCCAACAGTTTGAAAGAGCTAACAAGTCAGTCCTAGCTGTATCATTATGAAATTTCGAATATTTTAAAATTTAAGAAAGCCAACTTTTTAAAAAAAATGCCTGACCTTTTTTAAACTAAGAAAACCACGGAACAGCCGAAAGTCAAGACACACCACTTATTCTCTGGCAAAGTTAAAACACACCAAATAAAATGGTCAGTGTGACTTTTCTCTAGAACACCTCCACTCCCCTAGCTCAGCACCAGTGTCTAAGAATGCGCTTTACAAGTGCTTTCGTCCTCTACTACACTTCTTACTCTACACCAAGACCTGTTGATACCCTACAAGATGTTAAAATGTCAAGTTTACTGCATTATAATACACACTTCATGTCTAGTCCTACACATGCTTTGTGCCACAGCACACCTCAGTTTATACGCAGAATGGTCCCCACTGAGTATCCAAAATTCATACACAGCTGATCTGAGGTTCTCAAAAATCCACATCCTCAACTATTTAACTCAGAAGTTTATTTATTTATTTATTTGAGAGGGAGAAAGAGAGGGAGCAAACTCGCACAGACGCATAGGGGAGGGTGGGGCAGGGGGTAAGCAGAGGGAGAGAGAGATAGAATTTTTTTTTTTTTTAAAGATTTTATTTATTGGACACAGAGAGAGAGAGAGAGCACAAGTAGGCAGAGAGGCAGGCAGAGAGAGAGGGGAAAACAGGCTCCCCACTGAGCAGAGAGCCTGACGTGGGGCTCGATCACAGGACTCCAAGATCAGGACCTGAGCCAAAGGCAGAAGCTCAACACACTGAGCCACCCAGGCTCCCCGAGCGAGAGAGAATCTTAAGTGGGCCCCACATCCAGCCTGGAGCGCAGACATGGGGCTCCATCCCACAACCCTGAGATCAGGACCTGGGTGTAAATCAAGGGTCCAATGCTTAACCACATAAGCCACCCAGGTGCCTGTATTCAATCCAGAAGTTTAAAGAGGGTATCCTTATCTGGTATTTTCAATATCCCCTAGGGAGCCTCACACCTGTATACTTAAACATCTATTACTAATATTACAGCAAAGAAGTCCAAAACTAAGTCTAAAAGGAAGCGTTATAAGCAAGCACATCAGGAAAGCATCTTAAAGGTCAGACCACGTGCTGACAACAGGAGCCAACCTGCTGGAATCTGGGGGGCGGGGGGGGGGTCCTCTCCGGAGCAGATGGTCGGCAGGGGGGACAGAGTTTGGGGGAAGATGCTTCTTAGGAACGAAGCATCCGTGTGACAAGGGAAGCAGGATTAGGCAGAGGAGTGAGCTGTAACCAAGCCCCTGCACCTACCCCACAGGAGCTCTGCAGGAAGCACCGTCAGAGTGTCACACACAGGGGTGCAAGGCCTAGCCTTCCTGCTGCCACTGGGCTCAGTGGCTGAAAGGCCAGGCTGGGTCGCTCTCGGCAGCTGAGGCAGGCCCCGGGAGAGCTGAAAGTTGGGGCCGTGTGCTGACCAGACTGCCAACTCCCTTCCTGAAGGGGCACCGAGGTGGGGCACCTCGTATCCACCAGGCTGTCCAAAGGGACACACGCAAGGCTCTAGTAATAGTTTCCCATTCGGGGTGTGGTGGGGGCGGGCAAGGGGTTAATCTGCTCACGCATCAGTCAAGTGTTTGGTGAAGTAAATGGACTGTGAGACGGCTGGGAATAATAACGTACGACACAGGTGCCCATACAAGATGGGCTTCTCTGTCAATGTTGAAATTTTAAGAAATACACCACTATACATGAACTCTCTAGCCTCCACCTCATGACCAGGCCATCAAAACTGTCAACAGTCAGTTTCAAATGGTTTTTGGCTAAGGGGTAAAAATATTTTCCCAATAAATCCTATCACATAGCCAAAAAACCTTTGGAGGCCCCAAAAGGCAATCGCTATCAAAAACAAAGGACAAAACTAAAAATCGATACTTAGGAAATTAGGTAGTTTTCTAAAGTACTCTGGTACAGTGGACCCTTGACATTACAGAGCTTGCCACCTGTGGTCGTGAACATCCAGGAGTAACACTGATGTTTCCAGACACACAATCTGCAGATTTGTACTGGAGACCAAGGCACAAAACACAACCCATCAAGGGCAGGAACCAATGGCCGCTCCAGCAGGCCCCGACGAGGCCTCAACAGATCACACCACCTGCACACGCACGACTCCGCTTTCATCAATGCCTGGGAAAATATGAGAGTGGAACGGAACTCAGAGTCAAAACAAACAGGTCATAAGGGAACAGGGAGGTTGTGTATTTAAGGACTTCTCTCAAAGACTGTGTTGTTCCAAAGGGGTGTGAAAGGCGACGGAATCCATGTTAAACAAGCTTTCTAACAATTCAAACTGAACGAACCAAACAGCCTATTTCTCAAGATCAATGGTGCACAAGATCCCTTTGCAGAGTAGATGTTCAAACTAAGTAAGTCACCTCCGAGAAGCCTGAACAATACCTCCTCCTTGATATCAGCAATTTAGAGGCTCATTAGTGCTAAAAGGACTTTTTAAAAATGAGCACTTGGAACAGTCTTTCACCGAACATTTACTGGAACATCAACTGAACAGAACAAAAGAAATACTAACTTAAGCGAAGTCAAATAATTTTGTTTGTTACAAGACCTCAGAGGCCTTACTCAGTGGACAGATCTATGAATCTCCATCAGAAGAACAGTACAAAGCCCTTTCCCCTCAAGCTGACTTGGCCATAGAGTATTTTTCCTTGGACATATCTCAGGACGGGTTTTTGTTTTGTTTTAGAAAAACTAATGTTTCAAGGAGCAACAACTTAACTTTTTTTTTTAAAGATAACTCTGCACTGATCCTTCTTTATTCCTAACTTTCTTGGGATCAACCACACAGTTACGTAACTTTTTCTTTATAATGAAATACACTGCACTTCACTTAATGACATACACCCCTCCTTGTTTTTGGAGCTGAAATTCTACTGTTCATCAAACTAGTCCCCTCTTAAAGAGCTTCTAGGTGTGTGTTTTTCAGTAGTTACAAGTGATACTATAACAAACAGTCTTCTACGGATTCTCTCCTGCTGACTTTGTGCACGATAAATGCATACATGTATCTGTACCGTAAACGGACTACGGAGCCACCTACCACGTCACAACACGGTAGACGAGGAACGGATTGGTCAGAGGCAGTTTGCTTGTGGACACAGCAGATCTGAAGTGCTTGTGAATCATCCTAGGAGGCTGGGCTGTGGAGAGATCATCTCTGACAGGCACTACTGGAGTTGGGGAACCAGAGTCAGAGAAATTACAGAAACAGATGGTCCCAAACGGAGTCCTAAAAACATTTGGAAACTGACTAGATGACAGGGAAACCAGAATCTGTATCTGCAAAGTTACAGCCCAAACAACGAGAGGACGCCTATCCTCGAGGCCACAGGAAGAAAAGGGCCGTGGTTGGCAGGGCCTCATCATGGTTGTAGAAAGGCTCTGCCCTTTACTTCTTGTATGATCTTGGGTAAATCACTCAATATATCTGCTGAGGGTCAGGAATAATGAGGCAACATAGTAAATAAATGCCAGCCGTTGTCTTCATCAACACGAGGGTATCTAAAATGCAGCTTCTGGCTTGAGTTTTAAGTCACTGGTGACATCTCAGTAAGGCAAGTCTCACTGTGGTTTTAAGGATAGAAGAGGAACTGGAATGGGGTGGGAGGGGCAGAAATGCAGACTACTTTGACCATGAAGGAGCGAGGAAAGCTGGAAGGTTGGGGGTGAGGTCTGAGAAAGAGAGCAAGGGTCAGGAGGACACAGCGCTGTGGCGGCAGGGGGAGGTCGGATCGATGACCCGGGAAATAGTGCTGCGTGGGTGCTAAGGCCCAGGCGGAGAGGCCAGGCCTGAGAAGGGACTAGAACAGAATGGAGCTCAAGAAAGTGATGGTCAGGGCACGGGGAGCAATGTCCACGAGGCGGTATACCACCTGAGACGGTGGGTACCGAAGAAGGAGGGGAGAAGGAGCTGGGGGCCAGCCTGTCCAATGAACTTGTGAAGTTGGTGGTGAGCAGGGAAGCGCCACAAGGAGGGAAGTGGCAGCGGCTCCGGAGTCCATCTCTGAGTGCGGCTGTGAACTTCACGGGGCACTGACCCAGCCCCACCTTGGGGGTTGTGGGATGTGGGAGAACAGAAAGAGCCGTAGCTCCACTTCAAGGAGGCTTAACGTCTGAGGATGAGCAACGAAGTTTACGAGTGTGGACAGAGGCTACAGGAGTTTCCTAGTCACGGGGTAGGACTCCAGGGAGCTCCATGAAGAAGTGTGTGCAATGCAGCTCTGGGAGGGCTAGTTCAGAAGACAGAGAGATGGCCTGAGGGCTCGCATCGTGACCCCTGGGAGACACAGAGGGACTGAAGGCCCTTGTCGCAGGAAGGAGGAAGGCTTCCCTGACAGGGCCAAGCATTTCTTCGCTTCGCCATCCATCTAACCAATTAAACTTCTGGTATTCTCCCAATGTATCATCCCCCTCACAATTGCTCAGCATAGAACAGAAAGGAATACAAATTCTTAAGATCTTTAAGGAACATAACTACATCTCCACTCCAGGGGAGAAACCCACATATTTTAAAGTGACAGGAGAATCCTATCAACTCAGTTTCAGCTCAACTACGCCAGAAGTCCAGACACCACACTCTTGCCGATTAATCAACTCGATAGTGGCCTCCGTTTCTGTAAGACCAGACACATCGCGAGATGCTGCTGCAGAAGCGAAAGCTGAGGAGTGTCAGAGCAGGACCATTCAAATCAGAGTTGCACCAAGG
Source organism: Lutra lutra (assembly GCF_902655055.1). Classification (NCBI taxonomy): domain Eukaryota; kingdom Metazoa; phylum Chordata; class Mammalia; order Carnivora; family Mustelidae; genus Lutra; species Lutra lutra. Next base: position 101,781,950 of record NC_062288.1, on the reverse strand, counting down.
AACACAAGAAACAAGGTTTTTCAAAAAAAAAAAAAAGACTCTCTACAGTGCTTGTTAGGCTGATAGCTTTTGAAAATGTAAAAAGATAAAAGCACTGACTTAAAATGTTAGTTTCTTCTAAAAATAAAGGCTCTATTAGAGTTAGTGGAAACACAATGAACACTCACTTTTGAAAAAAACAAAACAAGCTCTTCCTGTATGTGATGTGAGGTGACCTATGAAAATGATCCACTATCCTCATGACCCAGAAATCCCCACAAAATCATGCAAATCAAGTGATTAAAATCTTCATGTTCCCTTTAAGAAACGGCCCAGACCATCTGAAAAGCCACCAGGTATCTAAGGGTGTTACTTTTCAGAAGCAATGTGAGTGCCATTCTGCTTCGAAAATGGCAGAGCTGGGCAGGTGCACCACGCCAGCTGGGGGGTGGACACAGAGCTGGTGGCCCAGAAAGAGTGAGTTCTTTCTGCACGTGCTTAAAAACAGAGCGTTGCGGGCGCCTGGGTGGCTCAGTTGGTTGAGTGACTGCCTTCGGCTCAGGTTATGATCCCAGGGTCCTGGAATGGAGTCCCACATCAGGTTCCCAGCTCCATGGGGAGTCTGCTTCTCCCTCTGACCTCCCCTCTCAGGCTCTCTCACTCTGTCTCTCTCTCTCTCAAATAAATAAATAAAAATCTTAAAAAAAAAAAAAAAAAGAGCGTTGCTATACTTAAGGGTTTAGACAGAGACTCTGTGGTCACTGAGCATGTCCAGGTGACCCTCCTGGGAGCGATCCCAGCCACTCGGAGATGATCCTAACTGAAAAAAGAGCAGTAAGAGGAGACTGCACAGAACAAAAGAAAGGTTTCCCAAAAGAAACTGAAGAAATAAAAACAAGGTGAAATTTAGTTCTTCTAGTTTGGTAACATTTTAAATCTGATTAAAATTTCAATGATCCTGGGTTTTACTCAATAAAGTAATTACTTAGGGCGCCTGAGTGGCTCAGTGGGTTAAAGCCTCTGCCTTCGGCTCAGGCCATGATCTCAGGGTCCTGGGATTGAGCCCCGCATCGGGCTCTCTGCTCAGCAGGGAGCCTGCTTCCTCCTCTCCGTCTGCCCCTCTGCCTACCTGTGATCTCTCTTTCTGTCAAATAAATAAATAAAATCTTTTAAAAAAAAAATTACTTATTTTCTAACACTTGGATAAAGAATTCCTAACGCCCTGGCTTTGGTTTGCAGCATGGCAGCCTAAGACACCAACTGTCCCGCACAACAAACGACTTACACCTAGGGAAACTTCTGCGTATGGACACCCCAGCAAACACACAAGCACATGCACTCACTGCACTGTTTATATGGACATCAACGAAAACCCAAACCTGCTAACAACCCTCATGTCCTCTAACAGGAGAATTCACAGATAAACTGTGGGACAGCCACACAACAGACCACACACAGATTCTGTCCACTTTCACTACACACTTCGACATGGATGACTTTCAGAAAGACTGAGTGAAAAAGGTGGCAGAGACTACATCTGGTATGATAATGTTCTATACAGAATATTGATTGTTTTTCTTAAAGAGCTCTTCTGTGAGAGCAGGGAAGCTGGCAATCCCCCACCGAGAACGAGAAGACACATACCTGGATGAGGCCTCCACAGTTTTACTGGGCTTACAGGTTGTTTAAAAACAACAAGGGGCGCCTGGGTGGCTCAGTGGGTTAAGCTGCTGCCTTCAGCTCAGGTCATGATCTCAGGGTCCTGGGATCGAGTCCCGCATCGGGCTCTCTGCTCAGCAGGGAGCCTGCTTCCCTCTCTCTCTCTCTCTCTGCCTGCCTCTCTGTCTACTTGTGATCTCTGTCAAATAAATAAATAAAATCTTTAAAAACAACAACAACAACAACAAAATACCATACTTGGTAGAGATCCATTCTCTCCTGCATGAAAAGGTGTGATGGCTCGGATTTACTCTAAAATACCGCAGGCAACAGCCGAGTGACAGGTAGGAACACTAGTTCCTATTTTCCAGAATAAAAAGCTAACAAAAATCTGAGCAAACCTACACAACCTAGGAGGTGAAACTAGAAAGAAAAGGAAGTGGATGGGAGGGGAGAGGACAATTCAGGGCGGCTGCAGGGAAGGGCTGGACCCAGAAGGCAGCACACAGGGGGCTCCCAGGAGGTGGTGGGGTGCGGCACTGGGACGGTCTACTCGGGGAGGTAGGATGTGGTTCACCAGTGTTCGCTGCAGCAGTATGTCGAACCTCACAGGCCTGGCACATACGGTGATGTTCTAGCAAGATCTAGTTGATACATAGCCCGTAAGAAAATGATTCGGCAGGTGAAAGGGTATACAGCGCCATTCAGAACGGAGATCGCACAGTTGCCAGGCTGAGAAATTCTTACAGTTTTTATTAGAAATTCTTAAGTTCACTGAAGTTTCAAGTGTACGCAGAGCCTGGGCAAGAGGCTGACTGAGCCAGCCTGGGCTGAGTGTGCGGCCGAGGTGAAAGCACCCGGCAGGACGGCTACTGCCTTTAGCCGCGAACTCTGCAGGCAGTTCTGTTGGGGACACTGATGACACACATCCACAGTGTCATTCTAGAGATTTCAGGAAGAGGACTGGCCTCGCACAGGGCGATGTGGCGCTCCTACCCTGTCTGCACAACCCTCTGCACACCCGCAGCTCAACCCAGCTCCCTGTCCTCCTTTCCTTCCCCGGATCGCAGGGTCTGAAACTGAACGCCTCCCTCTCCCCCTCTCAGCCCTTCTTCCCACCTCAGTTAACAAGAGCCTCAGGTGCGAATGAAAGCACCACCTGCCCCCTAATCGTCTGGGCTCCACGTTTTCCCTGTCATTGACACTCCGTCCTCCTCCCCAGGCCCTTTGCTGACCCTTGACATTGGGGCGGCACTGAACCCCCGACCGCCCTTCAACACTCAAACCAACCACCCTCCTTTCCCAGCTTGGAAAGACAAGTCGGCTCTGACTCCTCCTGCCCTCACCCTGGTGTGAAGCCAGTTCCAGCAGCGCTCCTCTCCCAAGCTCCCGAATCCACACGGTTCTCCACACGCACCTCAGCTCCAGTCCAAGCGTTGTCATCTCACCTGGGTCACAAACACAACCCTGCTCACTGGCCTCGCTGTCACCAGTCCTGCCCTCTCCAACGCCCCCTCCACACCGCTGCCCGAGTTACTTTCTAAAACACAAAGAACCATTCATTCTGTTAAGTGAATTAACCCCAGTGACCTTCATCTATACCACATCCATGACCACTCCTGGTGTGCACCAAGTGCAACTGCTCCACGTGAGTCATTCCCTGGGTAAGGAAAGGACCTGATACGGCAAGCTAGGATGTAGACTCTGTGCCAACAGGAGCTTTGATACTCTCCTTTAATCCTTACAGAGACTATATTCTCTGCATGTAGCATCTCTTACAAATGAGGAAAGTCAAGCTCAGAGACATTCAGTGATCTGCCCAAAGTCACTGCAGGTAAGTAGCAAGGACTGAGACCCAAGTGTTTAGAGTTCAAAGCCATTCCTTCCAGCACATTCCACACTGCTTCTTTAGAGAGGTGGAGAGCTCTCACTCCACTTCCTTACAAAGCAAGCTGCCAAGAGACTGGAACCTGGCTTCCGCAGAAACCTCGCAAAACAAGTGACGTGAGTCACTTCTTCAACATGAAGTCACAACTTCATGATGTGAGTGTGTCACTGACAAGTCCAAATGACTGCTGACAACAGGACAAGAAGAGCTGGTAAACTCAAGGACACTTACTTACACTTACACTCCCGAATCTATTTAAAACTATTTCATTTGAATATTCATTAATCAGTAATTGAATGTTAACTATTTATTTTTTTAAAGATTTAATTTATTTTTTTGACAGAGATCACAAGTAGGCAGAGAGACAGGCAGAGAGAGAGGAAGGGAAGCAGGCTCCCTGCTGAGCAGAGAACCCGATTCGGGGCTCGATCCCAGACTCTGGGATCATGACCTGAGCCGAAGGCAGAGGCTTAACCCACTGAGCCACCCAGGTGCCCCGTTAACTAACTATTTAAATGTTTCATCTTTTTAATCCAGAAGGAATCCTGGGGCACCTGGCTCAGTCAGTTATGCATCCAACTCCTGATTTGGGCTCAGGTCCTAATCTCAGGATCATGAGATCAAGCCCTGTGTCTAGGCTCCGCACTGGGCAGGGAGCCTGCTTAAGATTCTCTCTCTCCCTCAGCACCCCCTCTTAAAAAAAAAAAAAAAAAAAAAAAAGATGTAATCTTAAAGATTGCTAGAACAGGGGCTAATATAAATGTAGGCCAACAATTTGCACATTCCAGAATCAGGGCTCTAACTCGTACATCTATCAGGAAGGACACTTACCATCTTAGATAAGTCTACATGACTTCATTACTGAATTTCAAGGCTTGCAAACTTTACACTTACTTATAAAATATATTATTCCATTTCTATATAGAACTAAGGGAATAAGTGAAATTAAGTTCAAACAATTACAGCTGATGAGAAGCATAAAAAATTTCAATTAGTATCTTAATAGATGGCTTTTAGAGACATTAACTGAATTACCTACTTATTTAAAGTCATTTAAAAACCTTTAAATCCATGGTTATAAACTCAGAGAAGCAAGCAACAGAGAAACAGGGCCACATGGGAAGTGGGTTTTGGAGTTCTCAAACCAAAATTCCCAAGACCTGAATGCATCCTTTAAAAAAAAAAAAAAAAAAGATTTTGTTTATGACAGAGAGAGATAGGGAGAGAGGGAACACAAGCACAGGGGAGTGGGAGAGGGAGAAGCAGGCTCCCCGCTGAGCAGGGAGCCCGATGCAGGGCTCAATCCCAGGACCCTGGGATCATGACCTGAGCCAAAGGCAGACAAGTTTAATGACTGAGCCACCCAAGCGCCCCAAGACCTGACTGGATCATACGTGCTTGAATTGCCTTGTTTATGTCTTTACTCAAAGCTAGTAATTCAACATTCCGGGCATTACAAGACCAGGTTTAGTTAACATGAACTCACCTCATGACCCATCAGTTCCAGGGCTAGGTATCTACCCAAAACACAAGAAAACGTACGTCCCCCCCAAAGACCCACGTACAAATATTCATAGCATGTTTTTATAATAGCCCCAAAGTGGAACAAGCCAAATGTCCGGTAACAGGTGAATGGATAAGCAAAACGTCAGACAGTCCATCCAAACACACACAATTCGGCAATAACGACCGAAGTACTGGTCTGTGCCAGAGCAGAGCACAAACATCGTGCTAAGTGAAAACCAGTGCGACAGACACACATTATGTGAGTCCCTTTAGTACATGAAATGTCCAGACCGCACACGCCCCAGGGACAGGCCGCAGAGTGCTGCCTGGCTGGGGGTGGAGAGCGACCGCAAACAGGTACACGGGATGGGATCTTTCCTGGTGCCGGGAAGGTTCTAAAACTGATCACGTGGTGGCTGCAAAACCCAGTAGGTTTTATTAAAAGTCACTGAATTATGCATTAAAAACAACGGAACTTTATGGCATGTGAACTGTACCTCAGTAAAGACGTTAAGAAAAAAAGACAGCTTTAAAGCATGCCAGCTGTGAGCTTGTGTGGGTCAGATTCGGTTCACTCACAAAGGAGGCCCTTCTCTCCCCACGGGCCGAGCGGGGCCGCACAGCGGGGGCCCCCAGCGCGACCCGCGCACCCCCGCGCATCCCGGGGAGCTCTGCGGCGCTGAGAACCTGCAGAACTGCCATTTACGGAGCTGCGCGCGGAGGCGCCTCCGTTCCCTGCACCACAGATGAAGCAACGCGACGGTCATTTCCGAGGCTTAGTGGCGGAAGGTACTGGAGAGGTCCCCCGGCGTCCGCGATCTCCGGCCGCATTACAGACACGCAGAAACCGCAGCGTGAGCGCGGCGGAGCCGAAAGCCCGCATTCCCGGCTGCGAGGATCAAGAAGCTTCACAAGATGTGGGCTTCGGACCGTTTCTTGGGGATGAACAGGACTCGAACAGCAGGAGAGGAACAGGTAGGGCGTCCACAAGGGATGAAGGGCACAAGGCAGAAAAATGAATCGAATGAGGCTGGGTGAGGGGGTGTGTGGAGGGCGAGGGTGGGTGTGCGGGCGCAGGAAGCCAGGCCTTTGTTCTGAGGGGGCAGCGGGCTCTGGAAGATTTCTGAGCAAGGAAGCGGCGGGATGGGACTGTGGAGGCAGCAGCCGGACAGCCCTGTGGGCCTGCGATCAAAGAGGACTTATAGGCAGAGAACCGAACCGGGAGGCCATCAGAGCCGAGAGCGCGGCTGGACCTCGACTTCCCGCAGGGGGAGGAGGCAGGCCAGCCCCCCGAAGTCCCCCTAAGTGGGCACTGCGGTAGCGGGGGCCACCGCAAATGGGTGCACGGGGAGGAACCCACGGAACCTGGCAAGACCTGCCTCTCAAACCTGTACTTCAAACCTCCTTAAATTTATGCCAATAATTTGCCAGAATTTGGCAGACCTTGCATTAAAAATTCAAAACTTAACTACTGCTGATGGGAACGCTCCGTGACCCAAACGGTCACCCGGCTGTGTCTGACCACCTCACAGTCGCTTCTACCCTTTGACCGAGCAACGGCACTTCTAGCACTTTATCCCCAGAATGAACTGGCCCAAACCCACAAGAGGTTGTAAACTTGAGTTTAGTCGCTGTAAAAGCCTGGAAATCCACCCCAAACCCATCACCGGGGACTGGACTGAAGGGCGGCATATCCACACAATGGAGCATTGTGCGGGGACAAAGGAAGGCAGCCGACCTCCACTGGCTGATAACACAGCGAGTTCTCAGTGTACATTAACTGAAAAAAAGCACAGCTCCTTCTGTGGATGAGGGGAGTAAATACCAACATGCACTTAGAGATACATTTTTCTTTTTCAAATAGAAAAAAAAAAATGGGAGGATAAACCAAAAACTAATAAAAATGTTCTCTCTGGGGGAGGGTGGAGGAGACTTTGGTGCAGGTCCATGGACAGAACTCAGGGCACTGTGATTACACATGGGGAAAAGTTGCATTTATTTTTCACTAAACTCTAGCTGAAAGTTGGCAATTCCTCCAATCATGAATGTAGGCGACAGACCACAGTAATTTTAGCAACACCTCTGAATATACCAAGAAATGCACAGATATTTTCATTATTCTTTGCCAGTTAGTGACAGTATGTTCATCAAAACTTTGGAATTACAGGGGCTCCTGGGTGGTTCAATGGGTTGAGCCTCTGCCTTCGGCTCAGGTCATGATCTCAGAGTCCTGGGATCGAGTCCGCATCCGGCTCTCTGCTCAGCAGGGAGCCTGCTTCCTCGCTTTCTGCCTGACTCTCTGTCTGACTCTCTGCCTGCTTGTGATTTCTCTCTCTCTGTGTCAAATAAATAAATAAATAAAATCTTAAAAAAAAAAAGACAACTTTGAAATTACAGTAGTTATAAAACTCGCTGAGATCTTCAGTAGGAAATAATGTTAAATATGCTAACATGTAATTCTCAGTGGTAGACAGGTCTGCTGTACTTTACTTGACATCTTTCATCATTAAAAGAAGTTATAAAAACATCTGTGAACCACAGTTGGCCTAGGGATCTCAACCAATTACACCCTCTGCTTTAGGTAATCACCCGGCAACAGTAACACTGTAAAGCACATTTTTCTTTTCTTTAAGATTTTATTTATTTGACAGCAAGAGACACAGCAAGAGAGGGAACACAAGCAGGGGGAGTGGAGGAGGGAGAAGCAGGCTTCCCGCTAAGCAGGGAGCCAGATATGCTCTGTGGGGATCCCAATGATGACCTGAGCCAAAGGCAGACGCTTAATGACTGAGCCTGGCGCCTCAAGCCCTTTTAAGTAGCTCCACGCCCAATGTGGGGCTCAAACTCATGACCCTAACATCAAGAACTCTATGCTCAACCGACTGAGCCAGCCAGAGGCTCAACACTGTAATTGTAAATAACTCTGAGCTTATAAGCACAAAGTCTCATGACAGTTCTAGGGGAAATGATGATCATCCAGACACTCGTAACTCTGCCTATATGAAATTTTTAATATCACTAAATTCAACAGTCACTGAAAAAGTTCTCATGCTGGCAAAACCCCAGCGGTTAAAAGGAGTTAAAGAGAAACAACCTCATGAGAGAAAGGTGATGTTATTAAGAGAGATGTTAGGTTAAGAAGCCTAAATCTAGAGGGAAAATGAAGAGCTTAATTTTAATATATTGAATGTGAAGTGATTTTTAAAAATTACACCAAAATGAAAATACCCAAGGCAGTTTGAAAATACAGAACTGTAGCTGAAAGGAAATAACACCTGAAGAAATAAATTTAGTAATTCACAAAAAAGTAAGTTGTTGGCATCAACCCAGATAAAATCTTTAAAGCATAAAGAACAAACTTACGAAAGACGAGGACTGAAGCTTCTATTTAAAGAGCACAAGGAAAATGAGTCCCTGCCTCTCGTCCCCCAAAGAGTCCTGCAAGAGGAAGGGAACACCCAGGTAGGGGGACCAGAAATCCAGCAAACAGAAGACAGAGGAGGGCAGTTTTAGGAAATGTCTTGTCCCTGGCTGTGTCAAAGGTTTGGGATAAACCGAGGAACAGGTGTACGATGAGGAAGTCACTGATGGCGGCGGTACCAGGAAATCGGGGTCTTCAAGAATGAAGAGTAGAAGCCGAGCTCCGGCCAGGTGAAGCAGCCCACTCAAAGCCATGTAAGGCCGCCGGACTCCACGCGGCTACGAGATCCAACCCCTGCCTGCCTCTACCAGTACATCTGATGTCACAGGAGGGCTCCTGCCCTAGCTGGGATGACCTGCTGACTTCTGACCCCCACTAACCAGGACAGAATCAAAGTGTGAGCAAGGCATGAAACTTGCCTTTTAAATTCTAAAGCCAGCATCCAGGCATAAATATTATGAACTTATCACTGAATATGAATATGACAACTATCAGGCTTTAGTTTCCAAAACAAACCACATACCTTATTCAAAAAGAATGCACGAGCAATGATGATTATTTACGACAGCGGTCTCCTAGTAAAAGTTCTCTGCAGGTCTCACAGTTGAACTTAATGTAACCCTGAATTCAAAGTTCGGATATAAAGTTTACTATATTCTGCCTGCATTCATGCTTTCAACTGCCCTCTACCAGGGGTTCCTCTGGTGATCTCCTCAAAGTGGACTCCCCAACTCCGATCACCACCAGGTGGGACTGAGAAAATACTATGCCAACCACTACGAAGAGACGATGACAGAGAATCCAAATCCAGTGAGCACTGCTAATCAGATTCATGTAGAACGCAACATCTGGTTCCTTCAATAATGTCAGCTCTAATTTCTGTTAATTCATTTTAAATTAAAGACCCAAATAGCAACTGGAGATTTAGAGGAGGTATCAGATGTTAAAATCCTAGTTCTATGCCTGCTACACAGTAGAACTTCCCCAAATGATAGCCTGTGTTCTTCCCTCTAAAATATAGCAAAGTAGTAGGAGATCATCCTAAAAGACCTAATTCACCTGATTTTAGCCAGAAAATGATTAAAACCCATTAAATACATAAATACAAGGACATCTTTAATATGTTGAACATTATTCATGTAATATTTGTAAAACCTTCCTTAAAAATGAAAGTGGAGGGGCGCCTGGGTGGCTCAGTAGGTTAAGTGGCTACCTTGGGCTCGGGTCATGATCCCGGGGCTCTGGGATTGACCCCCACATCAGGCTCCTTCTTAGTGGGGAACCTGCTTCTCCCTCCCCTCTGCCTGCCGCTCCACCTACTTGTGCTCACTTTTCCTGTTAAATACATAAAATAAAATAAGAGTTGAGCAGGATGCCTGGGGGGCTCAGTCACTTAAGCGTCTGCCTTTGGCTCGGGTCATGATCCCAGTGTCCTGGGATCAAGTCACGCACCGGGCTCCATGCTCAGCAGGAGCCTGCTTCTCCCTCTGCCTGCCACTCCCCCTGCTTGTGCTCGCTCACGCTCTCTGAAAAATAAGTAAATAAAATCTTAAAAAAAAAAGGAAAGAAAGGGCGACTGGGTGGTTCAGTTGGTTAAGCGACTGCCTTCAACTCAGGTCATGATCCCAGAGTCCTGGGATCGAGTTCCCACATCAGGCTCCTTGCTCCATGGGGAAATCTGCTTCTCCCTCCGACCTTACCTCTCGTGCTCTCTCTCACTGTCTCTCTCTCAAATAAATAAATAAAATCTTAAAAAAAAAGAAAAGAAAGAAAGAAAAGAGAAAAACGTGGAGCAAAACTATGAAACTCCCAGGAGGTAACAGAAGAAAACCTAGATGACCTTGGGTTTGCTGGTGCCTTTTTGGACACAACACCAGCTTCATGAAACAAGAAAGAATCACTGGTAAACCGGACTTTAGGAAAATTTAAAACTTCTGATTTATGAAAGACAATGTCAAGAGGATGAGAAGACAAGCCACAAAGGGAGGGGAAGTATCTGTAAAAGACACATTTTATAAAGGAGTACTAACCAAAATATATAAGAACTCTTAAAACTCAGTAAGAGAACCACTTGGTTAAAAAATTGGCCAAAGAGGGCACCTGGGGGGCTCAGTTGGTTGAGCGATTGCCTTCGGCTCAGGTCATAATTCTGGAGTCCTGAGATCGAGTCCTGCATCGGGCTCCCGGCTCCACAGGGGGTCTGCTTCTCCTTCTGACCCTCCTCCTCTCATGTTCTCTCTATCTCTCAAATAAATAAAAATGTTAACCAAAAAAAAAAGGTTGGCCAAAGACCTTACAAAGAAGATATGCAGATGGCAAACAGATGAAAAGATGTTCCACATCATGTGTCATCAGAGAAATGCAAACGGACACAAGATACCACCACACACCTGTTAGAAGAGCCAAAGCCTGGAACACGGACACCGCTGAATGCCAGCAAGAACATGGAGCGACAAGAACCCTCAAACACTGCCGGAGGGAACACACACACGCGCGCGCGCACGCACACACACACGCACACACGCACAGTGCAACCACCTTAGAAGACACAGTCTGGTGGTTTCTTAGAAAACTAAACATACTTTTACCATAAGATCCAGCATGTAGGGGCGCCTGGGTGGCTCAGTGGGTTAAGCCTCTGCCTTCAGCTCAGGTCATGATCTCAGGGTCCTGGGATCAAGCCCCCCCACCCCCGCATAGGGCTCTCTGCTTGGCAGGGAGCCTGCTTCCCCCCCAATCCCCCGACCCTGCCTGCCTCTCTGCCTACTTGTGATCTCTATCAAATAAATAAATAAAATCTTAAAAAAAAAAGAAAAAAGATCCAGCATGTACACTGCTGGGTATTTACCTAAAGGAGTTAAAAACTTACATCCACACACACAAAAAACGAACCTGTGCAAGGATATTTACAGCAACTTTATTCATAATTGCCCAAAGTTGCAGGCAACTAAGATGTCCCTCAGCAGAGGAATGCGTGAATGAACTGTGGCCCGCCGGACGACGCAATGTTATTCTTCGCTAAAAAGAAATGAACTGTCAAGTCACGGAGGGACTTCAAAGGCACATTATGAAGTCAAAGACGCCAACCTCAAGAGGCTACACTGTATATGCATTCCTGAAACGGCAAAACTACAGAAGAGAGAGTCAAAAGGTCAGAGTGGCTGCCCGGAATCTGGGGTTGGGGGGGCAGATAAACAGGCAGAACACAGAGGAGTTTTAGGGCAGTGAAAATAGCCTGCGTCATACTATAATGGAGGATGTAGGTCATTACAAATTTGTCCAAACCCACAGAATGTACTTCACCAAGTGTGAACCCTAATGTCTTAAACTACAGACTTGGGGTGATTATGATGTGTCAATGTAGGTTCACTGATTTTAACACTGATTTAACCACTCCGGTGCAAGAAGGCGGTAAGAGGGTAGTAAGGCTGTATGTGGGGGGCAGGGGTATATGGGGAACCTCTGTGCCTTCCTCTTTAATTTTGCTGTGAACCTGTAAGCTCTAAAAAAAAAAAAACAGAACAGAACAAGCAAACAAAAAAAAACCCTAAAAAACAGTCTTTGGGGGAAAAATGAAAGTAGAGGCTGATTTTTTATCTTTATATTTTACTCATGAAATACACTTGTATTTTATAATCTGGAAAACAGGAGTAAACAAAAAGCGTGTATCAAATACTGTATTTGCTTATTTTCCTGAATTCAAAATTAGGTTCTTTTGCTCATTATTGTTATTTGAGTAATGGAGGTTTCAATAAATGAATTTTATACTTCTGTTACTCTAAAAATGGAAAAGGTGACGAAACAAAAAGGTTAACGAAAGGTTTTGTCAACAGAACCTCTCCCAGGACTGTTCTGTGGCCGGGGGGCAGGTGCCCCATTCACAGTCGAATCCCCAGCACCAAACACAAGGCCGTGGCACTCCAAGAAATACCGGCCAGCTTACCACTCCAAAGATTTCAAGCACCTGAACCCCAGATGATACTCAGACAAAAACCCACACAGAAGCCCACTCAGCTCATCAGCACACAGAACTACTACAATGTAGAGAGAGGCGCTGCCGCATAGTTGTTGCCATGGCCTTTCATCTTCTGGCAGAGAGAGAGAGAGTCAGAGAGTGAGAGTATGTGAGTGTGTGTAGTGGTGTGTGGGGGGGGGATACAACATTTACATAATGGATAGAATTTACTCAGGATTATGAAAATAAATATTGAAACAAGCCATAAAAAATGTAAAACTGGTGGCTTTAAAAGCTGAGAAACAAGGCCAGGACCCACCACTGTAGGGCAAAGGGATTTCAAGTTTCATGGTGATTCTTTCTGCCTTCTCCCAATCTCTCAACACCAGCAGAGGTTTGAAATTAGCAGGCCCTCAACCTTATACTAAATGAATTAATACAGTTGCCTTCTCGTGTTCAATCTTTGTCTAATTATGTAATATAAATATATGCACATGCTAATTTAATTCATTCCCCAACACACCCACACACATGATTTTATAATTATGAGACATTTCAGATGTCATTAAGTACAGAATTTTCTCCCGTGAACATCTTGGAATTAAACAATTTTTGCTCTTAGGCTTGGGTACTTGAACAATTAACACAAAAAAGGGAGTCCTTTTAGATCCTAAAAATCCACATAACAGAACCTCAATTCAGTCAGCATACAGACCCTTCCTATTTTAATGACCATGTGACCTCCAAATAGGGCGCCCCGAGCTTCACTAGGGTAAAGTGTTTCAGAAAACTCAGAAACCCGCAGAAGACCAGACACTGATTCGTCAACAGGTGTGGTACCGACTCACGGGTCTGTCCACAGAAACTCGCTTCCACTGCTAAAGACCAAATTTCAGATCTAGCCTATGGCACAAAGCACACTTATTCAAGGATCTCACTTGGTGCTGGCATGTATTTTATTTCCAAGCATTTTCAATCACTTTTTAAAACAAAGAAAAACTGTATTGCATTTGGTCAGGATTACCTACATGTATGTTTTTCAAATTGAGGGCTGCAATTTCATAATGTGTAGATTGTGACATCAACTCGGTAAATGGCAAGGGAACTTTTTTAAAAAGTGAAATAGAAAAAAATCTCCCAGAACACAATGAGAAGTATTACGCAGTGTATCTTTTATGTCAGTTATGCCCGCGGGCGACTGGGCTTCTCCCACAAAATGTGTTTCTTACTGCAGAAACAAGTCAGGAAGCATGGATCAGCCTCACACAGGGACAGCGCTTTATCAAATACTGTTGTTAATATATAAATAAATACATATTTATGTAAATTTATAAAGGTATGTGGCTGACTGTGGGACTTCAACATTCCAGCTTCACAACTCACTACCTCTGTGGGCTCGGGCAGATTCCTTACCTTCTGTGCCTGTAATTCTGTGTCATGGGGATACCAACAGTACCTATCTGACAAGGTTGTTGAAAGGAACAGATGAGTTATGTAAATAAAATATTTACAAGAGCACGTGGCACGTAGTAAGCACTCTCTACTATTCTAGTCATAGCAGCGCTACTACACAGGTTATCGGATGTCCGGATAATCCTAACAGTGGTACTTAAATTTAAAACACAACAAAAACTTCTCAGGGGAGAAATGTCAAAGCTAGCGTGCTTATTTTTTAAGTCAAAAAGAGGTAAATTAACGTTGCCTGAAAATTTCTGAATATCCTTGATAACGGATGACACCAAGGGCAGTACTTGCCAAAGGTTCCCACAGAAGTGTATCTGTCTTCGGAAGATGGGAGCTTGTATTCTGATGGACCTGGAGATCCAGCCAGAAGTAGTTGCCAGAGGCTCAAATTGTCTTTGGAATCGCATTCTTCCTTAAAAATCATCTGAATCAGGGCGCCTGGGTGGCTCAGTGGGTTAAAGTCTCTGCCTTCGACTCAGGTCGTGATCTCAGGGTCCTAGGATCAAGCCCCGCATCTGCTTCCTCCTCCGTCTCTGCCTGCCTCTCTGCCTACTTGTGATCTCTGTCTCTGGCAAATAAATAAATAAAATCTTTTAAAAAAAATCATCTGAATCTTTCATTCTACTACCAAAAAGTTTTGTTTCAACAGAATGCTTTAAAATACTGGCTTTAAAAATGTTTCTTACCTATCTTATTAGTTAATGGGTGAGCTTCTGTCCTACTGAATCCAGTAAGTTTGGAGAACCCAATACTAACGAGCTTCCACTGCTCATCAGCACCCAAGAAATTCCCGCGTTGGTGCCACAGCACTGTCAGATGCTAACACACACACCAAACACAGACAGCAAGGCGTCACTCCCTCCGGAAATGACCGGGATACGGCTGGTACAGGAAACATGTTTGGGCCACTGAGGGTGCGCAAAGACGGACCGAAAGCTGGGGAGGCCCCTGGGGAGGCCCGATCACAGGCAGCATGCAGGTGGCCGGTCCCGCCCTCTCCTGGAAAGGCTCATGCAGGAGAGCTGCTTCAGGGAAGGGCACATTATTTTACAACAGTTGTAACTTTCACTTAAATGAAGTTTCAACTTCTAGATCCCACACTGATGTTCAAGTAATCTCCAAATTTTCCCCATGTGTGGTGAATGCTTTGCCCTCTAGTGGGTGGGTGCTAAACCTTGAGATGACATGTGCCAAACCAGCAGACTGGGAAAGCCACCCCATCTCTACGGGAACAGTCACCTAATCTGGGTTTTTTTCAATCATCACTTCTCTTGCCACTAATACTAAAAAATCAGCCCCGAGGGCACCTGACTGGCTCCGCCTGTAGAGCATGCAATTCTTGATCTCGGGTCATGGGTTCAAGTCCCACGTTCAAGGGCAGAGATTACTTAAAAAAAAAAAAAAAAAAAAAAAAAAAAACAACTTTTTTTTTTTTTTTAAAGATTTTATTTACTTGAGAGAGAGAGAGATCACAAGTAGGCAGAGAGGCAGGCAGAGAGAGAGAGAGAGAGGAGGAAGCAGGCTTCCTGCTGAGCAGAGAGCCGGAAGCAGGGCTCGATCCCAGGACCCTGGGATCATGACCTGAGCTGAAAGCAGAGGCTTTATTTAACCCACTGAGCTACCCAGGCGCCCCTAAATAAAAAATCTTAATAACAAAAAAATTCAACCCTGAGTTAAAAGTTCTGGTCAGCAACTATCCCTGGCCCAGTGAACTTTCAAAGACACTTCCCATTTCGCTACAAACTGGTTGAAAAAGGATAAACAGTGGTGCCTGAGTGGCTCAGCCAGTGAAACGTCCGACTCTTGATTTCAGCTCAGGCTATGACCTCAGAGTCTTGAGACTGAGCCCCGCACCCGCTCAGGCTGCCGAGGGGGCGGCTGGCGCCTGCTTAAGATTCTCTCCCTCCCCCACCCCCTCAATGAAAGTCAGGAAAAGGATAAACAGTCCTACCTCAACACTCTGATTTACAGCTTTTATGCTCTGGTTTGTCTTGAATACATTCTAACGATTTATTCACCTTCCGGAAGATACCAAGAGAAATCAGAATCATCTTCCTGTAGGCGAAATGTTCCTTGCGCGGACAATGGCCTGGATTACTGGGGTTACTGACAGCTCAATGCCTCCTCCCACAGGTCTGCACACCGCCCCCCTTCAATGCGCATGCTCCGTTGCTGTGCCAGAGAAAAAGCAGCTTGTTGAAAAAGTCCTCAGTAGCTACTACAACATCTAGTACTTCTATTTCCTATTATAAATATTGGGGGAAAGCTATGGAGGGCGTCTGGGTGGCTCAGTTGGTTGAGCGGCTGCCTTTAGCCTCAGGTCATGATCCTAGATCCAGTCCCACCATCCGGCTCCCTGCTCAGCGGGGGGTCTGCTTCTCCCTCCGACCTTCTCCCTCTCATGCTCACTCGCTCTCATTCTCTCGATTAAAATCTTTAAAAAAAAAAGAAAGAAAGAAAGAAAGAAAAGGTATGGTGAGGATACATAATACACAACTGTGTGTATTTAAACCAGGGGTTTGAGTCAATCAAATGTAAAAGTAAATTCAGTCTGTCAATTATTGGAGTACATCTTCTAAGCTCATGAAAACAAGCCATTTGATAATAACCTTAATAATAATAACAGGTCTGTTTGGTTTGGGTTTTTTTTTTTTTTTTTTTAATTTGGAGGCAGGTGAGAGAGGGCTTTTTTTTTCTTTTAAATCATGCTCCCTACCCTGACTGAAAACAATCTGCCACATCCATAACAAAGGGGAAAATGTGGTAAACTCAAAACACCAGCTTCCCCTAAGAGGATTCTTTTTTTTTTTTTTAAAGATTTTATTTATTTGACAGAGAGATCACAAGTAAGCAGAGAGGCAGGCAGAGAGAGAGGAGGAAGCAGGCTCCCTGCTGAGCAGAAAGCCCGATGCGGGGCTCGAACCCAGGACCTGGGATCATGACCTGAGCCGAAGGTAGCGGCTTAACCCACTGAGCCACCCAGGTGCCCCAAGAGGATTCTGAAACAGATTTAAACTCCTAGCACCTTCACTTAAAAAAAAAAATTAACTGCTTGGGGTCCAGATATTTCTAGTTGCAAAAATTTGTAGTGAATTTCTCTCAGAAGGTGCACAACTAACCGGTTTTTGTAGTCACCATAAAACTAGTGATTTTTTACGTTATTATTTAGGGGCATTAGAAACATAAAAGAGCCTCTCCTGAACCTCTACAATAATTAAAACCCACACAGAAACACGAAAAAAGGGGGCACGTGGATGGCTCCGTGGGTTAAGCATCCATCCGGTTCTTGGTTTCGGCTCAAGTCATGATCTAAGGTGACATGGAGCCCAACGTCAGGCTCCATGCTGAGCTGAAGCCTCTTTAAGATTCTCTCTCTCCCTCTCCCCGCTCCCCGCTCCCCTCTGCAAGTTCTCTCTCAAATATATAAATCTTTAAAAAAAAAAAAATGTACACTTCACAAACAACTCAATTTTCTAAAATAAAACTTACACATCAACACTTTGCAAAGAAACCAACTTGTGCAAGGTGTAAGTGCAATGAGCTATAGAAAGAAGCACATTTTAGGATTAATCTTTCGTCAGACCTCACACGCTGTGTATGTGTTCACTTAGTCTATACTCACACCTTCAATAAAACAAAACCCTCTCCTCCACATTTTGGGGGAAAAAATCCTCTTTTTAATGTGAAACTGTAGTTCCATTCACTGCTGCCAAGGGAGTCATCTGAATGTGTTTTAAAATTACTTTTCACTACAACTATTAAGGGAATCTTCTGTCCTAGTTATAAGCGCGCGCACGCGCACACGCACACACACACACACACACACACACACACCAATGTATCTACCCGAAAAAAGCACTGTAGATGTTTACCTTACACTACATCGAGGCGTTCAAAAGTAAATTTTTGTGTTAACATGGCTTGTTGGTGAGTCTGAATTCTTTAACCATAGACATTTCCCAAAAATCGGCCTTATCCAAAGAAAATTTCTACAGCACAGGTAAAATCTCAAAGTTAACAGAACTCCAAATTGGTTTGGTTTGTTGAAATTCCATTAAGTTTTATTACAGACCCGCCGTCGAGTGCGCCGGGTGCGCTGTGCCCAGAGCTGGACTTGCAGTTGAGCTTCTGGGGAGGGGATGGGCTCGGGGGGGGGGGGGGGGGGGGGGACGTGCTCAAGAACCTAAAGTGGCGCCCACTCGACCAAATCACCGTGACTCCAATACCCCCCGGCAGGCTCTGGTCACCAGACCCCCAGCAAATCCTGAATACAGGGGAAGCAGCACGAGGAAGTAAAGGCAACACGAAGCTCGGGCTAGAACCAAAACTGAAGGTGCGAGTACAAAGCATTTGGAAGAAAGAACTGGCAAGGCTGCGTAGTGCCAGCAAGAGAGAAGTTGGACTCCGCTTACGGAGCCAGAGAGGAGAGTCTGGGGCAAGTGGAGATGGAAGGCAGGGCAGGGGGACGGAAAGCCTGGAGGACCCTCAGGAGGAAGAGGGCGTGGTGCTCAGCGGGAGGCCAGTGAGCCAACAGTTAGAAGCATCACAGCTGCTTAGGAGAAACAAAACTGCAAAGCCCCAGGGCAGAATCAACTACACCACAGAACCAAGTCAATGAGGGATCTCCTGAATGTCCATCAGGAGAAGAAAAGATCAAACAGAGCAGAGAGCAGTCTCTGCAGAAGCTAATGTCAAGAGATCTTTCAAGAAGAAAAAGGGTGACCCGGCCGAGAACTTTGGGAATCACGGCGCGCTGCAGCCCCCTCCTTAAAGAGGCTGAACTGCTCCAGAAAAGACAATCCCAAACTCATCTGCTGTCTCCTGGATGCACCGTTCACACTCTGGAAACCACGGAGCCGGAAATGCAGGAGAACCAATGTCACACACCCGGAAAGAATCTCGGAGAACAGAGACATGAAGTCTGATTTTCAGTGGACTGAAATGCTTTTCCAAAAAAAATTTTTTTTGAAATGTCTTTGTAGTTCATGTCATAAACCAGTGTTTTCCAGGTTTTAAAGTAGGTTTAATACAGCACCACCAAGAAAATGTAAGTGATATACTTTGACTTTGCTGGAGGTCTTCAGCAGCGATTATAGATCCTAAAGCATGCACTTTAAAAATCTGTTTCGGCTACTTTCTGGAATAGCATTTAGGATTCAGACGTGGAATGGAGCGAAGCAGAAATCGTTTCTAGACAACTACACGTCTGACAGTATTCATTAAGATCCTGGTCTCTACATCACTGATTGATCCAAAGAGCACAAGCACGTCCAAGACTCAATCAGTGCTTCACCAAAGACGGAACAAAAATGAACGTGTCAATTTACTACTGCTTGCTACTGCAAGGCGTGTTATTTTTCATGCTATGATTCTAAACTCAGTATGTGTTTTACAAAACAAAATGCGTTCTTTACTCTGGTAGTAAGGTTCGCTTCCCTCAAAGGCTACGTTAAATGAAGGGTGTACCTCGTTACAGACCCACACGCCCTATCTGACATATGTCCCCTGGAAGATCCAGATCTCCCTGTAATGGCAACATACACCAACATATTAAAGGTCCCTCAATATGCAACCCAGCATTTCCTAAATGTATTTATTCACAGATCTCCCACCCTCATACCTGACATGTCACCGAACATACTGGACAGATTCGGGTCTAAACAAATGAAAATACTGGAAATGCAGTAACACGTGCAGCAGTCAACGTACAGTAAAGCTGAGCATGTTTGTTACAAAAACAGTGACCGAAAAAGGAACAAACAAAAAAACAAAAGCGAAGGAATCTTCACCATCTGAGCGGGACTCTCTGCAGGATACACCTCACCAGACTCGCCCCAGCTGGACTGCTGACATTACACAACAACCCACACGCCGCCACGTACCCGACACACGGAACACTTGCGAGGTTACAATGGAAGGGAGCACTCGGGGCAAACTGCCCAACAGGCTGACGATCTTCACCATCGCTGGGCCCTCCCTGGCTTTGTGTTTTTGGGTCCCCCCATTGGTAGTCTTTCTTCACCATGGCGAACAGGAGACACCACCTGGGGGGGTCCCCGGGCACTAGCAAACGTGCCGGCACTGGGTGTCCGCGGCTCCCGCTGGCCAGGAACAGAGACAAGGCTTCTGTCCAAGGTGAGGCATTGACAATAAGCAGAAAGCCAAGGGGGAGCAGCTCCAAGGTCACGGCGTGGGTTCGGCCCCATCTCTGGCTCATACTAAGTGCTGAGCAAATAGTGCTATTTATTACACGTTCAGACGGACCTGCAAGGAAATTTTTCATGGATTTTAAGTCTTTAACACAGTGGAAGTCAGAAGAATCCATTCTTGGACTTTCCCTTCTCTATCCTCCTGTGAGCCAAATGTCCCCCAGTCTGGCCAGAGCAGGCCTCCTTCAATCCGGCAGGGAGGCAGGTCTGAGCCCTGGCCTTTCCCTCGCGTCCTGACTTTGGGCGGCTCCTCGGTCACACATAACTATCTCAGTTAGTATATGGTTAACTGATTTCTACATAGTAGAGGCATTTTATTCCTGGCATCTGGTGCCATACTTCCGTGCACCTCTGCTCTCATCAGTCCAACGGCATTCCTCATTTGTCATTTAGAACACATTTCTTAAGTCGATGGTAACATTTCAATTTTCCAAGCTACAGCACAAGGTGTGCCAAAAAAATTTTCTTCCAATTTTTAGCAAATGTATAGGAAGCACAACAACAGGTTTACACAGTCAATCTAGAAACGCACCTACTCACACTAGGAGTTACGAAGTAAGCAAACAAGGGTAAGACGTTCACAGTATCACAAAGAAAAGGAAGCTTCCACACTCCAGACGATCGGGCGGTATGGAATTCGGTGTTATAATAAAATATCAAAACATCAAGGAGTTTCATGAGATGGTTTAACATTAAGATGGTTTCATGGAAGGCATGAGGGGACCTGCCGGATGGAAACGCGGGGGAGAGAAGGGGAAGATCAGGCAGCCCTGTCCTCACATAAGGGGTACCAGCATGCGCAACAGGGACCCAGCACGCAGGACAGGGTCGGCTTGCAAAGCCATGCCCAGGCCACATGGGCAGGACACCAAGCAGAAACACCTCACTGGCAATGAGTCCCAGTAGCTATGCTGGCCTTTTTTGGGGTTGTTTTTACCAATTACTCCACTGTATTACAGATATATGTGCACTGGAGAAAACTGGAGGAAAAAACGAAAATAAGACTAAACTAAAAATAACTTCTAAATCCACTGCCTGGAGATAATCACTATTCATTTTTTGGTTTAGGCCCTCCACCCCTTTTTATTTAATGTATATACTCACATACCAACAACCTAAAATTTTAGACATTACATATATTGTTTTATAGCCGGTTTCGGTCATTTAATATTCACTGAATAGTCATTAAATACAGAATTGCAGAAATGCAAAGTTATCTAAAAATGATGACATAATCATCCTTAATAGCAAAACATTGAAAACACCTGCTCAAAGAGGGTGTTAAATATGTATTCTCATGACAAAGTATTAATCTACTAAACAGTTTCTCTCCTAAACTTTAGAAGTAGATTAGCTATTTCAAAGGGCACACAGATTTTGTGTGTCACATATTTCTCTTGCAAAAGTCATACTAAATTACTTTTTCTAGCAACGTATGAGTGGGCTCATTTCTCCATGCCCTCACCAGAAGTGGTTTATTTTTTAATCTAGGCCAAAATTTTTAAGACCAGTATCTCACTAACTGGCATTTCTAGGAGTACTGCGGGTGAAGCCGAAACTTTCTTCACGTTTCCTGCTCCTTCTTTTAACCTTTTGGTTTACAGGCCCTCTTTTTATAGTAAGGAAAGTTAAATTGCTTCTAAGTCACGGTATTTCTCTCAGTTTGCCACTTATCTTTATTCTCTTTATGGCATTTTAGCATACAGAAGCTTAATAATTCTGATTTTTTCCCTTTAAACAGTTCCCACTTGGTGTCGTGCTGGGAGAGGCTTTCACCATCCTAAGATCATTTGTACTATCTTTTGTTTCTTAAAAATAAATTAAAAAAAAAGGTATTAAAAACCACAGAAGTTTACCACCCTAAAATTATAACATTTTGTACTATTTTTTTTTAAGATTTTACTTATTTATTTGACACACAGAGAGAGAGAGAGAGATCATAAGTAGGCAGAGAAGCAGGCAGAGAGAGGAGGAAGCAGGCTCCCTCCTGAGCAGAGTGCCCGATGCGGGGCTCGATCCCAGGACCCTGAGACCAGGGCCTGAGCTGAAGGCAGAGGCTTAACCCACTGAGCCACCCAGGCGCCCCCTTTTTGTACTATTTTAAATGTTTTCACCAGTGCATACACACTTTCTGCACACATATTTTAAATGGCTGCACACGGGGTGCCTGGGTGGCTCAGTGGGTTAAAGCCTCTGCCTTCAGCTCAGGTCATGATCCTGGGGTCATGGGATCAACCCCCACACCGGGCTCTCTGCTCAGCTGCGAGGCTGCTTCCCCCCATCCGGCCCCCTCTCTCTCTCTGGCTGCCTCTCTGCCTACTTGTGATCTCTGTCAAATAAATAAATAAAATCTTAAAAAATAAATAAATGGCTGCACACATTTCATACAACCTGTTTTCCAAAATATTTTCTCACACAGGCCTTTTTAAAAATTGCAACTTGTTCGATCTGAATAGTCTCAAAATGGTTTTACAAATTCTGGCAAGGCCAATGAATCACATCACACCCAATTCAACGACAGTTCAAAGTTCCAGAACCATTTATTTCTATGCCACCGGTGTCCAAGTACTCTCCTTCAGTGACCACCAGTTACTAAAGACCAAGAACAGTAAGTTCATGCTTTGTGGTCAAAAGAGTTCTGCATAATCGATTGTCAGAATGACCAATTATCAGTTATCAATTGTTAAAGCATTTTCATTCTGATCTCTTCTCCTCTTCGCACTTTCATATAAAACACTTCGGAAGCCTCTGGTTGTAGCTGGAGCTCTGGAGCCCCTCCGTCCTGTTTTAGCATCACTACCTACCAGGCCTGACCTTAACCACTCAAAGCGTCACCTTTTCCACCGACACGCTGCAAGGGAGTGCAGACAACGGTACTTACACTTCCAGAAGTTCCGTAAAGATTCCAGGTGGGTGTCTGTTCCTGAACACAGTAGGAGTTAAATGAATGTTGACTCAGCCAGGTAGGTGCTAGGCACAGAGGGCAGATGTCTCTCTCACATTCCCAGCCCTAACGGAGGTCCGTCGAGTGGGAGAAGCCACCAAGTCCGGTCACAGGGTAAGGTGCTAGGACACCGACCCAAGCAGGGCCTCATGGGGTCCCAGGCAGGCTCCTCGACCGGGATGGGATGGGACAGGAGTTCGAGCCTACACGGAGCCTTTCTGAAGGAGCAAGAGTGTGTCCGGAGATAGAAGAGGATGCGGTACTCTAGACAGAGCGGAAGCAGAAGAAAGATCTGCACGGGGAACCATGTCAGGGATGCTGAAGCCGGGAGCAGAAGCCAGTGAGGGGACTCTGCTTACTTGATCCAGGTTTCCCAAAGGAAAAAAATTTAAATGACTATCAAACCTAGGCTTCACAAGTTGGCTTTTCAAACATGAGTAAGATCGTGCTTTAGAAGAGAACAGTTTTTCAAAGGCTATTAAAAGCAATGATATTCCCACGGAATCCACACACTCTGAAGGCCTAAAGAATTCTTAAAATAGTATCAATTAAAAACCTTGTTATTTTACAAATGAGGAAATACAGGCCCAACAAAGTTAAGCTTGAATTAGACCCCAGGTCTTCTCTACCAGGCAAAATGTTCTATGCAAAATGTCCCAAGCAAAAATAAATGAGTAACATATATATGGCTGGAAAATATCTGTATGAATAAAAATTAGCATCATTAAGTATCATAATTCTGATTATAGCACACATTACTAAATGCATGTGTTATAAAAAGGAAGCTGAAAGGCCTTAGTAACAGAATATAGTTAAGGGTTTTACTCAAATTTGATTTTTCATTTAATGTTTACTCCTCCGTTCTGAAAAGCAAACAACACACTTTTTACTGAAAAACTATCAGGTATCCAAAAAAAGGGCAAAGTGAACCTAGAATTGGCCCTTTAAAGTGGTACGCTCTTTTCTCTAGGTATATCTAAAAGACAAATTTCAAAACAAGCCCATGGTTCCCCAAAGCCATCCTGTTCCAGACTGACTCAGCTGCTGAAGACAGAAGGCCCGTGGCCTTGGGAGCTCTCTAGGGCGGAAGCAGCCAAGAAGAAAAACACAAACACATACCTAAGTTTTGGGGGCCCTCATTTTTAATCTGAAGAATGGCAAGTAACAACTCCTCCATTTAAAGTACATTCATGGGGCGCCTGGGTGGCTCATGGGTTAAAGCCTCTGCCTTTGGCTCAGGTCATGATCCTAGGGTCCTGGGATGGAGCCCGGCATCAGGCTCTCTGCTCAGCAGGGAGCCTGCTTCCCCCTTTCTCTCTGCCTGCTGCTCTGCCTACCTGTGATCTCTGTCAAATAAATAAGATCTTTTTAAAAAATAAGTAAATAAAGTACATTCATTTTGGGGCACCCAGCTGGCTCAGTTGGAGGACACATGCCTCTTGATCTCAGGGTTGTGGATTCTAGCCCCACGATGGGTACCGAGATTAGAGAAATAAAAATCTTGAAAAAAAAAAATAAAGTACATTCATTTTAATTTTCCATCCTGAAAGAAAGGCACACTAAGCCTGCTGGGTATACTGGGAGTGAATTTCTGAACAAAGGCCCTCAAGGACCCAAGAATGGTCTCTCCTGCAAGAGGCCACATCCCACTCCGGCCTCACCAGCGGGTGTGCGCCGGCTCCAGACAGGGAAGAACCTCAGCTACCAAGAGATTTTATTTCAAAAGCAAGGCTGCAATGCTTAACCTGGGGTAAAATACTTCAACTTTTTGCGAAAACAAAACAAAACAAAAGCTGCACCTTAAAATGAGTTCTGAAGGAAAACAAGCTAATTCACGTTTTGCCACTTGTTTTCTTACCACTTTCCTGGATTTCCATAGCTAAAGAAAATCTGAGCATTTTTTTGTTTTGTTGTATTCGATCCTGGGGTTTTTAAGAGCAATTATAACAAAACCTGCATTTCTTACCAGCATTAAGTGTTTTCTGCAGCCCACATCACAGGCGGTCAAACACTGGGGGAATTATTCCAGATTTAGTCATTTAAAAAAACAACCCGAGGTACCAAGTTCTATGCTACTTCCGGGATGCAAAAATAAGGCATATCCCCTACCTTCAAGGAATTCAGAGTCTGAAATGCATAAAGGCTGTAATGACAACACTAAGTTAATTACCCCTAGAAGACACTATTCAGCAAGAGGCAAAGGAATTCTAGGGTCTGCCATATCAAAGCAAAGCCCAGCCATTCATGTGTCCCTTAGGCCTCTTGATGTGGCCTCCCAGACATTAGGACTGGGAGACATGGCTATAAGGACTTGAGATGGAGCGGACAGAAGGAGGGTATTGTAAGTTAAAACCCTAGTGTATCTACAGTGTTTCGAAACTTTCCTTTTTGGCAAAAACGTTTTTTAAAAAATGGTGCCAAAGAGGAAAAAAAAAAAGTTTAATATTTTCAGAGAGTAATCCAGTCAGCCCTCTCAAACTTAATGAGCAGTCTCCTGAAACCTCCAAAAATGGGCATAGTAGGGTTAAAGCTTGCATGTTTTGTTATTGGAAATGCCTCGCGACTATTGGACTTACCATAGAAAGCAACAAACAGCACTTCAAAGTAAAAAGAAAAAAAAAAAAAATCTAGTATCCAAGAACCCTTCCTGAACAAAGAAAGTCCAAATTTCTTTTAAAACAAAACACCTAGTTTTGCTTTTCAAACAATTTTTTCTTATCTTGCTACACAAGCCATGAACTCCCCAGGATTTCAGAAAATCAGGTAAACAAGGTGGCCACAAAATGAAGTGTTAAAACTGCTGCAGAGTGTTAGAATAGGGTTAGGTCCTAGGAACTCAGGGCTCAAAGTAAAAGTGAATTTAGTTCCCCTCTGTCACTCCGATAAGCGCGTTTCAAAAACTGCGTGACCACTGACTCCGCTCCTAACTTTGACGGTCTTAAATGCCACTTCAAGGAAGGGCAATTACACACAACAAATAAATAACTTGAGTAAGTTGACTGCAATTCCGTATTTGCACACTTACCACTAACCCCAGCTACGAACTAAAAGCAACACCAGTGATCCAATCGGAAGAGAGAATCCTGTTTTTGGCAAAGAGCTCGCTAAAGAGAGAAAACCCTCAACTTTGGGGATCAGTCTCAAGGAATGTTCATAAAGCACTTCCCTCTCGCTTAACCATTTCGTCCACAGAACCTAGCGCGACACAGGTGGCCGACGGAGGCTCGCGGCGACCCCGCCCCACGCCGGCCGCCCGCGCCCGGGTTACCTGCGGGGTCAGCGCGCGCTCCCGCCGGGCGCAGGGCCGGGGGCGCGCCGAGGCTCGGCCCCACTCGCGGGCACCGGGGGGCTCCGTCCCGTTCGGCCGCCGTACTCGCATCCCTGCGCGCCCCCCGGTCCGCTCCCCCGAGAGAACGGGGCAAAGGGGCGACTGTTACCCAATAATAGCGACCTGCACAGTCGCAACAATGCAGGCGGGACCCCGAGAGCCGCGGGCGGGGAACCGGAAAGCAGAGCCCGGCTCCGCGGCTTCTCCTGCGCGCGAACCCAGTACTTTCTTGAGAGCACGAGTCGGGGGGGGGGGGGGGGGGACAGGCAACGCACGGGGGACGAGCGGTCCCCAGGGGGTGGGGGAGAAAGGGCACCAGCCAGGGCGCCCCGAGGGGTCGCCGCACAAGAGGGGCCGAGACGCGGACGCCCGGGATGCCCCCGGGCCGCTCGCCCGCCCGCCCGCTCGGCCCCGAAGCCCCGGCCCGGTGGCGGCCGGGCGAGAGGCCGGCGCCACCAGGCCGCCGCCGCCTCGGGCGCGATGAATCGGGCTTTTTTTCTTTCCCCCCAGTGCGTAGTCCAGGCCTGGCCGCTCTGAGCCCGCGTCCGGGGCCGCGGCCCTGCCAGGCCCGAGCCGGCAGGGGTGACTCAGGGCCGGGCCCCGCTCGCTCCCCTCCCAACCCAGCGCCCTCCGCCCACGAGTCCCCCGGCCCGGCCGCCATTCCGCCCCGCTGCGGCTCGACTCGGCGGCTCAGGCCTCGCCGGGCGCCTGGGCTCGGCCGCCGCGGCCCCAGTCACTGCGACACCGCGGCTCCGACCCGGGCCTGCGCCGCCGCCGCCGCCTGCCCTCGGCCCCCGCGCCGCCGCCACTCACCCGCATTTCCCTGGTGCCTAAAGGGCTCTGGCGACGTCTCCACCGGGTCGCTGAGCCCGGGCGCCGGTTAAATCCCCGTCCCGCCAAGGTCTGGCTGCGTCCCTCAGCCGCCGGGGCCGCCCCGCCCGGAGCTGCGTGCGACACGGCTCCCGCCTCCTCCTCCTCCCCTGCCCGCCCGCCGGCCCTCCTCCCGCGGCCGCCGCCTGCACCACGCAACCTCCGCCCTCTCGCCTTTCCTCCTCGGCTCCCCGCCCTCCCGGCCTCACCGGCTCCGGCTACCGTGGGGGAGACGCTGGTGGGGGAGGGCCGGAACGCACCGCCATCGGCGTCCGGGGCGGGGGAGCCGGGAAACCGTCGCCGCCATCTCCCCACAAGCCCGAAGCGCGGGAGGGGCCCGGAAACCTCCCGCCCGGCGCGGCCACGGCCCCGGGGTCGCCCCCCGCACCGGCCGAGGCTCCGCGAGCGGGGCGTGTTTCTACCTGAAAGCCCGCGGCCCCTTCCCCTGAGCGCCCGCGCCAGCCGCGGCCGGGCGCGCGGGGTCCTCCTCCAGGTTTTAGAGCCTCCCTCGCCTTCGGGAGCCTGCGAAGACCCGGCTTCCCGCCACTTCGGACCTAACGAGGAGGGGGTCACCTTTTTAGGTTGGGGGCACCAGCCTCTGGAGAAACTGCCCCAAAACACCCTGAAAGAGAGGGTCTTGCCCCTCCTCCCGTCCCTCTCCGGTGCGCACCCACCACACACACCGGGAGCCAACGTGGAACACGACCCCGAGTGCGCCGCGTGGAAAAGCCGCCCGCAGCATCCCCGACGGGGCCGAGGAACGCGGCAGAGACCGGCCAGCGGCCCGGAAAACCAGGCACAGACTTCCAAGAAAAACGTGTAGTGGGTTCTCGAGCCCCTTTGCACCTGCAGGCCGTAGCAGCCCGTACCTGGAAGCCTGAGCTTACCGCTGTGTGTCTCCCTTTAAAATCGTTTCGCAAGGAAACCCAGCCAGGCTTACCTGTGTACACTCTTCAACTCTTTTTTGGCAGATAACGAAGAATCACTTTAGCATTAATCTTCGTAGAGACAAATCAAGAAGACAAGGATTGACATGTGTGGATGGTAGGAGAGGGCTAAAATGTTTTCCCCTGTAACCTCAGGTGGTTAATGACATTCACTTGAAATTAACTGTCACTTGGGTACTTGAAATACTCTAAATACTCATTTCGCCAGCACAAACAGCCGCTGGGCTTCCTAGAGTGACAGACGGTGGGGAAAGCAGGGACTTGCCCCGCACTCAGTGAGGGGTTCCCGCTTTTAATATCATCGCTCCCAGCACACCAGGGGGCTAGCTAATTCCGGGAACAAGCAAGGCAGGATTGCCAATGATCCTATCTGGGCAACAGATGTGGTGAATGTAACTTCCTGTTTTGCTTTAAACCAAAACAGGACCGAGATTCTAGTAGGCTCTTGGGGTAGAAATCCTAGGCCCAGAGCAGAAAGCTGTCCCCAGAGTCCACAGTTTATCCTGAGTAACCTGGGTTTCCCTTAGAAGAAACACCCCACTGGTAGTATGCGGTTCCTTTGATTGAAATGTGGTCTTTTATAACACCTAAGTGCCTTTAGAAGTATTGCATTTCGCCCAAGTGTGTAATCTCAGCCTGTGCAAGGGGTTAACAATTCTTGGTTTATATCCCATACTTATAAATAACCTAGTTGAAAGAACACTTACATATACTTAACAACTTTTTGTGGGCACAGGGTAAGACTGAAGGTAAAAATGGAAGGCTTCTCCCCGTGGATGATGTTTTCCACTATATATGGCTTCATTTATATCTTCATTTCTTCGCCATTGCTGGAACCTGAGCTTTCCTCCGACAACGGTCTGTCTCCTCTTCCCTAACCCGTGTTCTTCAGTGTTACCATTCGATACGGTCACCTTGTCTGCGACCTCCCACAACTAATGTACCAGCTGAGTGGGCCAGCTCTCCCTTTACTGTTTGTTTATCCATTCTTTGTTTTTCTTTGATGGAAAGAAGTATTTCATGCCTCTATACTACCCACTCCCTGCCTCGGTCCTGGTTGTTAACTTCCTTCTGTCCTTTACTCTCCACCCATCTGCCCCATCATTCTCAGCAGCTGGACTATTCCATTGGCTTTCCCACCACTTCACAACCAGGCTGCATCTTTCCCACTTCTACCCTGGGCAGGTAATCTGGCCTTAGACCTAACGGAGCAAGGGCATCTCGTCTCTTTCAGCTCCAAAAAAATCCTTCCTCCATCTTTCTCCGCCACTCAGCAAAACTGATGTCCCTCTCTCAGAGGACACAAAGTTTGGAGGGATGATTACCTGGATAGAGGTTAGAACCAAAATCCAAAATAGTCTCAGACTAGAATATTAGGGCAAAGCCAGTGAAATAAAATAGAACTTAAAGAGTCTAAAGCAATATGATGAAGTTCAAAAAGCCCCAGTTTTAGATTTAGGCAGACTCTCATTTATATTCCAACTCAAA
Organism: Lutra lutra; assembly: GCF_902655055.1. Classification (NCBI taxonomy): domain Eukaryota; kingdom Metazoa; phylum Chordata; class Mammalia; order Carnivora; family Mustelidae; genus Lutra; species Lutra lutra. The sequence goes on along the minus strand of NC_062288.1, from coordinate 101,752,292 downwards.
CTATCTTCTCCTCCAGTTAAGTCAACTGTTAAATGGGGATAAAAATACCTACCTCTTAAGGTTGTTGGGAAGGATAATTCCTTTATTAACCCAGCATAATTCCTAAAACCCTAAGTATTAGTTAGCCTTTCTTTTCTTGTCTTCCATAAAGTGTGTCCCATTTTCCAAGTCACAGGGGCCTGAAAACTGAAAATCCTGACATGTTTACCTTATACCCCAGAGCTGGTCAGCATCCTAGAGAAATCCTCTGTGTTATTGGGCTCGGTCTATGAGGGCAGACATTTTCATAATCGTACCCATCTTCCAGCGAAGAGTCCTAGGACTCAGACAGTAGACACTTTGCTCCAAATCACTGAGCGTGGTCAGCGGCATAACCTGACCTAGTGACTCCCAGGTCCACACTAAGGATAGATTCCCACACCTATATTGTTCCTTTCACCTTCTAAATGGTTTTTCTGGTTCTGATCTCTTGACTATCCTTCCAGCCTACATGGTGACTGACTACAGAGGGTTCTTTCCCAGCTGATGCCCACCCCCACCATTGTTCATAGGGTTTGGTCCAAATTCTGACTGGGCACTTATTTAAGGGTTACCATAATCTTGTCCTAACTTACTTTTCCAAGTTTATTTCTAGCCTCCTCCCAAAAGGAAGTCCCAGCTTCACCCAGTCTTGTTGAGCCTCCCATTGGCTCACAAATACCAGTCTTAAATCACTGTTTATGAGAGCTCATTTCCTCCCTTAGCAGAAATAGTTCCCTCTTCCTTTCATACATTTGCAAACCCTGCTTTCTTTTTGAGATCCAGCTCACATCCCCTTCCAGGAAGCCTACGCTGCACCTTCTACCTCGGCTTTTCTGATCTCTTCCTAATTGCCAACTTATCACATATGCCTTTAAACTGGATAGTCTGTGCCTTGGGTCATGCCATAATTCCTAAAGTTCACCAGGCCCCTCAGCATTGTGCCTGAAGAACACTGAAAAGCGTTCAAACATCTTTATTTACTGATCAAATGAAGGAGTACTGTGTCACTTGACTGGCCCTAGAAGCTATTATTTCTAAGACACGAGTAAGAAACAGAGCCATCCAGTGAAAAACAAATTCATTTAATGGGATAGTTCCCAAACCTGTCTTTGCTTCAGAATCACCAGAGGATATATATATATATATATCACCAGAATACTGATTTCAGGGCTCATTCCAGATCTACTGGGTCAAAATTGGGTGGGCAGGGGCAGAGAGGGAACTTGAAACTGCCAGAGTTTATATCTTAGCTTTACTAATTACTGGGTAACATTAAGCAAGTGACTTAACCTCTCTGTGCTTCAGTTTCTTCATCCAGGAAAAGGGGGTGATAATTATACTTTATATGAGGTTGTTGGGAATTAAATGCTTAATAAACATAACCTATGATGATGATGATGATGATGATGATGGTGAAGGAATTACCCAGGGTCAGTCTGGTGACCTGAGTTTTGGGAAACACTGATTTAATAATGAATCACTCCTTCCTCTGCTAAAGTTTCAAATGTTATGACCTTAAAACTTTTGATATCAGTGGTATGACATATCACCATAAGTCTTATTTGTCTTGACAAGGTGGTCTTTTTTTTAATTGATTTATTCATTAACAGAGAGGGAGAGTATAAGCAGGGAGAGCAGCAGGCAGAGTGGGGGGAGATGCAGGCTCCCCGCTGAGCCAGGAGCCAGATGTGGGACTCGATCCCAGTACCCTGGGATCACCCCCTGAGCCAAAGGCAGCCGCTTAACGAACTGAGCCACCCAGGCATCCCAACAAGGTGTTTTTTTTAAGGAAGAGGAGCCAAATGAACAGTTTTCAGTTAAATTTGTTTATTGAATCCATGTCATGCATTGTACATTATGTGTGATTTTTGGAAAAACTAATTCCTCTTAGAAAACAGCGACACTGCTGTAACTACACAGCTAATTTAACCAGCTTAGTATTCAAAGGAAGCAGGAAAGAGATGAAATAATATAATTCCTTCCACTTAGGACAATGAGTCAAATCCTTTTTGAAGAAGCGGACTTTTAAATTCTTTGCTTTCATTCATTAGAAAAAATTTCAAAACTCGTTTTGGTCCATCAGATGCCAAATCAACAATATTTTAATGATACTAAAGGTAAGTGTAGATAAATTGGGAAGCAGAGATTTACTTCCTGAAGTGGCAAACCTAGTAAGTCTGAATGAGAACCCCAGATGCGTAGCCCCATCTTTTCAACATGGCCTATATCAACAAATACACAAAAGCCTTGTTTTGATTACCTATAATTCACCAAGGATTTGTAGTATCCTCTCTTTAAAGACTTAAATAGTTCTGGGAGGGTAACAGGGTTTGAGAGTCATTCAGAGGTCAGGATTAAGTAGTTCAATCAGATTGCTTTCTTTCTAACACAGGTCCATAGCACCTCAAGAATGAAAAGTTTGGGGCAAATCAGTTTCGGGAGAAACACAAGCTCCTCATGGCAGGCTGGAGGCCTTGGGTCCAGAACTTTTGGGAAGAGTTTCTGTAAGCAAAGAATAGAATGAGGAAAGAAAATGGAAGTGTTTAAACATCCTCTCTGTCCAATTTCAGATTTTACATATTATGAAGTCCTAGGCCTCTTGGTTTGGAGACCCGTAATATAGGAAATACAATTGTAAGATAGTCACCAGTTAGGAAAGACTTCAAGGTCTGACTTGGGAGACCTGACCACCGTTGTAACATTCTGTTAGGTTGGATCATATTAAATGACAACTCCTTTTCAAACCTAATCTCTATGAGACAATTATTCGGAGTTCCAAAAAAACTGTCCCAGATCACTTCTTCCAGGAAGCTTTCTGTGATCAGCCCCATGCCCACATGTGTATGTGGGCACCCACAGGTGCCCCTCTTTTGTGACCCCTTTTGTACCACACACTGACTGTTATGAAAGGGTTTGTTAATATTGCACTATAATATTTCCTTTCTCCATCTCCTACTCCCTCACAGGCTGTGAGCTCCTTGAATTCAGACACTGGGTCTTTTATTACCTTATCTCTAATACTTATCCTAGTGTCTGGCATACAACATACCGAGAGAATGGTTGGAACCCAACTCACGGTTAGGATGGCTTAATGTCTGAAACCCAATCGTGCGACCTTCCTGCTCAAAGAAACAATTCTCTGTGTCCTACCCAAAGAATGACAAACACCTCATTCCTAATATTTAAACACGCTCTACACTTTGGCTTCCACGGATTGATGGATATTTATACGTATCTTATACATATCACGCCAAATCCAAACAGGGCTGCCATAAATGCTCAAAAGACTCCATGCATTTCTCCATGTAACTACACCTTCCCATTCAATTGCATTTCCCAAATACAATCCGCCCCCCTGGGCCTACCTTAAACATAATCCCTGCAGATAACTTTTCCGGCTCCTCTGCCTGACAGTGAATTCCACCCCTCCCTCACACTGGGTAAGCTTCTTGAGGCCATTCTTAACCAAATTTGTGTCCCTGTAGGACTATATCAGTCAAGAATCTTCCAAGAAACAGAACCAACAGCATGTATGTATAGAGAGATCTATATACCAATGGGAGAAATGGGAGAGAGAGATCGTAAGGAATTGGCTCATGTGATTATGGAGGCTGACAAGTCCCAAATCTGCAGGGTGGGCCAGCACGCTGGAGACTTGAGAAGAACAGACACTGCAGTCCAGGTCTGAAGGCCTCTGCTGGCTGAACTGCCTCTTGTGCAGGGAAGGTCAGTCTTGGTGCTAGACAGGTCTTCAACTGATTGGGTGAGGCCCACCCACACTCCAGAGAGCACTCTGCTTTACTCAAAGTCCATTGATTGAAGTGTTAATTTCATCCAAAAAACACGCTCACAGAAGCATCTAGAGTAATGCTTGACTAAATATCAGGGCACCATGGCCCAGCCAAGTTGACAAATGAAAGTGATGTTTCTAAGCCCTGAGCATGATATCCTGGACACAGCAAATGGCACTTCATTTCTTTAGAAAGTAGCTTATCCTCATTGCCTCTAGTTTCTTACCTCCTGGGCCCTTCTCAGGCCACTTCGACCCACCTATCTAGTTCAACAGTTTCTCCTCTGCATATGGTACCCCTCCAGCCTGCTGTCCCATCTTGAAACTAGTCATTCTTTGGCTCCCAACCCCCAACCCTATCCAATAACTCTTTCTTTGTCCAGCTCCCTTCCACCCACCACTTAAATGTGAGTTCCTGAAGGTTTTATTCTTGGGGATCTTTTCTTGCTACATTCTCTCTTTTGAGAGATTTTGTCATTCCCATGGCTTTGGTTTCAACTACAACAAATTATCACCTCCAGCTCAATCCGGGGATACATCTAGGTTTATGATACCTGATGTTTATACAGTTTGGGGGAAGGGCATTCTCTCCATCCCCAGAGAGGAAGTTGGGGTGGAAGAAGGTTAACAGTCTCAGTGTTAATCAATGTCAGCTACAACCACCTGCTTCTGAAATGTTCACCAACACATATTGCTACAGGAGTGTAGAGTCGGCTGCCCCCTCCACCCCCACCAGGAGCTGAGAAGGGCTCAAGCATGGGAGGAGCCCTGAAGCTAAAACTTCACGACCTTCCAGAGTGTCCACCTCCATCTCCGTGTCCAGCCCCAACCTCGCCAGGTCCGTTATTCCAGCTGTTTGCAGATGCCTCTGCTTGAATGTCCCTCCTCTGTGAAATCCTCTGGCTCCAAGCAAAGTCCACTCTTCTTTCTCCTCCCCCTGACCATCCTGTAGTTCTTTTGTGTGTGTCTGGTTTTTTTTTTTTTTTTTGCCTCTGGGATTGGCAGCACCACCCACCCAGCCTTTCAAGGGAGATGACTCAGTCTTTTTTTTTTTTTTTTTTTTTAACCTCTACCCTCCTTTTCACCACCACCTCTACTTGCTCATAAATTGTATCAACTTGAGCCCTGGGCCAGCTTTCATCTAGATGGCAGCAGTGGCCTCCTTGCTGCCTCCCGTCTCTCTTCTAATTCATCCTCCACATGGCCATGGAATTATCTCTCTTTTTTTTTTTTTTTTTTTTAAGATTTAGCTTTGGAAAGGGAGAGTGGGGGAGGGGGAGAGGGAGAGAGAGTTCCAAGCAGACTCCACACCAAGTGCTGAACCTGACACATGGCTCAATCTCTTGACCCCAACATCACGACCTGAACTGAAAACCAAGAGTCGGTGCTTAACCGACTGCGCCAGCCAGTGCCCCTGGAATTATCTTTCTGAGATAGGTTAATGACTCCCTCAAGAAGCAAGACAGCATGGAATCTGGAGCTAGACGCCCTAGGTTTAAATCTTGGCTCCACCACTTATTTGCTGTTTGATCTTGTAGAAATAATTTCATGAGTCTGCACCTTCCCACCTGTAAAATGGGCACAGTTCACACCTCATGGGGATGGTTTCAAGAAATAAGTTATGGCGTGCCATGGTGTTGGATATCTGACATCTAGTAAATATCTGCTGTATTCTGGTCATTACTGTGTAGCGCTCCTGTGAAAAGCATTCAATGATTTCACATTCCATAAGAAGACACTCAATAATAACCTTCACAGCCTAACCTCCGTCTCCCTCCCCTGCTTCCACTCCCCTCACGGGTCTCCTCCTGGATCTTGCCCTACAACCACACTCGAGGACTCGGCGGATCTCCCCAGGAAGCTTAGGGACTGCTGTCAGTGTTCTTTGTCCGGAACGTCCTTCTTTCCTTTTTTTCCTGAAGAAGTCTAAATCACTCCCCAGGTCCCTGATTTCCTGCCACCTTCTTTATGAAGCTTCCTCAGCCTCTTCTCTACCCTGTCTGCATCCCGATGCTTTTGCATAAACATTGGCCAGAAGTCCTCTGAGAAAGTCTCTCCTACCCTGAACTTTCTTTTTTGATTGCCAACAATGGGGTTTAAGCTTCTGAGCCACTATTCTTGTATTCTCCTATGTAATGTCAGGTGTATAAAGTATATGTTGGATTATTCCAAGTTTTTGTTGGCATACATTGGAGAGAACATTCTAGTCATGAATGATGAAGTGTGTTTTCCAGGTCATACTACATTTGTTCCAGGAAAAACTTTATAGCCCATCAACACCATTTGTTTATGATCTATTTGAAAGAACAGTTGTAGTATTTAGATAACATGTACAGAGAATTTAAGAAATTCCAGCGACCTGAGAGCTTGGTTTTCTTGATCTGTAAGATCGGTTGCTTTTTGACTCAATATTCACTCCAGGGACAAAGAAAAGATGCTAAAAAGACTGCAGGTTAGTGTCCTCAAAAAAAAAAAAAAAAAAAAAAAACAGAACCAATGATATGATACGATATATGATACGATATGATATGATATGATACTGCTATTTTCTGGGGGAAATCACTCCCTACCCATTAATTTTTTTTCTGGGGAATAGCAAGTGAGCAGAACTTTTTTGAATGTGCATGATCTCTCTGACCATTTTTTAAGACCGTGTGTTTAATTTAGACTTGGAATCTGGTTAGAGAGTTCCTGGCTAGTTCTGCTGGCAGAGTGAGTCCAGAAGCCAAATTCTCCTTGTGCAGGAAATGCTACAGTTTAGTTTCGCTGATAATGTCCCAGAAACTTAGGTCCGTCTCATCAGCCACTGTCCCATCTCAGCAGTGACAAGGCCATTGACAGGCTTTTGGCTTTGCTGTGGATGCCATCTGCATTCAAGTGCGCCTCTGTGAGATTCAGTGGTAAGTCAAGGGGAAATTCCATGATGGAACAAGAATTACAAACATCCCCCTGGAATAACTTGGTAGGGGAGCAAGGAACACAGGGAGGTGGGAAACCAGCAACTCAATACCCAGAAGAGATACTCAAACTTTCCTCCCATTCGGCAAGTCTGTCCATCTCTCCCATTCTTTCATCAATCATATTTCTTGTATTTGTCCTACCTTCTGACAGCCCTAACCTTTTAGTCAAAACTTTAGAACTTGGTGAATATCCAGCGATCTGTCCTCCTAGCTATTAAAAGATCGCTGACTTGTGTGCCTTTAAACTAGGAAATGCTACTCGGCACTGTGCGAATGGACTTATCATTCCCCCAACTACCAGCAAGATCTCCTGGAAGAACCTGGCAGTGGGATAAAATAGACTTGGAACCACAGACCCTTAAGTTTTCCTGATAGAATTAGGTCAGTAGATGTGAAGAGTGGATGTAAAACTCTGATGGCCAAAATAAACTGAGTTTTGTTTTGTTTTGTTTTGTTTTTTTAAATCCCAGGGTATCCACAGTTTTGAAAAATAGAGTAGAGCATTGACTGCGATGTGTTTCTTGAGTAAGCACTTCCTAAACCACTTGCTAACTGACCTACTTTCTCCCCCTGCAGCTAAAATGCTCCTCTGTAGTTGAGACCTGGGAGGTAGGGGTGGCTCTTACCTTGGGCGGGATCAGAGTGGGGTCAATTCCACCGAATGAGCAAGGCCATGGGAAGAAGCAAGGAGGAGAAGCCCACAGCAAAGAGACAGACTCGGGTGTCCCAGCCTGTGCTAAGACAGGGGGCCGAAGAGAGAAAGCACCCAGGAGGGGCCCCATAGCTCCTCACTCCTATTTCCCCTCCGGCACCGCCCCCAGGAGTAGATGGGCATCTCCCATCACACCCCGGGCCTAATAGTCCTCTTCCTCCGGATGCCCGGAGTTCCCACCTGCCAAGGTTCTCGGCACCTCTTCCCGTATTTAACATTTCACAGCCTTACGCTGTCTGGGAACCGGGCTCTATCCACATTGCACTCAGTTGCACAATTCGGGCCCCACCCACCTTTCCAGGCTGCGGTCCCACTCCGCTCCTCCCATTCACCGTGAGCTGCGCGGGGCTCCGCACTGTGCAAACACTCTTGTACTTCTCTTCCTTCTGGCCTTTGCTCCTTCTGCCTTGGAGGCTCTTCATAGTTCTGGGTCCATCTGTTGCAATCTTACTTGTCTCTCAAATCCCAGTTTACTTGTCACCTCCTCAGACGTCTCGGATCCCCTTGGCTGAAATTGATCTCCCTCTCCTTTGTGTTCTAGCCCTTCGCGTGCGCCTCTTAGACCTGGATTCTTGTAGTTCGCGTTCTTGCCGCACTAGACTCCAGTTAATCCGGTCTTCCTCTTTCATCCTCGTAATCTGGTCTTCCAAGTTTTTAATTTTGTTGATGCCCAGTTCGCCGTGCTTTTTGGTGTCAGGTCTAAACCCATGCACCTAGCCCTTGATCCTGGACATTTTCTTAACGTCTGCTGGTTTTATGTTTCACGTTCGACTGTGGGATCCATTTAGAGTTAATTTCTGTATGAGGTGTGAGGTTTAGGTTTATTTTTTGGTCTATGCATAGCCAATGCTCCAGGACCATTTGTTGTAAATCTGTTTTTGCTTCCTTAAACTGTTTCAGAAACTTTGTCAAAAATTAGTTGAACTGGGGTGCCTGGGTGGCTCAGTCGGTTATTTAAGCGTCTACCTTTGGCTCAGGTCGTGATTCCAGGGTCCTGGGGATCGAGTCCCACGTTGGGCTCCCTGCTCAGTGGGGAGTCTGCTTCTCCCTCTCCCACTGCTGTCCCCCTTTCTTGTGCTTCTGCATGTGCTCTCTCTCTTTCTCTGTGCCAAATGAGTAAATAGAATCTTAAAAAAAAATTAGTTGAACTATTTGTGTGCTTGTATTTCTGGGTCCTCTATTGTGTTCTATTGATCCATATGTCCAGATTCTAGGGGCCTTCAGGGCCCAGTATAGGTCTTCTTTTTTATGCTGGCTTTGATCTCTCATCCTGCAAAGAGTAGCAGCCCAGAGTAGACATGCAATACATTTTTGTGTATTGAGTGAGTCAATAAGTGCTTTATAAGTGTGAGTTAAAGTACTTCTGAATTAATTCTTAAAACTTTGAGAATCAAAAGAGTCAGATTTCTGTGTCCCTTCAGAACCTGGCAATAACCTGCTGATAACCTTTTGGAAGGCCTCTTGACACAGAAATTTGAGTCCTCATGCTGCACACTCGAGAGGCCTCTTACCCTTGCCAGCACCTAGACTCCCTCTGCATATTCTCCCTCTCCCACCCCACTACATGCTAACAGCACAGAGCTGCCTAGGACCTGGAGCGTCACACACTCAGCAGCAGCCTCCTCTGACAGCCCCCCTCCCCACAACACACACACACACACACACACACACACACACACACACACACACACAACTTGCACCCTGAAGTCTTTCTACCCCTCCCTGCAGGCTCTCGGACTCTCACCCCATGCCCACACCACCAGCTGCTGATTACCTGCTCCCTGCTCTCCCAAGTGCAGTCTGGAAGATAGCCAGTCGCCTGCCCAGCAACCAGACCAGTTCCAGGCTGGCCAAACTGGTAAACCTCCCTGCCATCCAGTGGGCAGAATCACACCTTCTCCAGTAAGATTCCAAGTTTGTCCTGCCTTGGGTCCTCTCCCTTCTGCTGGGGCAGCAGAGAGAGTTTCCTTCTGTCTTATAGCCTCCCTTTCATTGTAATTAAGAATTAAGAATTCTTTATATTCAGCCTCCCTGGTTAACCGTGTGGCTTCTGTCTCCTGAGTGGACACAGACTGCACGCTCTCTTGGCCACTACCCTCGGCCATCAGGGCTCCTTCTCTATCTATGCAGCAATGCACCAAAGCTCAACTCTGGGAGCTGTCACTTACCTATTGGTATGAATTCAGTCAGCCTGTTAAGGTGGAAAGCTCCAGAACTTTGACATAAAAGCCCAAAGTTTAAGTCTGGCTGCTACTTTGTACTCACCGAGTGATACTCAACATGACGAGGTCATCTTGGTCAAGTCACCTTATCCTCTGCACCTTCCCAGAAGAGACTGGGATGATCCCACTTCACAGTTTTGCTGTGCTGATGAGCTACAGATCACAGGGTTCGTTCCTCGTGATGTTCCAGACAGCTAGTCATCATTTTCATTTAACCATAAGACAAAATAAAAATCTTTAAAAAAAAGGGGGGGGGGGCCGCCTGGGTGGCTCAGTGGGTTAAGCCTCTGCCTTCGGCTCAGGTCATGATCTCAGAGTCCTGGGATTGAGCCCCGCATTGGGCTCTTGCTCAGCAGAGAGCCTGCTTCCCTCTCTCTCTCAGCCTGCCTCTCTGCCTACTTGTGATCTGCCTGTCAAATAAATAAATAAAAATCTTAAAAAAAAAACAAAAACAAACAAACAAACAAACAAAAACCATAAGACAAACCATGGAGCGAAAGACTCTGACTTCTGCTGAGCAAATTTCAAGCCCAGGAACCATGGAAGATTTCTTCTGATGTCATAACACAGAAGCAGTCACTCTGTCTAAAATGCTGCCTCCTCACCAAGGACCTTGGCAGATATACCCCCAATAACGAGGAAAATGATGACTCTTGGGTTTATTTTAAAGACAAGGAAAAGGAAGTAAATACAATGGAAATATTAGAGAAGAAATGCTGCCATGTTCACATTGTTTAATTAGGATTTCTTGCTGTTTGGAAGGTGAAATAGTTAGGGATGCTTACATGTGACACAACAGGAATGAATGAAATGTGTTTTTGGCCCAAACATCTGAATATGGGATAATTACTGTAAGAAAAGCATGATGTCAAATCAAATCTCAACAAGTCATTTTTAGAAACTGATGATTGAAGTAAGTATCAAAAAGGAATGAAAGAAACAAATGTTACAGAAAGGATTTCTCAAGAATTTCTGAGTCTCTGAGGCAACCTTACTCTGGGTTGAAAGTTCTTAATGCTTATATTTTACAAATGCACTTAACGGGCAGGGAGTTCAATATGCTGGTAAATAATGTTCAAAGAAAACTCCAAATTGCAACGATAATCAGATACTCAGTATGCTTAGAATACTTTTTATGCGTTATTATGTAAAGTATATTAAAATTATTTTTAATATGATTATCTGAAAATACCACTTTGTTGACAGATGAATTTTTGTGCATGTCAATTTTTCATCCTGACTGGTATTCTAAAAAAAAAATAATAATAATAAGAAGAAGAAGAATGCAAAGAATTGTTTGTCTAATGTGAAAGTCAGCAACGATATGAGTTCTACCCAAATCCGCTGTCATCCTTTAATGCCCAACATCTGTACGGGGGAGCTTTGTATTGTATTTTATCTGCTTGTGCATCACGACTCTCCACCCAAAGAGATATCAACCTCTGAACTGTAGCAGTCCTCGGAGTTGATGTTCCCTATGGTGACTTTAACATATTTCCATACAGTGTTTTATATTCCTCCCTTTAAGAGGTGGAGCCAAATTCCTCTCCCTTTGAGTGTGTGCTGAAGCAAGAGCTGAGCAAGAGTCACTGAGTGACTCGCTTCTAATAAACTGAATGAAATGGAAGCAATAACGTGAGTCTCAGGAGATTAGGTCATAAAAGGCACTGTGGCTTCTTCGTCGCTCCCTTGGATTGATTGCTCTGGGGGAAGTTGGCTGCCATTTTGTGAGGAGATCTCCATGCGGTGTGAAGTTGAGGCCTCCTGTCAGTAGCCACGTGAGGGCGCCGTCTTAAAAAGGATCCCAGTCAAGGGGCGCCTAGGTGGCTCAGTTGGTTAAGTGGCTGCCTTCGGCTCAGGTCATGATCCCAGGGTCCTGAGATTGAGTCCCATGTTGGGCTCCCTGCTGGGCAGAGAGCCTGTTTCTTCTTCTCCCTCTGCCTGCCTCTCTGCCTTCTCGTGTTCTGCCTGCCAAATACATAAATAAAATCTTAAAAAAAAAAAAAGATTAAAGAAAAAAAAAGGGATCCCAGTCAAAAAACATGATCTCTGCCCTCTTGGGGAGAGGGTCAACTGAGGAACCATGTAAGTATATTTGTAAACTTGACCTGTAATGTTGGCGAGGGAGGAGAAGGATATGGAGCTATGAGGGATTGTCACTGGGCAGGGTCAAGAGATGGGAAGAGATATATGGGAGTTAGCTGAGGGATGGAGGGAGGAAGGCTGTTTGCAGAGGAAACAGAATGTTTAGGGGCTCCATGGTGGGAGTGTGGTATTTTCGAGGCACTCAGAGAAGACCAGTGTGGCTGGAGCAGTGAGGGCAAGAGATAATGCCAGAGAAGTGGAGAGATGCCAGACCACAGAAGGCCTTGGAAGCAGGCCCAATGGTGAGCCAGTCCGCACCAATATGGCCATGCTGTCATTAAGACAGTAACATAGTTCTGCACAGTTGATGAACAGCTACTACACAGAGCTACCCTAGAGTTCCCCCACCCCGTCCACCAGCCCAGTGGCCCAGCCCATCTTTTGGACTTCCCCACAGTCCAATAATTGAAAGAATAATACCTGGCATAATGGGGCAGGGAGTGCAGATTTTTTAAATGTTGTCCCAAGATGCTGGCATCTTCTCTGATGATCAGTACTCGTGTAGTATTGCTTATTCAATGTTTTGACTATTTTTTTTTTTGGTCAGAGAGAGAGGGAGAGAGAGCAAGCACAGGCAGACAGAATGGCAGGCAGAGGCAGAGGGAGAAGCAGGCTCCCCGCCAAGCAAGGAGCCTGATGTGGGACTCAATCCCAGGACGCTGGAATCATGACCTGAGCCGAAGGCAGCTGCTTAACCAACTGAGCCACCCAGGCGTCCCAGTGTTTTGACTATTTTTTAAAAGATTTATTTTTATTTATTTGAGAGGTGTGGAAGGGCAGAGGGAAAGGGACTCCCAGCAGACTCCCAGCTGAGTGCAGAGCCTGACGTGGGGCTCGAACGCACCACCCGCGATCACGACCTGAGCCAAAATCAAGAGTCAGGGGCCCAACTGACTGAGCCACCAAGGCACCCCTGTTTTGACTATTTTTAATATGCTCCTTGCTTAAAAGCCATGTAAGGAGTTTAGTGGTTAAGCTGAGAATGACAAGATACCTTTGAAGAGGAGAGCTCAATCACGGCTTTTTTTGCTTACCATCGTATCCACAGTGCCAACCCAGTGACTGACACATACTAAATGGTCAAAAAATATTTGTTGAAGAAATGAATGAACCCCCAAATTCAATGCCTTTCCTTTTCAAGGCCATCCTTTCTGAATCTCCCATTTCGGTGAATGGCGTCCCTTAGTTGCAATAGCAAGAAGCTTAGAACTCATCCTAGATTTTCCTTCTTTATTCCACCATGAAGAAAGACACCAGATCCTGTTGTTTTCATCTCCTCAAGCTTTTACTGCCCCCGATACTTAGGTTATATCATTTCCTGTTAGGACTAGAGCAGATTTCTCCACACTCATCTTGTCTCCATTTTTCCATCTGCTTCCTTCCTTCTTCATACTGTCCAAGTTCAAACTCCTTCACGATCTGGTTCCTGCTCATCTGAAAGGCCAGTTGTCTCTGACCATTCATTGGATGTTTCCTGGACTCTAACTTTCCTTGGTGAAAATGAGCAACCCTGGGTACAGGACCAGGTTTCATCTGTCTCTATTCTTAGAACACAGCATCATCTCTGGCATGGAGAGGGCAAACACATGGATGTTTGTTTGTGTGGTCCTGAATGGAAATGAACAAGACTTATTTTTGTCCTGGTGCTCTATCTGTCACAACAGCACGGCACCGCGAGGAATGTTCAAGTATCACTATGAGTCATTAAGAAGTGGAGGAGATTATATTTATAAACTTAATGTAATATGTCTCTCAAAGTACTGAAATGAGAGTGATTATGATCTTAAAGTTTTGCTTCTTAAAGGCATAATCGTTCAACAGTTATGACTTAAGTGGACTGGGGAAAGTCAACTGTGCAAAATCACATTCTGTAAGTCCTTCGGATATTGGGGGATTTTGACTGTGGTTTAATAATAACGTGTTTCCTTGGTGTGTATGTTTGTGTGTGTGTTTGGGGGGTGGTTTAGCACCATTGGTGAGTTTCACATATTCTTTCTTAAATTTCACACTTAATAGCATTTTTCTGTTTCTTCAAGTGGTCGTCATATAGGAGACTTGCAACCTTCTAATGACTTGTTTTTATTTGCTGCTCTGAGAGATTGTGTTTGGAATTAAAATTAAATTTAGGTATAATTTAAAGGGTGGCTAGAGCAGGCCATAGGCAAAAACGTATGTGATTCAACGTGAAATGGGAAGAAATGATACTAGCAGTTACCATGACAGATGCAGCCTTCCAAAGGGACCACATTTCCATCTGTTGAAGGCAGCTGGCCCAACAAGACTGAGATATAAAAATCAAAAGTAGAGGGCTTCAGAGAGATGATATAAATCTCCTTTAAACTAGGGAACTCCAACCAGAAGTTGAACAGCATAGTTTTAAGAAGCAGTTTCAGTGAGGGGTGGGGTAGCGTCTAGGGCACAGCTGTAGTTGGAAGGCTGAATAAGACACTGTAATTATAGCATCTGAAACCCTACAACTTTTCTAATATGTAGTGTGAACAATTAAGATGATTAAGTGATAATTGTCTCCATTTTCTTACCAGAAAAATGACTTGGCCTCCAATGATAAGTCAGATGGTGTCAACCGTGTTAGTACTGAGCCCCACATTCAAGTTGGAAATTCCCTCTGGCATTAATGTGCCCCCTTAGGGTTTGTCCTAAGAAATGGGCAATATTTCTTCCAATAATCAACATAATGCATTGGCCCCCTGAGACCATCTAATTTGAAGTCACCTTTGTGGGGCACCTGGGTGGCTCAGTGGGTTAAGTGACTGCCTTCAGCTCAGATCATGATCTCAGGGTCCTGAGATCAATCCCCGCATTGGGCTCCCTGCTCTGTGGGGGGTCTGTTTCTCCTTCTCCCTCTGCCTGCTGCTCTGCCTGCTTGTATTCTTGACAGAGAAATGTCAAATAAATAAATAAAATAAAATTTTAAAAAAAAGAAGTTACCTTCGCAAACTTCTGTGAATTCCTCAAGTTCGACCAGTCTCCACACTGTGGGACAGTGGGCTTATGGGACTGGCTGAGAGAGACAGTTGGCACTGTGAATTTTATCAACAGAGCATCTCATATTTGGGACCTGATTAATTTGAACAGGGCCTAACTCGCCTTTTAACACGATACCAACTTTGTAAAAACCAAGTCAGTGTTTTTGATAAAATTTCAAAGTGAATAAATGATTTGCAGGCACCCTGAAGGGCTTAGAAGCACTTCTACACTTAGATACCACTTTCTCTCCTGGTTACCAAAGCACCATCATCTTTTCATAAAATACGTTCTTTTCTTTCTTTTTTTTTTAATTTTTAAAGATTCTATTTATTTATTTGACAGAGAGAGAGAGAGACAGTGAGAGAGGGAACACAAGCAGGGGGAGTGGGAGAGGGAGAAGCTTGCTTTCCTCTGAGCAGGGAGCCTGATGTGGGGCTCGATTCCAGGACCCTGGGATCACAACGGGAGCTGAAGACAGCTGATTAATGACTGAGCCACCTGGTGCCCCCAAACAAGTTCTTTTAGTAGCTAGTAATTTGTCACTCTATGTTGGTTTTCATATTGATACACTTTTATTAAGCACATTCTATGGGCTTAATGTTACACTCAGCATTGTTGGGGAGAAAAAATAAACACGAAGGAGGCAATAATGTGTTTGGCAGGATAAAGCTGTCTCCCACGAATATTTTTGTAACAAAACGAGAGAGTATATAGTCGCAGCAAACACAGACGGTGTCATGATGAGCGATGGCAGGAGTTCAAGAGGAAGACATCCATGTGCTCTGGGGTTAGTAAGGACAGGCTTTATGGAGGGTACTCGCCATGCAGATGGAAAGGCAACTTCACCTCTTTCAAAAAATTATAATCCAGACTTCCAGAAAGCAAAGTGGAAAGATGGAAACAGAGTGGTCATGACGCCATTTTACATCAGAATCTAGCCTGGTCTGCCTGTATGGTAGCTTAGACCTCTCACTTAGAAGACTTCATCAGTCCTCCCCTGTTTGGGACCTGGGTCAGTTTGAATGGGCTTTCTATCACGTTAAACTAAGGAACAAATTTCCACAATAAAAATACTTTTTATAAAAATCACATGGGAGGGGGACACCTGGGTGGCTCAGTGGGTTAACCCTCTGCCTTCGGCTCAGGTCATGATCTCAGGGTCCTGGGATCAAGCTCCGCATCGGGCTCTCTGCTCAGCAAGGATTCTGCTTCCCCCTCTCTGCCTGCCTCTCTGCCTACTTGTGATCTCTGTCAAATAATAAAATCTTTAAAAAAAAAATCACATTAGGGTTGTTACCATGAGAGAATAACAAAGCCATGTGTGCTGGACTGGCTGTAGGCTCATTCTGAAGAGATTTTTGTGGCAAGGCACATGATTCAAATTCCTGTGTAGCAAAATCACTGAACATATAGACCAAACTAAACAACCCTTCTATGGCTGAATCTTTGAAAGTTAATCGTGGATCTCAAAGCCCACTTTATTGGCGACCATACTTTGTGGTATCCTAACGCTTTCCATATGCTATGAAAGGTGGAGGTCCGTATTTTCTGGGAGATATTCTCTGTAGTGTGAAAACCCATTATATAAACCTACTCAAGTTCCATTTCACATTTCCTCAAAAAGCTTTAAGACCTGAGACTAAAAGAATGCGCCCAGTTTGTGGAAAGATCCCTGGACTGGAAATCAAGGGATTTGTTTTCCAATTCAGAGTTTCCCACGATTTTGGACAAAACACATTCACTTCTCTGGGCCTCAGTTTCCTTTTCCAGACTGAGGAGCTGAGGCTAACTGATTTCAGTAGGATCTCGCACCCTCCCAAATTACAATTCTATTTTAAACATTTCTATCACTGAGTAGCTATTTTCTGAGTCTCAAATATTTTCTCACAAAAGAAAACAAAATACTTGGATAAATTGCCCCAGTCCAGGAAGGCTCTGATTTTCACTTTTTAATCCAAGAGAAAGTGGAAAGAGGTGGAAACAGGAATAAATGATAAGAGCCTTCACCATGACAGAAGATGGAAGAAGAGAGCCTGAGAGACAGTTCCGTGCGGGAAGGAAGGTTTTGTAGAGTTCACGCTTCAGCTCTGGCTCTACCATCAGCAGCCTGTGAGCCCAGGTGCTAATTAAATTAATAAAAAGGCATTTTGTGAAAACATGTGCCCCACACCTGCTGTGTCACCAGGCGTAGGCTTCTTGCTTGTTGTGGTGGAACAGTTTTACTGCTTAACAATGAAGGCAAAGATAAAATAACAGCGAGAGGGAAAAGTCGAATCGTAGCCAATATGTCCCTGATTTCCTCAACAAATGCTTATTAATTTGTGATGACACATTAGGAAAGCACTCATTTTGAATTTGACATTCTCAATGATTTAGGGCGTGACAACTTTGTTTAATAGTCATTATAATTACTAGAAATAACATCCTGTCCTCACCCAATTAAGGACGACGATGATACACTGAGAAATTACAGCTTATAAAAATAAAGCTTTCGATACAAACAAGGAACACATCCATCTCTCCGCGATGATGCTGTTCCTGAATGGTCTGGGGGTCATTTATCTGAAATCATTTTAAGAAGTTCTAGTGACGTCTCATCTTTGGCTTGAACACAGATACAAGTGTTTTTGTTTAAGGAAGATAAATTTTAAAAAATCCTTTTAGCTGTAGCTACATTTTATGGTTAAAAATGTATTAGGAATAGATTTAGTTGCGAGAGACCAAAAAATTCCAAAATAAGAATTTTTTTCCCCTCTCATTTAGAAACCAGGGCAGAATGTCCACGTCCAGAATCATGTTCCGCGGTGTGGGGACTAGGCTTTCCCCAGCTCACTGCTCTGCTGTGTGTGGCCTCTGTGCTCAGGCTAATCTCACAGTTCAAGATAAAGTTGTACCCAACTTCCTCTTATATCTTCCTGGCAACTCTTAGCCACATGACATAATTGCCAGCAGGGGAGGGAAACAAGGTCTCTATTCTAGGCAGCCGTGAACAGAGCTTAGAATTGCGTGTTCTATTAATACAGAGCAAGGGTTGGTAAATTGTTTCTGCAAAGGGCCAGATTGTAAGTATTTAGGCTTTCAGAGCCCATGACCTCTGTCTTAACGACTTATCTCTGCTGTCGCGTGTGAAAGCAGCCACAGATGATACACAAACGAATGTTCAGGGCTGTGTTCTAACGACGCGTTATTTACAAGAGCAGGTGGTTGGATGAATTTGACCAGCACGCTGATCCTTCTTAAAGAAGACGGAAAAAACAGATACTGGGGATAACTAGTGCTTCTCTTCCGCCAGGTAATAGAGACATTAGCAATATTAACTTCGGTAAGTGCCTTCCCCACCCCTTCCTTTTTTTCCTGTTAGTATGGGTACTGCCAAGACTAATTGCCAATAATTAATGAAATTAATGAAAATCTACAAAATGACTTAGTGGAGGACAAATTTGTTTAAGGCTCTCTTTGAAAGACTCGTTAGTGAATTTTAATTACGATTTTGTTTGTCACACTGACTGCTCTTTTACAGTCTTGTTTGCCTTGTTTCTCACCTTGGTGGGAGAATGGTTGTTTTCTCAACCCCCAGGGCCTGGGAGAGGCAAGATTCCACGAAGCAAGCAAGCAGGAGAGATCTCTGAAGAGAAGGCAGAGGAGACACTGAGGGAACCCTCTGAGAAAGTGACTGTGGCTTTGCCCTTCTCCTTGGTGGACCGCGACAAGTCTGTGATTGATCACTTAATCACCTGTCCCTTTAAAATACCAAGTCTTCCCACGGACGGGGACAAGAGGCCGGATTACCCTGGAGAGCTCTCACTCACGCAAAGGAAATCCTGTAGGAACTTGATAAAAAATCATTGTGGATGATTGATTTCATTTATCAATACTTTTAAACTTTTTATTTCATAAGTTTTCTTTCTTCCCTCTGGATTCATGGAGAGCACATAGTTTAACTCATCAGATATAAATCTATAAACCCAGGATTGAGAGTCTGCTATAACACATCCCTCCCAGTCTCTTCCAGATGTCTTTTTTTTTTTTTTTAAGATTTTGGTTTTTTAAGTAATCTCTACACCCAACATGGGGGCTCAAACTTACAACCTAGAGATCAAGTCTTGTGCTCTACTGACTGAGCCAGTCAGGCATTTCCCCTCCCCCTCCACCACTGATGTTTTTATGTGCCTGTCCCAACGATCAGACAGTATGCCAGGAAGACAAAGTCTCAGTAATCTCTACTGCTCCTAGAACTCTCTAAAGTGAGTTAAGCTCTTCTGTGAATGGCCCTCCTAGTTCCTTTTTCTTCATTTAAGGTCTTGGTAGTAGAGAGATACTAAGTTTCAAGATCTTCCTTCTTCCTAGTACTGACTATTGTCAAGTCCACTTTTAGCACTTCCCAAACTCTGTTTTATATTCAGTATAAAAGATATTTAACTTTAATTCACCTAGTCAACATTTTTACCACATTAGAGGGATGGAAGCCTTCCTACGTTTATGAAGGGCAACTTAGAAAGTTAGACTAGAACAGGAGACCTAAAAGGAACTTTAGAGATTATTTAGTCCAAATTCCTTAATTATAGAGGGGAAGCGAGGCCCAGAGAAGGAAGGTGATGTGCCCTGGATTGCACAGCTAATTAATAACCAAGTTCAGTAGAAACTCAGGTCTTCTGGTTCACAGAAACACTCCAAGATCCACCCTGACTCTGGGCAAGCCAGACTCTCCATGGGCATGTAGCCCTTACCACAGATGGGGAGGGCGGGGGACATTTGCCTGCCCCCTGGCAGGCATTAAGATGTCTGGCTTCTCTATTTCTTCTTGCACCAGAGGTATATAAGGAGGGCCAAAGTTTCTGGAAAGACCCTCTGTTCTCTGGAATGAGGACACACTGTGGTGGCTGCATGGAGACCTGTCTGGGACAGGCGGATGGTATACGATGTAAGAAGCACAAGGTGGTCCTCACTAGGGTGTCTGGGCCTGCTTCTGGAACATTCTTGGGTGTCTCTAGTCTTTTCATGTGGCCTCACAGAATTATCCCTGAAGCCAGAGTGGATTTAATTTACTTTGGTTTAATACGACTGTTTTTGGAGGAAAGGAAACAGATCAAATTTAAACCAAAAGTTTACTAACATTTCTGAAAAGCTTGGTGATTACCAAGCAAGAAAAATTTGGATTAATAGGTATGGTAGTGTAGCTT
This sequence comes from Lutra lutra, assembly GCF_902655055.1. Classification (NCBI taxonomy): domain Eukaryota; kingdom Metazoa; phylum Chordata; class Mammalia; order Carnivora; family Mustelidae; genus Lutra; species Lutra lutra. Next base: position 101,732,274 of record NC_062288.1, on the reverse strand, counting down.
TGTCAGGGACATAAATACTTAGTACATTTAACATGTTTATTAATTTCCAGGGTCATTTTCATAAATAGGCAAAACTTCCATAGATTCATAGGAACATATGGATATATAGTCATATTATATTTACATAATACACTTATGTAATATATACATACATTATGCATATAGACATAATATAAACATATTCACATATATACCTATATATAATATATTTATAGTATATATGTATATAGATATGCATTCATACATACAGGACATATATATAAATATATATTATATATACAGAAGTAGTGCATGCATATGTTATATAATATATATGTTATGCCTATATAATATGCATATATGTGTGTATACATATATATACAACCCTATATCCTTATGCATCTATGGAAATTTTACCCATTTATGAAAATGTGCTCAGAAATTAATAAACATGTTGGGACATACTAAGTATTTCTTTACATACATACACATTCACATATAAATACAAACATACACAAGTACATGCATATATATTAATATATTACATATGCATATATGCAAATCTTTCTTTCTCAATATATGAATGTACTGTGAGCTCTCTCTCCCTCCACATACCTATATATGTATGTATATTGTATACTTTTCTCTTTCTTATTTTTTTCTTTTTTACCAAGAAGAGGGAAGGGAGGGGAAAGAAAGAGAGAATAGAGAAGTGGATGGAATGACCAAAAAATATTCAAACGTTAATAGGAGAAGAAAAAATGCTTGATCATAACCATTAATGACACATGTCTTTTTTGAATCTCATCTGTTTTAGCCTAGAGGAAAGATATTTCAAGAGAACATTCTAAAATGAAAGAAACTCTCCTTTTTCGGGATGCCTGGGTGACTCAGTTGGTTGGACGACTGCCTTTGGCTCAGGTCATGATCCTGGAGTCCTAGGATCGAGTCCTGCATCGGGCTCCTGGCTCCGCGGGAGTCTGCTTCTCTCTCTGACCTTCTCCTCGCTCATCCTCTCTCTCACTGTCTCTCTCTCAAATAAATAAATAAAATCTTAAAAAAAAAAAGAAACTCTCCTTTTTCTATTTTTTAAAACCAACAAAGCCTACCTTGTATTGCAAGTCATTATAGCAAAAGTGTTAGGAAGGAAGGACCATTTAAAGTTAAATCTGTCATTAATTTACTAATAACTCACTTGAATCTCATAAATAATTTTAAGTAGAAGGGGTTGTCCAATGCGATTAAGGTCATTATTTCAGGTTAAAGTAGCCCATAGGCTTTTCTAATGTAAAAATCTTTCCATACAAAGAAGAACGAAGGTTTCTTCAAGGTTAAGGGTCTTTGGAGCCAATTCCATGAAGATATATTACTGTAGGGATGTTGGAGTGTGTGGAAGTCATCTGAGAAGATTATACAAGGCTTCTCAGGGTGATTGGTGTCTGAATGAAAGCAGATTAAATTATTTTAAGAAGATTTGTTGGGTGTTCAATTTCCCAAATGAATTGTAATGTTCTCTGCTACCTAAGAACTTGACTTCTGTATTGAGAAAATGATAGCCTTGATGTCACTTAGTTCATTCAACAAATACTGATTGGGCACAACTTATGTGCCAGATGGTCTTCTAGGTTCTTGGGATCCAGCGGGGAACCAGATGAAGTGTCTGCTTCCAGAGACCTCGTAATCTAATATGGAGGCATTAAAAAAAAATAAAGCAATATATGCAAAAGCTAGCAGAACTCATACTCCACCAAGAAGCAGGGAAGTATGTAATGACAAGCTCAGTGGCAAGGTTGACAGACAACCAGAGGATGGAGAGTTCTCAGGCCTGGGAGGAGAAAGCCTTTCTTCCCAGGGCAAGTGATGTCGAGCTGAGACCTGAAGGCTGAGAAGGAATGGGCACAACCAATGTAGGTGAGGGGCTGAATGGAGGGAAGGATGCAGCGCCCTGTCCAGATCGTGAAGGACCCTGTAAGCCATGTTCAGAAATTGGAAATTTATCTTAAGAATGATGGGAAGTCACCCTGAAGTCTTTAGTAGCGAAGTGACCTGATCAAATTTTATTTCATAAGATCCGTTTGATGGTAGTTGGAGGAGGGACAAGATCCCAGACAGGAGGGGCATCAGGGCAGAGATGAGAGTGCATGGCAGGCTCCGGAGAGTGGCAGCGAGAACAAAGATGAGAACCACTACCTTCTTTGTGCCAAATATTCTTCTAAGTGCTCACATGCAACAGCTCATTTGATCTTCCTAGGTCCCCGTGAGGAAAGTCCATTATTATCACCTGTATTTTTATAAATGAGAGGGGCTAGTTTACTTGGATAACCAAGTGGTACATCTGGGATTTGAACCTTCTTCATCTGGCTGCAAATTTAACCACTTCCCTACAGCTCTCTCTCAAGAGGCAGGCTGATTAGAGGGATATTGAGAAAGTGGACTTGAGAGAGTTCAGTGATTGAATTTGGGAGTCATGAAGAAGGAGGAGTTCAGGATGATGACTTGGCGGGGAGGGGATGGCATCACCTTTCACTGGGGAGAGAATGGAGCAGGAGGGAGAGATGTCCAGTTGAATTACAGATCAAGTGCTCAGGAGCCAGGACTGGACTGGGAAATGTAGATTTGGGAGTCCTCAATCTGATTGTCATTGAAGTCAAGGAAGTTGGTGAAATTGCCTAGTGATAGTATTTAGGGTGACCAGAAAAGATATCCTAGCATTCCCAAAAGAACTCCAACTTGGAAAAGAGACTAACAGGATGTGTCTAGAGAAGATGAGAAAACGAGAGGAATTAGGCATCACAGAAGTTGAGATGATGTTTCCAGATGTGGAGGATGGCTGATCAGGATCAGACACTGTCTAGAAAGCTGAGGACTCCAGTGGACTTAAGAGCAATGAGGCCCCTGGTGAAAACACTGTAGTGGATCCAAGGTAGAAGAGAGACTGGTGGGAAATGAAGATAATGAGTGTACAAGTGGGGTGGTGGAGGAAGAGGACAGGGCAAAGAAGGAGGAAGTTTGTTTTGATTTTTAAATAGGAGCCAACAGTGTTGTTCTTCTCAAGTGCTGATGGTAAGGGAGTAGCTCAGAAAAAATGAAAGATGGAGCAGAGGGGGCACAAGCAATGGATGAGCTCTTTGAGAGGAGGAGGCGTTCAGAGGGAGGTGGAAGGGGAGCGTGTGGATGCAGATGTATAACAGGCTTGGTGCTTGGAGGTCAACGGCTTTCCTGGTAGAGGAGTACTTCAGTAGGATGGAGTGTAAAGGGGAGATGTAGTGAGGTCAGAAGTATGAGGGGGGAGAAAAGTGATGAATTAGCTAGGGCAGAGAACCTGTGAGAGAATGGATTGCTAGCAACATCGCAGGCCCTATTGAGTATGGTAGTCGTGAATTTATGAGGGCAACCCTCTGTGAGGTCATTGGACATTCCCAAGCAGAGCTCAGCTGCCCAAGTGTACAAAGAACTCAGAAACTGTGGCATGATCCACGTAATGTTTTTCCCGGTGGTTGGGGAGCATGGACAATGGAGACAATGGAGCAAGAGAGTTGGGGGGTCTGCAAGGGACTGGCTAAAGGGACAGGTCATGGAATCTCAGTTGGTTGGGGAAAATAGGGAGCTCGAGGACAGATTATTGCTCTGACTTTCTCATCGAGTCTGTTACTTTGGGCAAATTGCCACGGATCTCTGGGCTTCAGTTTTTTCCCACTTGTAAGTGAGGGTGTTGGCTCATTTGGTTAACATCCCTTCCAGTTCTAAAATTCTGTGGTTCAATTTTGCAAGAATTGCAAGCACTCTGTGACTACAAGTGAGAAGCTCTGCCAACTCCTTCTGATCACTGGGGTCAAGCGACCTGCACTATGCTGGAAAAGCAAATTCCATCAATATTTCTAGACCACTGATGCAACTCTTTAATTTTCTCATGAAAATATGAAAAATGTTCAGGGCCCTTGCCATAAATGAAGAATAATTGTCTCATGATGGACGTTGGTAATTCAACCCTGCTGTAAGCTTCCCAATCTGAACTTGATTCAATTCGTTTCAACTTAAAAACATATGGGGTGTCTACTTTGCATAAGTTGCATCTTATAAGTTACTGAGACAACAGTTACAAGGGATACAAAGAGAACAGAGCTATGGTCCTTGCTCTGTTATAGTCTAACAGGGAGGATAAGACTAGCACAGAAATAAATGTGTGGAGGATATAAATCTTAGTATTCAACTCAGGAAATAATTTCTTTCTATATTTTTCTTTAACAACTGAATTTCTGTTTTAGGCCTACTTTTTTTTACTAGATTGGAATAAACTCAGTGGGGGCCCCACCATTTTTTGGGGTCATGACTCATTCTCAGGATTTACATAATTTTAAGGCCTCAGTGATGGGGTGCCTTTCTGGTTGTCAATATCATCTGTCAGCACTATCTGTTGGAACATCCACTGTCCCTGTAGATCAGCATGATCAGACGATGCAGGTGTCCACAGGGACATACTCATTTGCTCTGCATGGTCCCTTTAGGACTTTTTGATTCTCTCTGCTACTTCTAGGCCTTTCTGGGTTGCATAGTAATCACTGTGATTCTTCCCAGCATGCTTAAACACATCACTATGGTCTGAATGCTTGTGTCCTATGTAGAAATCCTAACCCCTAAAATGATGGCATTGGGAAGTGGGGCCTTTGGGAGGTGATGAGGTCATGAGGGAATGGAATTGGCGCCCCTATAAAAGAGACCCAGAGAACTCTGTCACCCCTTCTGCCATGTGAGGACCATTGAGAAGATAGCCCTCTGTGAATGAGGAAGTTGGGCCCTTATCATACACCTAATCTGCTAGTGCTTTGATCTTGGACTTCCAACTTCTAGAACTATGAACAGTACATTTCTGTTATTTATAAGCCACCCAGTCTATGACACTTTTTTATAATATAATATAATATAATAGCCTGAATAGACTAACACACACACATTGCATTAATTTTTCTCATAGGATCTTACTACCTCCCCCCAAGTTCTATGTAGAACATGAGATAAAATACCTCTTCCCTCCAGAACCAATGGACATTTTGGCTCTCCTAACTTGCCTACCATCTTTCCTTCTTACTTCTATCCCAGAGGATCCTCTGTCTGGGAAGACTGGGCAGGTGGGGTAGGAATCCTGCTCTTACAAATAATGTTTGTTTCCAAATTTTTTGTCTCTGTTATTAGCTATTTTTGTCTACTGAGGAAATTTCTTCTCTCTCTCTTCTGTTTCATCGCGTTCCTCTAAGGCAATGAACACAGAATGGACTAGCTGTTTCAATGTGGAGAAGAGCAAAGGGGAAAAGAAATGTGGGGAAACCGTGGATTTTTTTTATACAAGGCAGAAATAGGGTGTGTTACCAGATGCACAAGCATTGTGCTCTGGGGTTCAAAGCATATCAATGGAGATATTTGGCTGCATATGAAAGAAATGAACATTGACTAACTTAAGAAAGAAAACTAATGGGCTTAAACTATGGAAAGAGCCAAGATGTCCATTGACAGATGAGTTGATAAAGAAGACATGGTATATATGTAAAATGGAATATTACATAGCCATCAAAAATTGAAATCTTGCCATTTGCAACAACATGGATGGAACTAGAGGGTATTAGGCTAAGCAAAATCAGTCAGAGAAAGACAATTATCATATGATCTCACTGATATGTGGAATTTAAGAAACAAAACAGATGATCATTGGGGAATAGAGGAAAAAATAAAACAAGACAAAACCAGCGAGGGAGACAACCCATAAAACACTCTTTTTTTTTTTTTAGATTCTTTATTTATTTATTTGACAGACAGAAATCAGAAGTAGGCAGAGAGGCGGGCAGAGAGAGAGGAGGAAGCAGTCTCCCCGCCGAGCAGAGAGTCCGATGCGGGGCTCAATCCCAGGACCCTGGGATCACGACCCGAGCCGAAGGCAGAGGCTTTAACCCACTGAGCCACCCAGGTGCCCCCCATAAAACACTCTTAATCAAAGGAAACAAACTGAGGGATGCTGGAGGGGAAGGGGGAGAGGGATGAGGTAACTGTGGGATGGACATTAAGGAGGGCATGTGATGTAATGAGCACTGGGTATTATACATGACTGACGAATCACAGACCTGTACCTCTGAAACCAATAATACATTATACGTTAATTACTTGAATTAGAATAATTAAAAGAAAGAAAACTAATAGGGTTCTTAGAAGGATTCTGGGTAGCTCACTGAAGGGAAAAAGAAGAGCTTAACAGATGCTTTGGGAATGACAGGAACCAGAGCAGTAGTAGCAGTTGAAACAGGAGGAAATCAGGAACCGTCAGCATGCCATGATTGAATGAGTCAGTTCCCAGGGCCCTCTGTCTGGTGTGTTACCACTCAGGAGAAAAAACTCAGGAGACTGGATCTGATTGGCCAAGTCTGTGTCACATGACTACACCCGTCTCCAAGGCTTCTCTACCTGGAAGCCCCACCAGCCCTAATGGAATGGGGAGAAGTCATGCTCCTGAGACAGGGAGGAGATTAAAGAAGGTAGGGTGAGACGTGTACAAACCAGTTAGTTCCTGCTCAGGAGGAAAGAGACAACATCTTCCTTGAAGAAAATAGGCAAGTTTGAGGAAATGGCATTTGTGAAGGACTTGGAAGGATGGGGAGGATTCTGACGGACAGGGATAAGAGATGAAGGTAGGAGTGAGCAGTGGCCCAGAGACAGGTGATATGAGACTCTCAGAAAGTATTGAGAACAGTTTTGCTAGAGCTTAGTTTATGAGTAGAGGTAGGAGATAAGGTTGATAGGGCTGAAAATGTTGATTTTGGAGCCATATAAAGAAAACTGAGGGGCGCCTGGGTGGCTCAGTGGGTTAAAGCCTCTGCCTTCAGCTCAGGTCATGATCCCAGGGTCCTAGGATCAAACCCCGCATCGGGCTCTTTGCTCATCAGGGGGCCTGCTTCCTCCTCTCTCTCTACCTGCCTCTCTAACTACTTGTGATCTCTCTCTGTCAAATACATATATAAAATCTTAAAAAAAAAAAAAAAGAAAATTGAATGAGGAATTGTTATGGACTGAATTACACCCCCCAAAAATTCATATGTCAAAGACCTAACTCCCGATAGCTCAGAATGTGACTGTGTTTGGAAATAGGATTTTTAAAGAGGTAATTAAGTTAAAATGAAGTCCTTAAGGTGTGCCCTGATTCAATATGACTGGTGTCCTCAGAAGAGAGGTTGAGGACACAGACACGCACCAAGGGACAATCATGTGAAAATACAGGGTGAAGTTGGCCATCTACAAGCCACGAAGAGGCCTCAGAAGAAACCAATCCTGCCAACACTTTGATTTCAGATTTCTGGGCTCCACAAACATGAGAAAATACATTTCTGCTGTTTAAGCCCCCCCCCCCCCACCCCGCCCCGGTTTGTTACGGTAGCCCTTGCAAACCAATACAGGATATTTTTTTTTCTTATTTTGGAAACAATGGGTATCTACAGAAACTTTTTAAAGAGGAGAGTTACATAGTCAGATGTATGGTTCAGGAAAATTGGGGTAGCCCTGCTATATAAGTGGGGGGAAAAGGTAGAGCCTGGAGGCCAGGAGCTCAGTTAGATGGCTGTTACAATAGCCTTTGGAAGGGTGAGGGAAGGGGGTGCCTAGGTGGCTCAGTTGTGTAAGCGACTGCCTTCAGCTCAGGTGTGATCCTAGAGCCTCAGGATCGAGTCCTCCGTCAGGATCCCTGCTCAGTGGGAGTCTGCTTCTCCCTCTGATCCTCTCCCTTTCATGCTCTCTCTGTCATTCGTTCTCTCAAATAAATAAATAAAACCTTTTTAAAAAAAAGAAAAAAAGGGTAGTGTTGGGCATGAGCTAGGGTAGTAGCATGAGGATGGAGAAGAGATTGCGGACACAGCAATGTCATGGAAGTGGGATTCACAAGGTTTGGTCATAAACCAAATGTTGGAGGAGAAGGAAAAAGAGAGTTAAAGATGTTTTAGATTTTTCTAACATGTTGACCAGCAGAATGGGGTAATAGAAAGGGGACTTTTTTTTTTTTTTTTGAGAGAGAGGGAGAGAGAGGGAGAGAGAGAATCTTAAGCAGGCTCCATGCTGAGTGCAAAGTCCCACTTGGGGCTCAATCTCATGACCCATGAGATCATGATCTGAGCTGAAATCAAGAGTTAGATGCTCAACCTAAGGAGCCATCCAGGTGCCTCTTACGAGGGGACTCTTGATAATGAGTGACAAAAATACACAGTTCAAATCAATTTCACAGTTCAGGAAATACAGAATTTATTAGCTGATAAAATTGTGAAATCTGGGGTCGGGGGGAACAGTTGATTTTCCACACCCCTGGTTTCAAGGGCTCAGATGCTGTTTTCAGTATCTACCCCAGCCTCTGTTTTGGGTTTGCTTTCCTTTGTGTGTCTTCCTTCTACTTTGTCTATGTGGCCAGGAAAGGGGTTATACCCTCCTTACAGTTGATGACCTAAGAAGAGACCCTTTTGCTCCTTCCACATCCATATGTCAGATCCTGCATAGGTCAGATGCCTACTCTGCAGCCCCATCACCGCAAACAGGAAGATGGGGCAGTGCCAGTGGGTGAAAGCTTGGTCACGCTCTCTCCCACTCCGACTAGGTAGGAAACTGACCCACAGTCTTGCGAGATGAAGAAGCGGTCATTCTCCAGTGACAACAGAGATGCACGGCAGACAGAAGCAGGAGATACCCACCCTAGTGAGTCTGGATTTGGATATTTTATTTTTGGACACACCAATATTGCATTGTGGCTGGGGCGCAGGGAAGGCGAGGTGAGGGCTCAGTGATAATGTGGGTTTGGTGCACAGAAGAGGGAGAGGTCACCCTCACGGAGCTGCGGTGAAGGCCACCACAGCCAATCTGTTTTCCGGAAGAGAGAGTAGCGTGGGAAACATGGTCCGAGGGAATGACTGCAACGTTAGGGAATTTCTATATTTGGTTAAAAAAAAAATAAAAAGGAAGAAAACACAGGAGCAGTTGGAGAGGAGAGACCGTGCAGAGCTTGTAAATTTATGGGAGCCAAGCGAGCAGAATGTTTCAAGGGGGGGGTGTTAGGAGTCTTCGGAGGTAGAGGTGGGTGAGGACTGAGAAGACAGATGAGTAGGTACTTAGGGGCTGACTGTGCCCTCCTGTGCCTTTGGGGATAATGAACAGTGTCATTGAAGAGTGGTTACTTTTTTTTTTAAAGATTTTATTTATTTGTGAGAAGGAGGGTGACAGAGAGCCAGAGCAGAGGGAGAGGGAGAAGCAGACTCCCTGCTGAGCAGGGAGCTGGACATGGGGCTTGATCCCAGGACCCTGGCATCATGGCCTGAGCTGAAGGCAGATGCTTAACCCACTGAGCCACCCAGGCACTTACATGTTTAGGGGCAGTCATCAGTGATAAAGTTCATGGGCAGGGCAAGGTGTTGGGATGTGGACTCCAAACTCTCCATTTTAGGCGCATTTTAGTAATAATGGTTGTGACCTCTTCTAGGCACCCTCAGCTGGCTTCTGAGGGAACTGAGGCCCAGAGGTGGCCATGACGTGCACAAGTTCCCTATGAGGTCTGCTAGAAGAATGAGGATGGCCAACCAAAGCTCGAACCTGGGTGGGGTATTCCCCCTAGGTTTGCCACGTGGGGGTCTGCCCCTAGGGCAGGAGGCACAGGTTCAGATGCTTCTGGAAGGTAAAGCAAATCAGTGAAGCAGGCAGCCATGGCTCTGGAGAGACAACGCACCTTTAGTGGTGACCCCATCCCATTAGTGGTGACTCCTACTGCCCAGCTGAGCCGGTCACTGCCACACGAGAGATAGGGGTCTAGTGGTGTCCAGATTGGATTTTCCAAGAGAAGCTGTTCATCTGCATTTTCATGTGAAACGGCCCACTCTTCACATTTTGGCAGCTAACTTAAAAACATAAAAATACTGTGTGAACAAAACAAGTGTGTGGTTGGGTTGCCAGTGTATGTCCTTGGCTCTGAACTTTGAGGAGTGGGGCAGGGGGCGGGGGGGTGGGGCGGAAGAGGCCAAGATGTGGAGAAAAGGCAGTATGGGCAGGCTTCAGGAGACTTTGGTGGACACATGGCTCCCATGGTTCCTGAAAACCAGGACACTCCAGTGCGACTGGACAGAGTAAATCTGGAAAAATCTTCAGTGATTATGGTTCTTTCCTCTACGGAGCGGAAGATACTATATGATCCGGATTAAAACAGTAGAGGAGAAGTTGGGGGGGAAAGGTTTCACTGATTTTGTAGTTCAGATTACCGTGAGATCTCATTCAGTCAACTCTTGGCTTTTGCCTACTTTGTGCAAAACAGTGAGTTACACCTCGTACGGTGTGTGAGATGAGGAAGAGGAGCCCGTGCCCATGCGCTTGAAGTTCGTAAGTGAGGATTCAGAGTATCATTGATCCGCACAGCTTCCCGCCATTCGTGTTTTCTGTGCACCGAGTACAGGGGATAAAATGATAAATCGCACCCATTTGTGGTTTGTGGGTTCTCAGTTTGGTGTAGAGAAAGACAGGGACACAAATAATTACAGTGCTGTGTATGCATTATAATAACAGTATGATCAAGAAGCTGTAGAGGAATGCTGGAGGAAAATGTGCTGAATTCTGGGGCACCTGGCTGGCTCTGTTGGTAGAGCACGTGCGACTCCTGATCCCGGGTTGGGAGTTCAAGTCCCCTGCTGGGCATGGAGCCTACTTAAAAACAAAATAAATAAAATACTGAATGCTGCTTGGGCAAGCCACAGGAGGCCTCATGGAGGAGGTAACATTTATGGTAAGGCTTTAGGTATGATTAGGGATTTGCAAAACAGATGAAGGCTTTCCAGGCAGGGGGCATAACGTAAGCAAAACTCAGAGGCGCAAAGGAACTCACCCGTTTAGGGTGTGATAAGCAAACGAATGTGGAAAGTTGTTCAGGAGAACCGCAAGCAAAGTGCTAGGATTCTCATTTACATTATGATTCTGTCCTTCTGCGTAAAATGAGTCAGGGCAGGGGGATGTCTTGGACATAGCGGACCTTCAGGGAGCTGTGGACTTGTCTTCTATCCTGCACAGATCAGGGTTTTATTGGACTCCTACCAGAAAGCAACCAGTCACGTCACCCGTGGGATGGAGAGCTGCCTCGACAAATTACTTCAAAGTGTTTATTTCACTTCCGGTCTTCAGAGTCCAGAGCCCAACTATTTAAAAATGAGAATTCTTTTTTCCTAGACTCTACAGAAAAATTGCCTTATATTACTATGGAATTAGTGATTCTTCTCCTTTAGATGGTAGGGTTACATCTTAAAAGTGAATCTGATGGTGAGAATCCATTGTCTGCTTATGCTGAATTCTGTCAGGCAGGTGACTGTTGAATATTTAGAAAATCCATTGAATTAACTCATGATCATAGTTTAAAAATAAACTAGGACTCTTGGAAATATAATGTGTCCATGGCCAATGCCAGGGTGATGATGTCGTCCTGGGGTTAGCACCGTGAGTCCTGTTTCCCAGGGTTCCAACCCACGTGATAGTTCTGCCCATCAGAGCTCCTCATTGCTTGGGTTGGGGGTCAGAGGAGCACACAGTGTTCTCACACCAGCCCCTGGAGCTTGGTCCCTGGTGGAGCAGAGCTCAATGTGGCACCCAGATCTCTTGAGAAAGCAAATGACCCAGGATTGTGACAAGTGAAAAAAATACTTGGGTGTTATCAATTGTACATCTGACTATGAGTGGTAGAGAATACGAGGCAGGCCAAAGATGTAGGTAGGAAGGAGGAAATGAATGAACTTGGAAAAGTTCATTTAGCTCTCTGGGTCTCATGCTTCCTCTGGAAACACCAAGGAATGTTCTTTCTGTCTTCACTGTCCTACGTTCAGGGAAAATTCCAGTTAAAAATCCTCAGGCAGAGCAGCTTGGTTTTTGTTGTTGTTGTTTTTAATGTACTGTGTCCTTTGGTGAGTTTTCCTCAAAATACTTTAATGAAACAACTTAAATATGCAGAAAAGTTGAAAGAACTTTCCTGAGGACACCCATATACCAACCACCCTGACTGTCCAATTAATATTTTACTACATTTGCTTTCACATAAATCTCCTGTCTCTCCGTTCATCAGCCCATCTTATTTCTTCAGATGTGTGTCAAAGTAAATTGCCATATCCTTTTTAGGGTTTAGTATTTCTTCGTTTTGTTTTTTTTTTCCCCCTCTGTCTCTCTCAAGATAAAGTTTCCTCCCAATGATATGCATATACCTGTGTCATCCAAATCCTTAATGAGACAGAACATATGGTTATACCAGAAAGTTCTCTTGCCTCTTCCCAGTTAATCCTTACCACTGTCAACCTCCTCTTCCCAGGCACTGTTCTGACTTTTTCCACTGCTGATCACTTTCGTCTGTTCTAGGGCTTCATAAAATGGAATCGAAGAGTATAGACTCTTTTGTCTGGCTTCCTTCGCTCCGCACAATGTCTGTGAGAGCCACCCATGTTCTTGTGAATATCAGTGGTATTTCTGACCAACATTTCATTGTCTGGATAGATCATATTTTGTTTATTCATCCTGCTGTTAATGGGCACCTGGCCTGTTTCTAATTTTTGAATATTATATGTAAAGCTGCTATGGACATTCTTGTAATAAATTCTTTTTTGTGGCTATGTTTTCATTTCTTCTGGATAAACACCTAGGAATGGAGTCCACAGAACGATTTTAAACCATTTAGTTTAGCACTGATTGGAGAAGTCACTGTAGCTCAGAACATCCCATGCCTCTACCCCCTCTCTCCATCTTATTTTTTGTTTTCTTCTTCCTATTCTACCAAGTACCTTCTTCCACATCTCTGTTTTTTTTTTTTTTTTTTTTTTTTTTTTTTTTTTTTTTTTTAATAATGCACCCTGTTCTCTCTCCTGATAGGGTATAATGTTTTATTACTATTTTCTCACTGCCTGAACAATTCTTCCAGAGAAGGGCAGCATGGTGTTGTTGAGAAAGCCCTGATTCTTGGGCTATGTTCACGACACATCGTCTCGTTCCTCTGGTACTTCTTAGCAGGGCAAGTCACTGGTCCTCTCTGGGCACCAGTCTCCTCCTCTGTTTATTCAGGGGATTGGAAGAGAGAGCTAGAAGTCCCTTTTCCTGATCTGTCGTTTTGTGAATCTGTGACTACTTTTTCCAAGACACAAATCAGTCAGAGATCGAAGGGGAAACGAGGGGCAGAAAGTAAGGATGTTGGGGTAGAGATGGAGAGGAAGCATAGAAAAACAAGTAAACATCTTTCCTGCTTCTTGGCCAGGAAACCAGCAACACGTTCTCTGGGACCAGGTCAGTCTTATCCTACAGCTAGATTTTTTACCATGATTTTGGGGTTAGGTACGGCATCTGGCTTTACCTTTTTCTCTGCTGCTGGATGCCCTCTATCTTTTCGGTTCTCCCATTAATACATATTAGTTCTGTGCTCCAGAAATGCTCAGTGTATCTTTCAAGGTAGCACTGTATGCCAATGAACCAACAAGGAAAATCAAAAGGGGTTCTTTCTTGCCCAGGTAAATATGTGCAATTTAATAAAGGCTTTGTGGATGTGATGCATTAATTTTTATTGTATAATCCAGGGTTGGGACATGAATGTTGGGAGAGTTATGTCTAAGAAGTGAAAACTAGTGGCTCATCGCAGCCTAGAGGGGGAATTTCCCTTGAGCACATGAAGCTGTGTGATTGAGGTCCTCTCTATACAGGGTCCATAACTATGTGATCTGAACTTTATGGAGTAGGTTCAGTTCCAAAAATATTATCTGGCTGCTCTCAAAGGTACCCCCATACTTATCAGAACCCATATCCCACTTTTTGGCTCAAAAAATGTGGTCCCTGGGCATGTTGACTGATACCATTTCCAGCATGTGTGCTCTTGGGTTTTCCCTCCCTGACAATACTTAGCACATATATCATTTAGGTCGTCAGTACTGGGCTTAGAGAGAGACAGCTGGATGAAAAGAGAAGTTACTGAAGAAAGAGAGAGAAATATTTTAAAAAGTAGCGTAGAATTGGTGAGGGGAGGAGAGGATGAATAGAAGATTAAAAAAGAACAAAATGGGATGTGTGCAAAGAAAAGAGAATGAAATAAGTGATGATATTTTATGGTAAAAAAACAAAAACAAACTCCAGACTAATAGCATGCAAAAACCCGCTTTGTCCAAAACCGGAAGATTTAAGAGTAAAACGCAAGTGTTGGCCCAGAGCGCCCCCTGGCACATGTCCCTGCAACTGCAGTGTACATCTTCATGTCTCTGTGTTTTGTACTCAAAATGTGCTCCTATTTCACAACACACTCAAATTAATTATAGTTCAAAAGGAGCAGAGCAAGGCTTTCAATTCAAGCTCTAAGCAATCATATTAGTGATTTTGTTTCTTATCCACCAATTAAGCTCACTGAATTCCAGCTAATTAAGTGACTCAACTCAAAGATAAGGGAATCAGGACATATACTAAGGATGGCATGGGCTCTAGCTTTTAAATAATTATCTCTCTGAGGTCAGGGCTCTTCATTTTCCTATGATATGCCAGTAGATTGAATCTCAAGGGTCATTGGCCCAAAACCAAAAAGGCATTTGGACGGTTCTAAGGTTGTCAGTCCTCTCCTTGGATGCGGAGGTTATGAGCACTGTGACTTGAAGACACAGGAGTGGGAACTGGACCTCACATGGCTTTGAAAAGCCTCCCAGCACAGCGAAAGCTCTGCGGTGTGCCCCTTATCTCTGTCATCTAAAACCCTCCTCCAGGAAGAGAGGGAGAACTCCACGCTCCAGATATCTTTAAGAATCACTAGACAGTCAACCCACACAGAGAAGGGCTTCAGAAGACGGACCAAGCAAGTAGAGATTTTCATTTTGCAAACTGAAGAACTCATAAGGTTTGAGGTGAGGAGGATGATCAGATAAATGGGGTCAGGATCAAGACCCTCAGAGCCAGGATTTGGGTACGAAAGGAGGGAGGGGAAGAGGGCAGAGCGCCTTGTTCTGAGAACCCCGACTAGTGAGGCTGGTGGATTGGGGTGGGGTGTGTGCAGCCACAGACGTGGATTGAGAGAATCTTAAAAAGCTGGAAACATCTGCCCAACGTGGACTTCCAGCTCAAGCTGGCCTGCAGACAACCCCTTCCCCCGTATTTAGTTAACCCCAATTCCTCACTAAAGCCTGAGAATGTCTATCCAGAAATCTGTTTGAACAAGGGCCCTTTTACTTGATTTAAAAAAGAGAGAGAAACTTTCCATTTCTAAGACTGACAGCTACAAGCCAGTTGTGTCTTTGGCCTGGGCCACCCCTTGGGAAGACACGGCCATCTGTGCAGGGCCGTGTCCTGTGGCTAAGAGCCATTCCCAAAGAGGGGCACAGCTGTAAGCCTTTGGCCATTAGCCTTTCCAGCACTAGAGGACAGATGCGTTGGCTCTGAAGAGGGAACCAGAGTGAGGGCCACAGGAACCATTACAGTCCACCCCTTGAATGCTCTGCTCCCCTCACATCCTACTACAAGTTTGTCCTATCTGGGGACAGTCCCTCTAGAATTCTGGTCAGTCTTATTTCCTGGGAGCTTATAAGGGAAGAGTTATTAGGATGAAGTATAGCCCCTGTGCTTATAGCTGATCTCAAAGCTACAACTGATGTTCCTCACCCCTCTCCCCTGCAACCCTTTCTAGATTTCTCTGTGCCTGGGCTAGTACTCCTGCCGATCTAGTGGCTTGTCCAGTTAAGTGACTCTGACCCTCATCCCTGAGGTATGGAAGCCTCTGGTTACCTTGCTCTTCTCAGGCTGTGTCTACTACTACACTTGTCACTTTACCTTTGAAACTCAACATAGAGCACTAAGAGATGTCCCAGTGTGTCACCTGAGTGTCAAACGTATGGTACATACTTGCAGCATCAGACCTCCCTCCCTACATACTTCCTACAGATAACGGAGACAAGTTTTTTCTTAAAAAAGGATTTTATTGGGGTGCCTGGGTGGCTCAGTGGGTTAGGCCTCTGCCTTCAGCTCAGGTCATGATCTCGGGGTCCTGAGATCGAGCCCCGCATTGGGCTCTCTGCTCAGCGGGGAGCTTGCTTCCTCCTCTCTCTCTCTCTGCCTGCCTCTCTGCCTACTTGTAGATCTCTGTCAAATAAAAAATATTTTATTTTTTATTCTGAGAGAGGGAGAGAGTGAACATGAACAGGGGGGGAGGAACATATATATATATATTTTTTTTTTTTTAATATTTTATTTATTTATTTGAGAGAGAGAGGGAACACAAGGGACCACAAGCAGGGGAGAGGGAGAAGGAGAAGCAGACTCCCCACAGAGCAGAGAGCCTGAAGCGGGGCTTAATCCCAGGATGATGGGATCATGACTTGAGCTGAAGGCAGATACTTAACCAGCTGAGATGCCCAGGCGCCCTCCATAGCCATATTTTGATGTGGACCTGGATTCCAATTTAACTAACTTTGAGTTTGTGTCTGAAATCGAGCATCTACCTTGAGACCAGAATGTGGGAATTGGGTGCTGGATTTGACTCAGAGTTTCTTGGTAATCAAGATGAAAAGCAGTTATGTTCTGGTACAGAATTCTCTTTGTTCTGGAAGAAAACAAACCACACTAGTGTCTTGGGAGAAGCAAAGCAGTTCCCTTCCCTAAACTCTAAAGGAATTTTCTCGCAGGCAGATGTGGTAGACAAAGTCTCGGGAAGATCCCCGTGTAAAGGCGGTCATGGGTGATCACTGAGGTGAATAATAATTTGCAAAACCTACAGCTTTTAGGTCAGCCAGACCTGAATTTGAGTTGTAACTTTTATTCCCTTTATCAGTTGGGTAATTCTTCCTGAACCGGTACCATTTTTTATTTTAAGAAAATTGTGTAAGCAATCAATTTCCATTGTAAGTGCTTCCAGGAATGTATAAGTATAGAAAGAAAGAGAAAATTCTCCTCTTACCTCCTTTATCCTCCTTCACTGCCCCAGCCTACTCCCCTTGCCCAAGGCAATCACCATTGACAATTGAGGTGTGTCCTTTACCGACTTTTTAAAAAAATTAAATTAAATTAAATTAAATTAATTTATTTGACAGAGAGAGAGAGAGATCACAAGTAGGCCAAGAGGCAGGCAGAGAGAGAGGGGGAAGCAGGCTCCCCGCCGAGCAGGGAGCCCGATGCGGGGCTCGATCCCAGGACCCCGAGATCATGACCTGAGCGGAAGGCAGAGGCTTTAACCCACTGAGCCACCCAGGCGCCCCCCTTTGCTGCCTTTTATAAACAGTTTATTTCACATAACTGCATTATTCTGCAAACTGTTCCTTTTGCCGAACAATATGTCTTGAAGGTCAGCGTGGGTCTACCTCATTCATTTTTAAGATTGCTTAATATTCCACAATATGGATATATCCTCATTTATTTAACTACTTCCCTTTCGATGACTCATAGAGTTGCCTTTCTTCCCTTCTTCCCTCTCTTCCTCCCTGTCCTTCCTTCTTCCTTGTCTTTCTTTCCTTCCTTCCTTCCCTCCCTCCCTCCCTTCTCCTTTGCTAATAGAAACATTGCTGTACCAAGCAGCAACCATTTCTTTAGAACAGATTCTAGAGGAAATTAACTGGGTCAGATGATATGTATATTTTAAATTTCGATTGATACTATTCAATTGCCCTCCCAAGCAGCTTCACTAAATTATACTTGGAGCAAGTTATTTAATTTCTGGCTCCTTTCTTTCCTCCACTACAGAAATTAAATACAGTAAAACCTACTACATGGGATGGGCAAGGTGATTAAATGAGAAAACCAGTGTAAAAACAGAGCTTGCGGTGTTGATGGTTATCATCTATAGGTTTTAGAATCAGGTAGAAAGAGTTTTTTTCTGTAACTTTAAGTATTTAACATTTGTGGAGACGGGGGATGGTCACAACTCTTCTTGTGTGAGGTCTTCAGATTTTGTAAATTACAATTATTTAAATAATTAAAATATTTAAGTTACTGTTCAGTTTCATTATTTAAATGAATTTACATTAATTAAATAATTTACAATTATTTTAAAAGTTATCCGAAATATGGTGGTGTGATTTTAATTGTTATGCTAAAGTATCACTTAGCAACCCCACCTTAGGATCATTGGATTCTCAGCAAATGTGACTTAACTTACTATTTACTAACAAATAGGGCCCAAAGATTTTATGACAAAAGTTGGAAGTTAATATGTAAGAAATGACAAAGAGAAAAGTCAGTTTTGTCCAAGAGCAATGCAAATGATTTCTACTTGTTATTGAAATTAACCAAGAAGATGACAGTTTACTGCCTTGTGGGATATTAATGAATTTTATATCTAATTCAATAGTTTTATCTAGTTTTCTTTTTCTTCTTCTCTCTCTCTTTTCTTTTAGAGAGGAAAAGAGGCAAGTGGGGGAGGAGTAGAGGGAGAGAGAGAGACAGAGACAGAGAATCTTAAGCGGGTTCCACGTCCGCTCAGAGCCGACTCAGGGCTCCCATCTCATGACCTTGAGGCCATGACCTGAGCCCAAATCAAGAATCAGACACTTAACTGAGCCAGCTGGGTACTCCAATTAGTCTTCTTTAATAGACTATATGTACATCCATTTCTTGTGTTTGCATTGGAATCATTCTGTGGCTTCCGTCATGAATGAGCTAAATGAAACTTTGACATACGCTTCCTGTCTATGTTTTTTGGC